>NC_045612.1:20466437-20769468 GCF_009762305.2 Zalophus californianus
GGCATTTGTTGCCATAGCTGCAGCCGTCCCTCGGCTGGAGCCCTCCTGTTAGCCCCTGCTGTGGTCATGAGGGGCTGGCCTGCTTGTTCCAGGCGTCAGCTGTTAGGCGGAGGGCAAGAGCCTTGCAACCTCAGAGGTCAAACTGCCTGTCCCATGTACTTAAGCCCTGTCTATATTTTTTTCTTAGCAGCAGATGGGCATGTGGCTGTCCAGCCTCAAGGCTGGGAAACGTGTGTGGGAATATTACCAGCACTCTTCTCTCACCCTCCTCTCCTGGGCACCCAAGCAGGTAGCCTAGCTCTGTATTCAAAAAGATGATCGATATTCCCCCCTCTGTTGTTTGAATCTCTTCATTCAACACCTGCAGCAGCTGTGGGGAATCATGCACAACTTTCGTCTGTTCACTGAAATAATTGCCAGCAGTTTTATGGAACGTCTCTTGTGTGTATTTTTACCCATTTACAGATTTGATTATATCGTTTGCAGAATGGAAACGTGGCTTTTCACTGCTTACTGTCATTCTCACAGATCTTCAAGGAGAGACCCTTTTAAAAACAAAACGGAAATAACATGCAAATGGTTATGTTAATATTGCACAGGCAAAAGTCAGGACCTTCAGAAGGTTCCTTAGGCACAAACTGATCAGATGATGAGCACATCCTGCATACGTTTCTGTCGAGTTACCAGCCAGAACTGTCCTATGAGAAATGACTAAGAAAGAGAAAATGTTAGATGCCTGTAATGTGTGACTACTTTCTGCCCTAGGCTCCAGCACTGACGTAGGCCAGAGCAAACACAACTCCCACACACGCAGATTGGGCAGGCACAGTGAGATTTGAAGAAGATGTTTGAAGGTGGAAAGTTTCCACGTAGACCGGTAATACAGAGTTAGAAAAGAAAATTTAATTTTGTCTGCACTGTGCCAGCTTTGCCAGACAGCTGGCAAGGGTAAATCTGTGGATTAGCTCCAGAGTTAGAAAATTCAAACTATCTAGTCTTTTACCTTGACTTTAACAGAACTGATATTAGAGCATCAACAACAGCAGCAGAATAGCAGCATCATTAACAACTAACTTTTATAGGGTATCTCACAGCTTTCAAAAACACTTTTACAATTAATAGCTCTTGTCTAACCATCTCACCAACCCTCTAAGATCAGTATTATAGTTGTCTGCATTTTTGCGATGAGGGAGCCAAATCTCAGAGACTGTAAGTAACTTGCCCAAGGTCACACAGCCAGTAAATAGCATAGTCTTCTGACTCCAAAACCATGCTAGGCAATACACCACAGCCCTGTCACCCTGCTCTTTAGCCCACTGCCATCTCCATGTCCCCAAACCTCTGAATAAACAAATTAAGGCCCATGCAGTGATTTGCCTGAAAAAACAAAAGGAAATTAGCCATATTACAAAAGAATTACTGTCTTTCCCTATGGGTTCACCATTAAATGATATCTTTAACACTCATGTTCTTTCATGGATCACAGACTACTGGACAAGCTGCACGGGATGGGCAGAGAAGCAAGGGAAAGGGGAGAAATGTGAGAGAGAACAGCACAAGGCAAAGCTCTTGGCAACTAAAGAATCCTTCAGAAACTCAGATAAAATATTTCTGAAGAGATAGCATCATCATATGTAGCAGTACTGTAAGTATATACAAGTAATGATTAACACAAAATTCAGAATAGTGGTTACTTCTGAGGGGAGATGGGAGGAATTAGGGAGGGGCACATGAGGCCTTTAAAGGTAATAATTATATTCTTTTTCTTAAGCTTCACGTTGGGTACATAATTTTTTATGTTGTGTAAAGATTTCCTGTCCTTTTCACAACTGAAGGAATTATAATACTCCCCTTTTTCCCCCACCCCAAATGCACCATTTTTTTAATACTTTACACTTGTCTCTTACAAATTCCCCTTTGTACCTACTCAATATTTAATTTAAAAATATTAGAGAAAGACAGTATGAGTGGATAAATAGGATTTGACATATAGAAATTAACTTTACATTTTTTAAAAAGGTAGCCACTCTTGAAAGCTAGTTTCACTTTAATTAAAAAAAAAAGAAAGTAGCCACTTTGCTCTGACAATGTCTCCCAGTGACATACCAGTTGGTTTCTCAAGAAGTTGTGATGTATGGGGAGGGCATGCTTTCCCATAATTTTCCCAGGGTCTTTGAGCATTTCAGCTGCCTTGTATCTCCCCTCTCCTTTCTGACAGTGAACTTCTAGCTTCTGGGAAAAGAAAGAACAGTGGCACGGTCATTTGGAAATTTGAAGTTAAGTGCTTGAACTGTAACCACGGATTTATGGGTTGTTACCCAAAGACTTATTATCTTTTGGCTTTCCTTGGTGTTGAACCTGACAGCAAATGCAGTGAACGGGTGGGCTTGTGTATTTATGTTTGTCACCAGTTGGTTTCTCTCTGACCAATCTAGGCACGCTATAAGCACAGGCTGACAGGAATTACGGCTTTTCTTCCATGTGGAAATAAGTGGATAAGCAAATACTCCCAGCCTGATTTTCTTTCCAATTCATTATTTACAGGGAATTCACCCTCTGTAATCATTTTAAATCAAATTTGCTCTACCAGTCCCTGTAAGGTTTGCTCTGGAGATCATCCCCAACGTAGACATCTTTTATTTTTTAGCTGCTTATGTCCCCTCCATGTTAAAGCCAATTTAAAAAAAAAAACATGAATGGATTAAAGGTGATGTCACTAGTGGCCTGGAGATTCACTCAGGAAGAAAATTTAAGTTACAGCCGAAATGGATAAAAGGAAGGAAAGTCAATAACTCACTCTTGTTTGCTATTTGGACTACTATTGCTGTATTAAAATATTCAGGAGAACTATTGAATTAAGTGGGAAAAATATATCATATGTAAGATAGATTCCAGGAAAGGTACTATTATTAATATTGTCCCAGAATCACAAAGTGCCGACCAAGTCACTTGCATGTGGATTGTTCCTGGAGTAGGCTGATACAGTGGGTGTCCTCTGCCCAGTTGTCAGAGGTCACAGCTATGGGCATAACCTCTCTTTGTCTTAATGGAAAGATGGCCATGAAAAGCAAGTTTTCCTGCCTACCCCATTGCCTCCCATCCTTATCATGGAAATGAAGAAGTGATACTAAGTAAGTCTGGCTTTCCTCCACCACAGATGGGGTGATCACAAGTGAGACTGTGGACGTAAATACCATCCATACTTTGGGAAAAAAGCAAATAGGTTTTGGCAGCAAGTCTGATGGGTTTGGGTATATATGGTGGAGGAGGATGGTTAACAGGAAAATATTTTGAGGGTTTTATTAGCAGTACCACTTTTAAAAAATGTAGCAGTACGAAAAGCATATAAATTAGTCCCACTGTTCTCTCTGGCAGGGCTCTTGTAAAGAACTGGTTAGAGAGAAGCCATATTGTTCTTTTCTGTTCAAATACATACCCCAGTATTATTAATGGCTAGTTCCTCTACTGGTATTTTCCTGTCCTTTTCACAACTGAAGGACTTACAATACTCCCCTTTTTTCCCCACCCCAAATGGCCCCTGTTTTCTACAAGATATCAGAGTTAATGCCCACTATTGTTAATATATTAATAATAATTACTAGTATTTTACTACCACTTACCGAGCTAGCCACTGCAATGGACTTTTTTTTTCACATATTTTCTACTTTAAGCCTTACCACAGCCCCATGAGATAGATGCTATTGTTGTCCTCATGTTTCAGATGTGGAAAATGAAGACCAGAGACATTAAGTTACTTCCCTAGCATCACACAACTAGTAAATGGCAGGCCAGGATTAGATCTAATACAAAAACCGTGATCTTAACTAGTTATAATCTCATTTTTTCTTTATTCAGGGTCACACAGCATTAAAGATTGAGAGTTTAGCATGCTTGGTCTGGCCAAAGGCATGATGGGGGTTGGTGAAAGTGTGTTGCAGTTTTGAAAAAAAAAAAAATCAGTTACTTTGAAACATGACATTGAGGGGAGGCAGTATGAAGTTCTATACGGTACAAGCTATTGTTTTCTGATTATTTGTTAAATTGAGGTGGAGTTCAAAAACTCGGCTTAGGCTGCTTGTCGAGGTAAAGAAGCTAGAAAGGAGCCAGAACTAGCTGGCGCAAGGCAGAGCCATTAGTCACCGCCTCCTGTGGCTGTATGTGTATATATATAGCATCACCCTTAATATTTGAGGATGACTCTGCTGAGGCAGCCAGTTCTCAAGCCAAAGTTCCCATTATCAGTAGGATTTAACACTTGACTTGTTTATAGTGGTGATGGCCAGTGTCCCACCCCTCTGACTTAGACCATGGCCTTGTAGTTAGTGACTCGCAAAGCAACTCAACAATATAGTCTAATACCCATCCTCTCAAAGTCCAACCAACTGGAGAATACAAAATGACTCCAGCTTTTTAATATTCTACTTTTAGGAGAGAGGAGTGATAAGTAAACTGATATGGGAAATATTCTCTGCTCACACCCATTCCCCCCCAAACAAAGACAATTTCTTTTTTTTATTATTTTTTATTAACATAATGTATTATTTGTTTCAGGGGTACAGGTCTGTGATTCATCAGTCTTACACAATTCACAGCGTTCACCATAGCACATACCCTCCCAATGTCCATTCACCCAGCCACCCCATCCCTCCCACCCACCTCCACTCCAGCAACCCTCAGTTTTGTTTCCTGAGATTAAGAGTCTCTTATGGTTTGTCTCCCCCTCTGGTTTCTATTCTAGTTTTTAGACCTAGCACAAACACAGCCTTATTTCCTATACCTCTTTAAGATATCCACAGTACCATCGGGCGCCTGGGTGGCTCAGTTGGTTGGGCGACTGCCTTCGGCTCAGGTCATGATCCTGGAGTCCCGGGATCGAGTCCCGCGTTGGGCTCCCTGCTCGGCAGGGAGTCTGCTTCTCCCTCTGACCCTCCCCCCTCTCATGTGCTCTCTCCCTCTCATTCTCTCTCTCAAATAAATAAATAAAATCTTAAAAAAAAAAAAGATATCCACAGTACCATCATAATTGGTTTATCCTTTGAAACTCACTTCAAAGTGACTTCTTCAGTTTAACATCACTTCCTCCATGCTCCCCCTTCCTCTCTACCACCACCTCTCCTCCCAGCAGAGTAACTGCCTCCCCTTCATATCTCTGTTTAGCCAGTATCAAGCTATGCAGTAGTTTGTGCGTCTCTCCCACTAGTCTATGAGCCCCTCAAAGGGCAGGGAAACATGGATTTTTCACTCTGGTACCACCAAATAGTGCATGGATTTAACATGTTTGTTAAATTAATATTCAGAATGGATCCTGAAGCCCTGCCATAATCTCACTCAATGATTCAGGTACAGGTAGCACGTATTGACCACCTGTGTTTTCACCACAACCTTGTGAAAGGAGCGGCATCATTCTTATTTATACATGAGGAGACCAAAGCTCTGTGTTTCTCAAATTTGTAGTAGGCCTAAGAGTTATCTTGGGTGCTTCCTCAACAGGCAGATTCCCCAGCACCACCCAGATGGAAACCTCAGCTGTGGACCCTGGAACTTGGCAAGTTAGCCATCACCCCAGGCGATTGTGTTGCAAATGATTGGACCCCTCTTTGACAAACACAGGTGTGAGTGATTGCTACACAGCAAGAAAAGAGTCAAGCCAGAGTTGAAACTCAGCCCTCCTAATTCCAGATCTAGTTTATATTTATCTTTGTTGTACTCCATCTCCTATGGCAAGGAAGTGGACTGAAACATGTTGGAAAGATTTTCAGCAACAAGGGCTAAAGTAAAATGGCTTGTGGATTAACCCCAGGACTATTTTTTTTTCCCTCCAAGAGATCTTTCCAGACTTCCAACAGCATAGCAGCAGGGGTGCCAAGTTACCTCTTACGCAACTTACCTCAGGAAAGCATAGACCACAGAGCTTTGGGAACTTACAGAATTTATGCTTCTCCTTTTTTTCTTTCACTGTTCCCCCTCCACCACCAGTCACACCATTGACTTAAAGATCATGCTCAGTACCTGATTTGTTAAATATTAAGATTTCTAATTGAAAAGCAATACCTACAGCATTTGGGATCCTGACAGTAATATTAATGTGTTTGTTTCAAAACCAGGAAAAAAAATGTGTGGTTTAACAGGCAGTTAGCACAGACATTAAAAGAGTTGGGGTAAGGTAGCATTTTTGCGGCCCATTTATGCTTTTGGTGTTTTTTGTCTAAATATTAGGTAAGGAAATATGGAATGAATGCAATGATGCAATCTCAAAACTAGACCACCATAGTTGACCATTCAACCTAGACCAGGGTAACATGAGTTCACTGGGATCTCAGAAGCCCAAGAAGCCAGGGATGGGAATGACAGACTTAGTCCAGAAAAGCCCAACAGAGCCTCTCTAATGTGGCTGGCGCCTGCTTTTACTGACTGAGGAAGCTTCCAAGGTCCAAATGGTGGAGCCTATTGGACTTCCAGGACCCCTGCATCCAACCTCAACCTATTCTCTTGGCTCACATACAGCTGATAACCTTGAAGTGACAAGGACCATTCCTGAGATTCTTCAATCCGTGCCAGCCCACCTTGAAATAGCAAAGGAGACCCCCCCCAGCTCCAGCTCTGAGAAGTGGGAGAAGAGACCCCCACAGGGCAACTGAGTGGTTTCTTTCTTAATGGGAACTAAAACAAGGGAAAGATAAAGGAAGTGGGGTTAAGATCATGATTGAATATTTGCTCAGCATTTTCTATAGTGTAGTGAGAATATATAGCTCAGGGGTTAAAAGTATGGGCTCTGAAGCTATACTGGCCTGAATTTGAATTCAACTCCAGCATTAACTCCATCTATGACCTTGGGCAACTTCCTGATTTCTTTGTCTTTCATTTTCCTTATCTGTAAAATGGGTATGATAAAATTACCAATTTTATAGGCTTGTTGTGAGGATTAGATTACATAGTGCATATAAAGCCTTAAAACAGTGTTTGGCACATAATAAGCATTTAATCAGTACTAGGAATCAACATCATTATTGTTAGGTGAATAATACAGGTGAGTAAACAGTCTAAAAAGTGTGTGGAACTTGCCTAAAGTCACACAGCTAGTAAATAGTAGAGCCAAGATTTGATTTTGGGTCTATCTGGCTCAAAATCTATATTTCTTCCACTATACCTTGTTGCCTTTATAAATGCAGGATATATGCTGTGAGTTCCTTGGAGAGGTGTATGCTAAGACCTGTGTCCTTCTTCTTCCTTGGTACAAACCCCACCCCCACAGCAACTGCTATCTGGAGGGGGTGGCTTGGCACTCTAGCTTCATGTAGATCTAGTTAAGAACCTTGAATATCCATGGGGCACCTGGGTAGCTCAGGTGGTTAAGCATCCGACTCTTGATTTCGACTCAGGTCATGATCTCAGGGTTGTGAGATCAAGCCCCACGTCGGACTCCATGCTGGGTGTGGAGCCTGCTTAAGCTTCTCTCTATCCCTCTGCCTCTGCCCTTCCTCCCTCAAAAAAACCATCTTGAATATCCTTGTCATAGAGGTGCTTGTGTCCAGGACCCCCCAGCTTATAGACTAAACCAATGAATCTTCCAAGATGAGGGTTAGTTTGAGAAAGCACTCTCTACCCCAAGGTTCTCATCTGTAGACCTTGAGGATCAAGCTGTTATCTCCCACCCTCCACCCTGCCACTCTCACAGCCCTTGTGAAAATGATTGCCTACAATATAGGCTAGCATAAAACCTTTCCCTTTTCCCTCCCCACCCTTCCCCTCCTCTTCTCCAAGGAAGAATATGTTGTGACATCCTGATCCTCTTGAGTGGCTCTTTGATCCGTTCTTGGAAACACTCATAAGGAAATAAAGCCCTTGCTTGTCTAATAGTATCATCTCTCTCAAGCCACCTAGGAGCCGTGTCTTACAAAAGCCCCTATCAGTTCCCTCACCCTGCATAGCCATGATGCAAGCTGTGGTGTGACTGCTGGTGACGTCTGTGATCGGAGAGAGAGGGATGTGCCTGGGGCTTCAGCGCATTGTTCACAAATAATGATGGGTTGTTAATTTTCAAAGAAAATGAAGAGGGATTCAAAATAGCACCTGCAACGCACAATATATTGCTTCATGAGCAGTAAATACCAAACAGAAGATAAAACCTTGAGCCCTAGGCTTAATGCAGAACCAAAACATGATTTATCCTGCTGTTTCCTTTCCCTTAGCCAGAGAACAGAAAGCACAATGTTATTATGTTCTAGGACACCCAACCCTGCCCTTGTGCCATAACCTTTTACAACATGTACTTCTTGAGTGTCTACTGTATGTAAGGTCCTGTGTGGTGTGCTAGAGATGGTGTTTTCTTCTGTGTTCCGTGCAAGTATTTTCTAAACTTCTTTTCTCTTTGTTACTGTATTCCTAGTGCTATTTTGCAGGACTTCCAAGGCACCTAGACTGTCCACCATGAGGATCATTTCTTTGGTGTGAAGCATAAAAGTAACCATGTTAAAATGTTGGTAGATTCTTGATGGGGGAGGTGGTCTGATTTGTTTTAGTACAGTGGCATAAGGGAGTAGTTCATAAACTGCAGAAGGTAGAATTGGCTGCACATGTGGTGGATGGGAAGGGATTGTAAAGAAGCCAAGGGTATGGGATGCCTGGGTGGCTCAGTCAGTTAAGCGTCTGCCTTCGCTCAGTCATGATACCAGGGCCCTGGGATTGAGTCCCGCTGAGCAGGGAGCCTGCTTCTCCCTCTGCCTGCCCGCCTCCTGCTTGTGCTCGTGTGCATTCTCTCTCTCTCTCTCTCTCTCTCTCTCTGACAAGTAAATAAATAAATAAATCTTAAAAAAAAAAAAGAAGCCAAGGGTATAATGCACTCTCCAGTAAGAACACATGAAAATTGCTGCAGTAAAGCAAGGTTTCTCAGCCTTAGTGCTGTTGACACTTTGGGTCAGATAATTGTTTGCTGTGGGGGGGCTGTCCTGTACATTGTAGAATGTTTTAGCAGTATCCCTGGCCTCTACCCACTAGATTCCAGTAGCACCTCTTACCTCCAGTTGTGACAACCAAAGGTGTCTCCAAATATTGCCAAATGTTCCCTGGTTGGGGAGTGGGCAACTTAGCCCCAGTTAAGAATCCCTGCAATAGAGGACCTAGGGAACACCCATCTGTGTAATGATGAGCTCGACAGCCCTCCCAGCTCAAATATTTTATAACTTTATGATTTCCCTAGTTTAATATAATATAGTGGTTAAGAACATGAATTGTGGAGTCAGATTGCCTGGGTTTGAATCCCAGCTTCACTGCAAGCTAACTGTATGACCATTGACGGGTTGCTTAACCTCTCTGTTCCTATTACCTCATCAGTAAAATGGGGATAGTGAGAGGTCTTACTTCATAGGGTTGTTGTGAGTTTTAAATTAATGTACATAAAGTGCCTAGAACAGTGCCTGGCACATAATAACTATTAAATAAGTGTTAACTATCTTTAGTCTTGTTATAATTACTATCATTAACACTATTATTCACCATTTATCTAAGTCCTGGTATGTTCCAGAGGTCTGTTTTCACCCAGCTTTGGGACCACTATCTTCCTTCTGCAGAAATGACTAGAGGGCTAAGTCCACGGTGCAGTACTACACAATGCAAAGAGATTTTATTTGGCTGTGGGTCTATGAAATAGGCTTTGCAGGTAAGCCCCACTTTATACAATTGCTGAGTTCTTCCAGAGTTCACTTATTTAAAAGCACACTAATTGGCACCTACTTTGAGCTAATCACTATAGAATATAATAAAAGTAAATGAGATTTATATCCCCTGCCCTCAAGGAGCTAACAAATATGGCTGCCACATGCACATTTATTTTAGTAAATTTAATTACCTTTAAATTTTCAAAGAAATTCTAGTCTGTTCCTTTTTACCCAGGAGGAATTTATGTGATGAAAAATATCTTCTCATCTACAGATTTATCTTCCTTAAAGTTTATATTTATGTAATTGTTATTTTCTTATATTATCAGCATGTTAAGATTATAATACCTCAAAGTATCACCATTTATCTTCCCCTCTCCATTTAAAATTTTTAGTATTTAGTCCTCAGAAGAAACCCACCAAAACAGATTTTATTTAATACAACAGCAGAGTGGTATCCCATTCTGAATAGCTTGGCACCTGCTGTATGCCTACCTTCTTCCAGGAAGAAGAATGTCTATGCAGGACTCTCCTACATATGTTCATATATTTCCTCATTCATTTATTTAAAATCATTTATTAAACATCTGCTTTGTGTCAGACACGGTGTCTAGGCACTAGGAATAACAAAGAGGAATAAGGGAATCCAGAGTCTAGGCGGAGAGGCAGACATAGAAAGAGGTGATAAAAAATATAATGTGATAAAGGCTATCGTAGTAATGTGTTCAATGAGCTAGGGGAACACAGAAAATAAAGGGCTCTTTGGGAGGGAGTTTAGTGTGATGGACAAAACTATGGGCGTTCGTACCAGAGTCGCCTGTGTTCATTTCCCTGTTTTACCACTTACTAGCTGTGCAATATTGAGCTGATTATTTAAACTGCCTGTGCCTCTGTTTCATCATCTGTATAATGTATTGTTGTAATTCCTATATATGCTGTGTCTCTCAGTAGACTTTGAACCCTTCAAGGGCTGGGACTACTTCATCATCAGCATCTTAATTATTACCATGTTATTATTACCACTTACCAAGTACTTACTATAAGCCAGAAGCCATGCTAAATTTTTTTTACCCACATTATCTAATTTAATCTTCAACAAACCTATAAGGTCGATACTATCAGTTTCCTAAATTTGTAACTTGCCATTTTTATCATCAAATGCAGTTCTTTATTCAAAAAACTTATCACAATATGTAATTATTTTATGTTTATCTGTATTTTAGTATCTCCCTCCTGCACTAGAGAGCTTCCTAAAAACAAGGCTGAGGCCTGTTTGACTCACCATAATGTATTCAACGTCTAGGATGGAGCCTGACACATAGAAAATGTTCAATGAATGTACAGCAACTATAAAAGGAAGTCTGGAAGGCAGACCAGCAAGAAGAGAAGTAAAGAGAAGTAATGAGCACATTACAGTTACTTAGTACAGCTAGACTCTAGTCCCAAACCATCTGACTCCCAAACCCATACTCTTGATCACTAGGCAGGATTGCTTCCTACTCTTAACAAACTTTCAATAGATGTTTGTTGACAAAATCCTCTCCTCAACTTTGCACAATACTGTGTAATAAAATTACAGCAAGCATAAAAGCCAATGGATATAAACCTGGACATAAGAAAGAGTAAATTGCCAGAGAAGGACAGCTTTTGTCTTACTAAAAAGAGTATGGTTGATGAGATGACACCAACATACTGAACTTGTTTCGAAGGAAATAAAGGAAACATATGAAATAATTAAGTCTACTACAGGATGGGTGTATCACAGAATGTGTGTGTGTGTGTGTTGCCTTCAAGATCAAATAACTGACAATAATTGACTAGTTAATCAAGTGAAGTATAATATAAAAATAAACAGATGGCAATGACTTGATAGTTATGGAGCAATACCAAGTTAAAATCGATAATTACTTCCAAATCTTTTATTCTTTTGGCACTAATGAACTCTTGCTCCAAAGCGCCATAAATTCAATCAACTTACCTAGAAGGTATCCATTCACAGTTACTCTACAACCTGTGATCTCTTGAGGAGTCTCCACACAAGGCAGAACGGAAAACCAGGATAGCAGGACATGTTCTTCAGACGGCTGAGGCATTTTGAAGACTATTTGACAGCAGTTGATATTTGCCTTCTGAATATTCTTGGCCAGTGCCAGTGAATGTAGGACTTATGGGAAAATGAGCAATCTCTTTCTTTAGTGACATGGGACTACTTTTATAACATACTTAAAGAAATTGCTAGATGTCCATTTTTAGTCTAGAAAGTGAATCAGGCCTGGACTTAACTTTTCTACCATTAAGTGATGATTCTAAACAGATGTTCAGCACAACATATTTTGTTACTGCAGACCTTAAATCCAGATTGCTGCCAGACAGAGACGATCATCTGGGATTTCTCTTTGAAAGTAAAAATTTACAAGCTTGCTTATATGTATGACTGTGCCTATATGGGAGAAAGATTATAGCTAATGCTATCAAACTGAATTATTAGTTGGGTTCATCTATCTCTGGTTGTAACTCTAAGTAAATTGCTACATGTCAATTCAGTTGTCCTGGAGAGAGAATTAGTTTAGCAACTATGCTATCCCTTCTAAGACAATTTATCATTCTGAAAAGGTATATAAATAATTAGTGAGTGTCACTGCATGGATTGCTTATTGTGCCCCAAATCAGTGTAAGTTGATTTTATTTATTCATTCATCCAAATATTTCTTGAATACCTACTTTATACCAGACACTGAACTAAGAAACAGAGAAACAAAGACGCCTAAAACCAAGTCCCTGACGTAAAGGAGCATGCAGGCTAGCTAGCAGAAGAGAGACATGTATTCACCAACTATAATTCAAGGCAGTCAATGGTAATGTCCAGTTGTTCTTGCTTGCTGGAATGCTCTTAAACCCAAATCCTCCATTCAGTACCTGGAGGAAAATCCTATCCCTCCTTAAAGACTCATTTCAAATTATTCTTTCCCAGTGAAGCCTTCCCTAGTATTCCTCTTGCTCTCTGTGCTCCAAACATACAACCAAAGCCATTCCAGCATATTTAATTATTCCTTCTCTGTTCTCGTAGCACTTTGCTCATAGTTTTACTGCAGTACTTATTATAATAATTTATATTTAGTTGTTTATATGTCGTGCTCTCATTGTTTTGTGAGTTCTTCCAGAGCAGTAAATGAATTTTGTTCATCTCCATATTCCTAGTCACTAACACATGACCTGGCATATAGTAAGACTCAATAAAAGTTTGGTTTAGGGAAAAGAAGTGAGAGAATAAGCAAACATATAAAAATCAAATTCTAGATAAAATGTTATGATAACACACTAGGAGGGAGTAATTCATTCCAGGGAGGTAGCTTCACAGACAACGTAACATTTGAGATGACCCTTGAAAAATGAGTAGTATTTGACAGGTGTAGATGGGTGTTGGGGGAGTGGAGGGAAATGAAAAGGCAGACCTCCTTTAGAATTTAAGAACTGAATTTATCATAGCAAAATAATGCTGTTAATTACACATGGTCTTTATCTAAACCAACTGGTTCATGTAAACAAGCCTAGCAGGAACTCTACTTGCTAACATTTTAACAGGCACTTTGAATTAATATATATTTTGAAAATAGTAATACTGTGCTGTCCTTTAAAAGAAACTGATAATTTAGATAATTCTCTCCCCTCCCCAAAAATTAGTCCAGAATTTGGCTAGGTTGATACATTGTAACTTCTCATTTTTTGATCTCAGAATTCTTTATTAAGAATAATTCCTGATTCTCTTATGTTTCCCAGGACTGCAGAGCCAACAAGTAGCCAAACTGTTGCAAGAAATTATTTTTGGCATGGGGGCCCAGTCCTTCTAAACCTAGATGTTTCCTCTTGAAGTCATTCTGCAGCCATGAGAGAAAACCAGGGTACAGATTCAGTAATCTCAACAGGTCCCTTCCAGCTATAACATTCCCTAAAACTTGTCTCACCTGGACTGGAGATTGGGAGTTCAGATGAACTAAATAATCAATATGCAAACTCTTGACCCGAAGGACATTTGATGCCCCATGTTTGTTTCCTTAGTAACATTTACAAGGAGGCTATTTCTAGCCATAATATGCCTTCATGGGAGAGCACCGAAAACTGGGTGTAAGGGCTAGAGTTTCTACCCATGGAGAAACCACCAGTTCTGAAATGTGACTTCTGACTATAGTAACAATTGCTTAAGGCCATTAGTCACTCTGTGTGTTGGGGGGGTGGTTTTTGGATAAGATACATAGGCAGCATAGAAGAATGATAAAAACTAATATTTCAGAAATAAGGTTTTTGGACATTTGCATTTTCTTATTCTGACCATTTAGTGTCCAAAATAGCACTTTTATAAATAACCAGGCCAAGAATTATCCCTGATGTTCCCAGGTTAGAAGGATGTGATAGATGTTAACAAATAGCAAGCTACAATTAGAACAGAGTTGCCTTCAGGTAATTGGCAAGAGTGTACATGAGAGGTAGGAGAAAAGCCATGGAAAGATTTTTCTATGGAAATCAGTAATCAGAGGGAAATTTCCCAAAATAAGTCTTTCTGTGCTCCAATGACTTAAGATTATGTATCTCCCAACTATGCAGTATATACATGCACATACAACCCACTTCATTGTCTGCTTATGTCATCACTGCTTCTGGAATGTCTTTTCCCCTCTTTCTTCTTTATCTAATAACTACCCATCACTCAAGACATGTTCTGTAGAAATCTGGCCCACTTGTTCAAATCCTATCTTCTCCATTACTCAAGCCACAGTAGCTTTTCATTCCTTTTTTTTTTTAAGATTTTATTTATTTATTTGACAGAGAGACACACAGCAAGAGAGGGAACACAAACAGCGGGAATGGGAGAGGGAGAAGCAGGCTCCTCACAGAGCAGGGAGCCCGATGCGGGGCTCAATCCCAGGATCCTGGGATCATGACCTGAGCCGAAGGCAGATGCTTAACGACTGAGCCACCCAGGCACCCATCATTCCTTAAACTTCAATAACATTTCTGGTCAATTCCATTTATTTCTTTGATTGTTTCTTAATTGTTTCACTATAGATAATAAAGCATAGTGGCTAACAGTATATAACCTGGGTGACCTCGAACAATATATGTGATATTTAAGTCTCTCATCTATTAGGGGTGCCTGGGTGGCTCAGTGAGTTAAACATCCAACTCTTGGTTTCAGTTCAGGTCATGATCTCATGGGTCATGGGATCCAGCCCCAAGTCAGGCTCCCGCTCAGTGGGGAGTCTGCCAAAAGATTCTCTCCCTCTGCCCCTCCCCCACTCTCACGTGTGCGCACACACTCTCTCTCTAAAACAAACAAATCTTTAAAAATAAATAAAGTAAAAGCCTCTAATCTATTAAATGGAGATATAAATAGTCCCTCTCATTAGATTGTTTTGAAAGTTAAATGAGAATAATGCATGCCAAATGCTTTACCTAGCATATAGTGAGTGTTCAATAATTAGTGGTAGTAATGGATGGAGGCGGTGAGAGTAGTGATAATAGTAGTAATCAGTACCACCATCACTGGTCTCTTAAATTAGATTGTATAACCTTTGAAGGCAGGGACTATGTATTCTATCTGCTTAGTCTCTGGTGTCTCCCTAATTTCCAAAATATTCAATTGGCTAATTTGATATCTGTTGATTGTGTGTCTATTTCTATTCAATGTTACTGCCTCAAAGATATGAAATTACATCAAAAATATAATTTTTCATTTCTTATTGCTACTATGAAAGCCCTTGGATGATTTTTCTTGGTTTGCGTGCATGGGTAGTTTGGATGGAAGCTGCTGAGGTAATTGTATGCAACTAGACTATGAGAAGAATAGGAAACATCCCAAGCACCTATGGTATATACAGTTGGGAAAAAAACCCAGAAAACTATAAAACTCCGATGAATGAAATCAAAGAACTAAATAAATGGAGAGATATTTCATGTCCATGCATAGGAAGACACAATATTGCCAAGATGTCAGTTCTCAACTTGATTTAATGCAATCCCCATCAAAATCCAAACAAGTTATTCTGTGGATATCAACAAACCAGTGTTAAAATTTACATGGAGAGGCAAAAGGCTCAGAATACCCAACAAATACTGAAGAAGAACAAAGTTGGAAGGCTGATGCTACCCAACTTCAAGATTTACTATAAAGCTACAGCAATCAAGCCAGTGTGGTATTGGTGAAATAATAGACAAATAGATGGGTAGAGTAGAATAGAGAACCCAGAAATAGACTACACAAATAGAGTCAACTGATCTTTGGCAGAGGAGTAAATGCAATACAATGGAGCAAAGACGGTCTCTTCAACAAATGTGCCAGAACAACTGGAAATCCACATGTAAAAAAAAAAATCTAGACAGATTTTATACACATCACAAAAATTAACTCAAAATGGATCATAGACCTAAATGTGAAATGCAAAACTATAAAACTCCTAGAAGATAACATAAGAGAAAACCTAAAGGACCTTGGATATGGCAATGACTTTAAATACAACACCAAAGGCATGATCCATGACAGAAATTATTGATAAGCTGGAGTTCATTAAAATTAAAATCTTCTATTCTGCAAAAGACAATGTAAAGAGAATGAGAATACAAGCCACAGACTGGGAGAAAATATTTGCGAAATACACATCTGATAAAGGACTTTTATCTAAAATATACAAAGAACTCTTAAAACACAATAAGAAAACAACCCAATTTAAAAACGGGTCAAAAAACTTTAATAGATACCTCATTAAAGAAGATATACAGATGGTAAATAAGCATATGGAAAGATGCTCCACATTATGTATCATCAGGAAAATGCAAAGTAAAACAACAAATACCACTAGACACCTATTAGAGTGGCCGGAATCCAGAATACTGACAACACTAAATACTGGTGATGGTATGGAGCAACAGGAAATCTCATTTATTGCTGGTGGGAATGCAAAATGGTGCAGCCACTTTAGAAGACAGGCTGACAGTTTCTTATAAAACTAAACATGTTCTTACTGTACAGTCCACTGATTGTGCTGTTTGGCATTTACCCAAAGGAGGTGAAAACTTATGTCCATGCAAAAACGTGCACATGGATGTTTATAGTAGTTTTATTCATAATTGTCAAAACTTGGAAACAAGTGCAATGTCCTGCAGTAGGTAAATGGATAAATAAACTGTGGTGCATCCATATGATGGAATATTATTCAGGACTAAAAGGAAATGAGCTATCAAGCCATGAAAAGACATGGAGGAACATTAAATGCATACTACTGAGAGAAGCCAGTCTGAAAAGGCTACATGTTGTATGATTCCAACTATATGACATTATAGAAAAGGTGAAACTATGGAGATGGTATGAGATCAGTAATGGGCAGGGGCTGGGGGGCAGGGAGGGATGAATAAACAAGCACAGAGGATTTTTAGGGCAGTGAAAATATTCTGAATAATGTATACATGTTATTATATATTTGTCCAAACCCATAGAACGTACAACACCAAGAGTGAACCCTAATGTAAACTCTGGCTTTTGAGTGATTATGATGCATCAATGTAGATCCATCAGTTGTAGCAAATGTGCTGCTCTGGTGCAGAATGTTGATAATGGGGGGCTGTGCATGTGTGGAGGCAGGGGGCACATGTGAAATCTCTGTACCTTCTCCTTAATTTTGCTGTGAACCTAAAATTGCTCTAAAAAAAATAAAGTCTTCATTAAAAAAAAAAAAAACGAGGGAAGGAAGGAACAGAGGGAGCAGAGAGAGAAAGAAAGAAACACACTAAAATGCCATCTGGTAAACTGCTTTCAAATTCTATGACTTCCTGCCAATTCAAGCCATATTGTTTTAACCCTTGTAAAGAGCTGGAATTCAGGCCCTATCTACCATTTGTCCATCAGTCCATTTCTGTAAAGAGTTTGCCAGTTTATGTTAAGCAAACTACATACTGAAACCTTAATAAAACAAATTATTTTGCTTGTCATTTCTCTTTAGCTGATAATAGTAGAACTCTGAATGTGGATTCCACTGCAATGACGCTACCTATGTCTGATCCAACTGCATGGGCCACAGCAATGAATAATCTTGGAATGGCACCCCTGGGAATCGCTGGACAACCAATTTTACCTGGTATGCTATTTTTAATCACGTCACAAGTGTTTCTTTTTATTGACCATGTGGTAATAAATATAACAGTATGACACAACTTATTTTGAAGTTGACATTTACCAGATTCTGCCTAGAGTGTGCATTTTTGTAATATGAGCTTTATAGGCTGGGTGGCCAGTAGTTACTAGTATACTCCCTATTGTGCTATGGGCAAGGTAGGGATATATCTGATGCAAGATATGGTCATTAAATATTTAAATAGCTCAATTAAATAAAAGACAACAGGATTTGGAAAGGAATTACAAAGTTTATCTAATTTTATACATTTAGAGGAGACAGATAAACATGGAGCAGAAATGAGAATGGACTTAGACACCTCAAAAATCATGGATTCCTAAAGTGGGGCAAAGGAGATGGTGGGAACCATCCCAAAGTTGTTCACATTGAATAATTGTTCATATTTTTTTAAACATAGTAACCATTAAGAGAATGGACATGGTGTACTGATTCCATCTCCACTAAGGATAAAATCAGAAGAAAAATGCCACAGCATCTGAAGCATTTGGTTTAAACACAAAAAAAGTCTTCCGTGCTGTCAGAACTATTATTAACCATTAAAATGGATTTGTGAAGACATTAGGGAATTGCCATCTCAGTGGTTTTAAAATATCCTAAACGTTAATCTCCCCAGGTTCATTTAATTGTGGTCCTACTTAAAAGAATGACAGAACCAAGCTGATCAAGTACCTTGCTACTCAAAGTATAATCTGCATAACCTGGGAGTTGTTAAGAAGCCCAGAATCTGGGCGCCTGAGTGGCTCAGTCAGTTAAGTGTCTGCCTTCGGCTCAGGTAGTGATCTCAGGGTCCTGGGATCGAGTCTCACGTCGGGCTCCCTGCTCAGCAGGGAGCCTACTTCACCCTCTGCTGCTCCCCCTGCTTGTGGTCTCTCTCTCACTCCCTCTCTCTCTCAAATAAATGAACAAAGTCTTTAAAAAAAAAAAAAGAAGAAGAAGCCCAGAATCTTAGGCCCCAGCCCAGAGCTACTGAATCAGAAGCTGCATTTAAACATGATCCCCAGGTCATTCACAAACACAGTAAAGTTGAGAAATAGATCTAGAGTGATGCCACTTTGTTGTGCCATTTGTTTATATAGTTAGTGACCCCCACTCCCCCAAAAATAATTTCATAATTCCAGTTCAGATTTTGAATCCTTATAAGTTATAATGGGGACATGGTAGGGTAGGAAATGATGCTTAATAATCTTAATAATAAATTAAGAAATTTGGTTACATAGAAACGAGGAAACAAGCATAGAAGTAGCCAAATGTAAAGAAAAAAAATATGTGAATTCGAAATGGGTGGAGGGCGAAGGAGCTTGGATTCTATACATGGCAGAGGCAAAGAACTGTCCCACCAAACTATAATTCATGCTCTGGACTATCATTGACTAGATTGCATCCTACTCCATTAGACCAACCATGATTGAAATGAGCAACCAAGGATCCTTTGAGGGCCGAATGATTGGACCATAGATCTCCTTGGGTTTCAAATGACTAGTGGGGCCAAGCTGGAATCAGCAGGTGCTATGACAGGAGCCAGTATTGCATAATAGTTAAGTGCTCAGACCCTAGAGTCAATCAGCCTGACTTCCAAGCCTGTTTCTTTCACTACTTTATCTTGAGTAGTTAAATATCTTCTAGGAGACTCAATTTCTTTATCCATAAAATCAGACTAATAATACGTAACCCTTAGGGGTTTTGTGACAATTGTGCTTAGAACAATGCCTGGCATGTTGTTAGTGCTCAAACATGTTGGCTATTAAAATACTTTAAAATCATTGTTAATATATTTCTTACAGATATTTCTAAAGGGTATAATAGGTCTTTAAATTTAGTTCTTCTTCATTATTTCACTGTAATACAATTTAAACTAAAACATTATATATTATTTTATAGCTCCATATGGAGTGGTCCTGAGTCACAATCTCTTACAGTCTAGAGAGATTAGACAGCCTGACTTGCCTTCCATTATTACCAGTTTATAGAAATCTGAACTGTGTGGGTATATGTCCTGGGAAAAATGTTGAGGCCAGATCTGCTCTGATGCCAAGGGAACTCTATGTTAGTTATATCAGATAATTTGTAAATTACCACATCTAAACATAAATCTGTGCTCACACAGTTATCTTTGATGCTTAGCCACCCATCTATAATGTGAAGGAAGAAAGGCTTAGCATTGAGAGTAAAAAAAATCATCCAAATCATCATTATAGGCCCAAAGCCTATGCTGGGGATAATAACAGGCCTAAAAAACTGGGTAGGTTTTCTTAACAGTAACTCAGAGGGCTATTCCTACAGAGAGGGTATCTTGCTTAGTATTTAACAGCATAGGCCTCAAAGACAGACTGCTTGGGTTTGGATCCTTGCTGTGCCACTTCCTAGCTATATGACCTCTCACCAGTTACTTGACCTGTCTGTATCTCAGTTCCCTCATCTGTAAAATGGGAACAACTATAGTATCTATTTCATAGGATTGCTGTGAAGATTAAATATGTTTACCCCAATGTTTGGCATATAATAAGCACTCCATAAAGGTTAACCATCATTATTATTACTATTAGTAGTACTATATGCTCTTTAAGATAAAGGAAATACTAACATACGTCCTTCCAATGGCTGCTAAGCTGCCACTTAAATCGAAAGCATTTGGGTGCTATGCAGCCACTGTCAGCTCTAATGAGTATTCCTCACATCCACCTCCAACCAGACATTTGAAAAGTCAAGACTAATTTTAATCTCTACTTCTAGCCCTCTTTATCTATATCCTATTTTCTTAAGCACTATGAAGAAATAGGTTCCCAGGGTCCCCTTCAACTTTGTGATTCAGTGATCTTTGGCTATGCTCTACAGAAAGTTATTTGACTTTTTGGAAACCAGATCTTAGAAATGCAGATATATTTTTAAGATTTATATATCTATTTATTTGAGAGAGAGAGAGAGCGCATGAGAGGGGGGAGGGGCAGAGGGAGGAGGAGAGAAGCAGACTTCCCGCTGAGCACAGAGCCCCACACCAGGCTCTATCCCACCACCCTGCGATCATGACCTAAGCTGAAATCAGGAGTTGGATGCTTAACTGACTGAGCCACCCAGATATACTGATACTTAGTTTAGTAGTGCCCTTCTTGTCTTAAACAAGGCAGAGGATCATGGGGGAAAAAAGGAAAAAATGAAATGGGACGAAACCGGAGAGGGAGACAAACCATCAGAAACTCTTAATCTCAGGAAACAAACTGAGGGTTGCTGGAGTGGAGGGGGTTGGGGGGGATGGAGTGGCTGGGTGATGGACATTGGGGAGGGTATGTGCTATGGTGAGTTCTGTGAAGTGTGTAAGACTGATGAATCACAGACCTGTACCCCTGAAACAAATAATACATTATATGTTAATTAAAAAAAAAGACCTGGGGTGCCTGGGTGGCTCAGTTGGTTAAGCGACTGCCTTCGGCTCAGGTCATGATCCTGGAGTCCCGGGATCGAGTCCCACATCGGGCTCCCTGCTCAGCGGGGAGTCTGCTTCTCCCTCTGACCCTCTTCCCTCTTGTGCTCTCTATCTCTCATTCTCTCTCTCTCAAATAAATAAATAAAATCTTAAAAAAAAAAAAGACCTGGAACACAGTAGGTGCATAATAAATATTTAAAAAAATACATGGGACAGTAGTATTGGGCTGAGACATACTTTGTGAAGCTATCTGTAAAATCACTTGAGTTTTGGGTGAACTAATTTTTTCTCCTCTCTGTATTATTTTAAGAAGTCAGTTTAACCATGAGGTTAGAACATGGGTTCTGGATCTGGATTGCCTAGGTTCAAATAAATCTGTGTTCTACCATTAAGTAGCTGTGTAAACATTAGCAAGTTACCTAACCTCTCTAGGCCTCAGTTTCTTCATCTGTAAAACAAAGATATAATAACACCTATGTCATAGGGTTGTGAAGATTAATGAGTTAATACATTAAAGTCCTAGAATGATGCCTGGTTCACAGTAATCTCTCAGTGAACTTAGCTATTATTATTGTCTGAAGTTCACATCTGATATATGGCTCACAAAAAATTGAATTATGGCTCATTTGTATTCTTAGCAACGGTGAAGGGTAACGAATGCAGAAATGAAATCTTCCCCAGGAGGGGTGCTGGACAATGGCACCACTGACTGCTCCCTATAAATCTGAGGGGGTGTCCACAGAAATGGAAGGTTGGCACCACACTCCAATGCTGTGTACGCTTCTTCTTGCCCAGGTTTTGGGAAAGGGTGCCTGTTATCTTTATTATGTAATGTTTTAACTGAATGGGCTAAAACATCCACCAATCCTCTCTCGGCCCCTCGAGATTCCTTAAAATGGAAATGGCAGCCAGTGAGCCACATGGAACTGTTCCCTGAGGTCACCCACTGATGGCTCAGTAATTCAACTACTTTTCTGCCCCTTAGATTTCCTACTGAGACAGCAGACCTTTTTTTGTGTGCTGTCTCATCTGGCCTGTGACAATAGAAAAGGCTTTTGGCATTGATGAAAAACAAATGATACATAAGCTTCCTTGACTTGCCCTAGGGAGCTCAAATCCATACTGTCATGGAAGCTGAGTCTCTTGGACACATACTTGTCATCAGGGCAGTGTCTGGCTTATTATGTTCATTGAGTGGGGAACAGAGACAGGCCATCTCTGGGTTTTGGTTTGGAGCTCCTTTTCATCTAACATGGTGTTTTGTACAGCTGCTATTCAATAAAGTTAATCCACAATGATGGCAGATTAGGAGATACCCTCTGGCTGGCAGTTGTCTTTCCTGCAAGAGTATTTGCTTTTCCAAGCTGGTCAAATAAGACTAATGTTAGTTTTCACATGAAGAGAGGGACCAAAAAGAGTCAGACTTTCTGTTTAAGGAGCATCGTTCAGCCCGTCATTGCAGATGAATCCAAGGATGGACCGCTTAAGGAGTACTCATTGTATACTGTGTGCTGCTTCCTTTATTTTCCCCTCAATTAAAATATCCTTAGCATTCAAATGTGGAGCCTGTGAAGTCCCAAAGGAGAAGTGTCTCTCATTATGGTGTCTCCACTTTATTGACTATGTCACCTCCATAATAGGAGATGTTGGAAAGTATGGATTTATGGACCTTATTCCCAGAGCAAGACACTGCCCATCCACGGGCATTGTCATTTTTAAGAAGGCAGTTCTCAGGGTGCCTGGGTGGTTCAGTCAGTTAAGCATCTGCCTTTGGCTCAGGTTGTGACCCTTGGGTCCTGGGATCAAGCCCCCCATCAGGCTCCCTGCTCAGCGGGGAGTCTGCTTCTCCCTCTCTCTCTGCCACCCCCACTCATGCTCACTCTCTCTCTCTTGCTCTTTCTCGCTCTCTCTCAAACAAATAAAATCTTTAAAAAAAAAAAAAAAAGAAGGCAGTTCTCACTGAATCCAGAAGGCCAACTCTGATGGGAACAGAAAGAAAGAATGAGGATGTGTGACACATGACAGGCCACTGCTCCACAAGCTCCCCAAGGAGAGCCAGACTTGTGGTTTCATTATATTTAATATCTTCCACAAAAAGAATATGCCTTCAGTGGCAGATAAGGTTGAAATCCTGAGAAAGGAGAGCACTGTTCACCAGCATGGTGGACACTTCACTGAAAGCCAATGATATATAAAACACTATAACAAATAGAATTAGTACCTCCATAAAACAAGCTTAACGCTTACCCAGTGATGGTACTCTCAAGACTCCCCATGGAAACTATTACAAAGAGTGGCCAAGTGAGACCATTTGCACATTCATTTATACAAGAAATATTTACTGAGGTCTGCTATATGCAAGGTACTGTGAGAAGCCCTGCAGATAAAACAATGAACAAAAAAAAGATAAGATGGGGTGCCTGGGTGGCTCAGTCCTTAAGCGTCTGCCTTCGGCTTCAGGTCATGGTCCCAGGGTCCTGGGATCGAGCCCTGCATCGGGCTCCCTGCTCAGCCAGGAGCCTGCTTCTCCCTCTCCCACTCCCCCTGCTTGTGCTTGTGTTCCCTCTCATGCTGTGTCTCTCTTTGTCAAAAAAAAAAAAAAAAAAAAAAAAAAAGATAAGATCCTTGCCCGCATACTGGCTTCAGTACTTTTAGAACCCCCGTATTTTCTCCCTAATACATCTCATGTATGAAATGCCTCTTGAATGACAACTCAGAGGATTCCTATCTATTTTGCTCATTTGTGCTTTTATTCAGCCATCCATTCATTAAAAATATATTGAACTAGGGTCCAGGGGATCCAAAATGGGCATGGCTCAATCCTTGCCTTCAAGCTCAAAGTCCAGTAACAGAGGCAGGCCAGTCAATATCACAACACTACAGTGTAACAAATATCTTAGTTAGAAACATGTACAAAAGTACTGTTTTAGCTAGACTGGGATGAGAGAGAGTGATAGGTAGGTGGTCATGGTCTGGGAACGTTCACAGAAGTGGTAATATTTGAGTTCAGTGTCCAGGGATATATAGGAATGTGGCAGGTGGGAAAGAAAGAGCTAAGAATGATCCAGGAAGAGGAAATAATGCATCGATGACTGGAAAGTATGCAAGAGTATACGGTATGGGGACAGTGGTTAAGTGTTGAGTGGAATTACATCACCCCATTCCATAAAGACTTTAAGGCAGCTTATAAGTAAGGTTACAATAAAAGAGAAAAATTACAAGTAAAATAAACCAGCATCTAGGAAAATATAAATGAATATCAAAGGTGAAGACCAGGTAGGGAGGTTAATTAGAATTCATATGTATAGGTCATAGGATCCTACCCAATTTCTAAAATTGAGCTGTACCTGTGACCAGGTAGCCAAAACAAAAAGGGAAACCTAATCAGTTAACATAATTTGCATTTTCCATGAAGAGAAAATACACCAAACCTCAGAGAAGTCAAACTTTTCATAGCCCTTCACAATTTTGTGTGTGTTGGACATTTTTGTTCTGAAAGAATCTTTTCATACAGAGCTTCATATATAGGAATGGACACTAGTGAGGTGCTTGAGTGATTTCTGAAGCCCAAAGACGGGTGTGTAGCCCAGGACTAGTCAATATTACTTTCCCTAGTTTGCTGCAAAATATAAGACTAAAAATATAGTGATTTTTACCTAAAGCTAAATTTGCTCAGTTGCAAGAACTGTTCTTTATTCTGAGATTATAGACATTCTGCATTTTTGGTTCTAAAATGTTCTATCTTTTTTTAATTTAATTTAATTTTATTATGTTATGTTAGTCACCATAAAATACATCATTAGTTTTTGATGTAGTGATCCATGATCCATTGTTTTCATATAACACCCAGTGCTCCATGCAGTATTATGCCTTTCATAATACCCATCACCGGGCTAACCCAGCCCCCCAGCCCCCTCCCTCTAAAACCCTCAGTTTGTTTCTCAGAGTCCATAGTCTCTCATGGTTCATCTCTCCCTCCGATTCTCCCTTCATTTTTCCCTTCCTTCTCGTAGTGTCCTCCATGCTATTCCTTATGTTCCACAAATAAGTGAAACCATATGATAATTGACTTTCTCTGCTTGGCTTAATTCACTTAGCATAATCTCCTCCCGTCCCATCCATGTGGATGCAAAAGTTGGGTATTCATCCTTTCTGATGGCTGAGTCATATTCCATTGTATATATGGACCATATCTTCTTTATCCATTCATCTGTTGAAGGGCATCTCGGCTCTTTCCACAGTTTGGCTATTGCGGACATTGCTGCTATGAACATTGGGGTGCATATGGCCCTTCTTTTCACTACATCTGTGTCTTTGGGGTAAATACCCAGTAGTGCAACTGCTGGGTCATAGGGTAGCTCTATTTTTAATTTTTTGAGGCACCTCCACACTGTTTTCCAAAGTGGCTGTACCAGCTTGCATTCCCACCAACAGTGTAAGAGGGTTCCCCTTTCTCCACAACCTCTCCAACATTTGTTCTTTCTTGCCTTGTCAGTTTTTGCCAGCTAACTGTTGTGATGTGGTATCTCAATGTAGTTTTGATTTGAATTTCCCTGATGGCTAATGATGATGAACATTTTTTCAGGTGTCTGTTAGCCATTTGTATGTCTTCTTTTGAGCAGTGTCTGTTCATGTCTTCTGTCCATTTTTTGACTTGATTATTTGTTTTATGGGTGTTGAGTTTGAGAAGCTCTTTATAGATCTTGGAAATCAGCGCTTTGTCTATAGCGTCTTTTGCAAATATCTTCTGCCATTCTGTGGGTTGCCTCTTTGTTTTGTTGACTGTTTGCTTTGTTGTGCAGTTTTTTATCTTGATGAAGTCCCAGAAGTTCATTTTTGCTTTTGTTTCACTGGCCTTTGGAGATGTATCTTGAAAGAAATTGATGGATTCCTGTCTCACATTGAGGTCTTTCATCCATTTTGAGTTTACCTTTGTGTATGGTATTAGAGAATGTTCGAGTATCATTCTTCTGTATATAGCTGTCCAATTTTCCCAATACCATTGGTTGAAGAGACTCTTTTTTCCATTGCATATTTTTTTCTGCTTTGTCAAAGATTATTTGACCACAGAGTTTAGGGTCGATATCTGGGCTCTCTATTCTCTTCCATTGGTCTATATGTCTGTTTTTGTGCCAGTACCATGCCGTCTTGGTGATCACTGCTTTGTAATATAGCTTGAAATTGGGCAACATGGTGCCCCCAGCTTTGTTTTTCTTTTTCAACATTTCCTTGGAGATTCGGGGTATTTTCTGATTCCATACAAATTTTAGGATTGTTTGTCCCAGCACTTTGAAAAGTGTCATTGGAATTTTGATCAGGATGGCGTTGAAGGTGTAGATTGCCCTGGGTAGCATAGACATTTTAACAATGTTTATTCTTCTGATCCATGAGCGTGGAATGTTTTTTCCATCTTTTTGTGTCTCCCTCAATTTCTTTCATGAGTGTTCTGTAGTTCCTAGAGTATAGATCCTTTACCTCTTTGATTAGGTTTATTCTGAGGTATCTTATGATTTTTGGTGCTATTATAAATGGAACCATTTCTCTAATTTCTCTTTCTACGATTGCATTGTTAGTGTATAAGAAAGCAACTGATTTATGTGCATCGATTTTGTATCCTGCCACATTACTGAATTGCTGTATGAGTTCTAGTAATTTGGGGGTGGAGTCCTTTGAATTTTTCACATAAAGTATCATGTCATCTGTGAAGAGAGAGAGTTTGACTTCTTCTTTGCTAATTTGAATCCCTTTTATTTCTTTTTGTTGTCTGATTCCTGTTGCTAGGACTTCTAGTACTATGTTGAACAATAGTGGCAAGAATGGGCATCTTTGTCATGTTCCTGATCTTAAGGGAAAGACTCTCATCTTTTCCCCATTGAGGATGATATTTGCTGTGGGTTTTTCATAGATGGATTTTATGAACTTGAGGAATGTTCCCTCTATCCCTATACTCTGAAGAGTTTTAATCAGGAAAGGATGCTGTATTTTGTCAAATGCTTTTTCTGCATCAATTGAGAGGACCATATGGTTCTTCTCTCTCCTCTTATTAATGTGTTCTATCACATTGATTTGCAAATGTTGAACCACCCTTGCATCCCGGGGATAAATCCCACTTGGTCGTGGTGGATGATCCTTTTAATGTATTGTTGGATCCCATTAGCTAGGATTTTGTTGAGAATTTTGGAATCCATATTCATCAGGGATATCGGTCTGAAATTCTCCTTTTTGATGGGATCTTTGCCTGGTTTGGGGATTAAGGTAATACTGGCCTCATAGAATGAGTCTGGAAGCTTTCCTTCTGTTTCTGTTTTCTGAAACATCTTCAGGAGAATAGGTATTATTTCTTCTTTGAATGTTTGGTACAATTCCCCAGGGAATCCATCAGGCCCTGGACTCTTGTTTTTTGGGAGGTTTTTATCACTGCTTCAATCTCGTTACAGGCTATTGTCCTATTCAGGTTGTCAATTTCTTCTTGTTTCAGTCTTGGCAGTTTATAGGTTTCCAGGAGGTATCCATTTCTTCTAGTTGCTTAATTTATTGGCATATAGTTGTTGATAATAATTTATAATAATTGCTTCTATTTCCTTGATGTTAGTCGTGATCTCTCCCCTTTTATTCATAATTTTATTAATTTGGGTCCTTTCTCTTTTCTTTTGGATAAGTCTGGCCAGTGGTTTATTGATCTTATTAGTTCTTTCAAAGAACCAGCTTCTAGTTTCGTTGATCTGATCTACTGTGTTCCTGGTTTCTAATTCATTGATCTTTTCTCTAATCTTAATTATTTCCCTTCTAATGCGTGGCTTAGGCATCGTTTGTTGCTTTTTCTCTAGTTCTTTAAGGTGTAAAGTTAGTTGGTGAATTCGGGATTTTTCCATTTTTTTAAGTGAGGCTTGAATGGCTATGTATTTCCCCCTTAGGACCGCCTTTGCAGTATCCCATAGGTTTTGGACTGATGTGTTTTCATTCTCATTGGTTTCCATGAATTGTTTAAGTTCTTCTTTGATTTCCTGGTTGACCCAAACATTCTTGAGCAGAGTGGTCCTTAGCTTCCAAGTGTTTGAATTTCTTCCAAATTTTTTCTTGTGATTGAGTTCCAGTTTTAAAGCATTATGGTCTGAGAATATGCAGGGAGTAATCTCACTCTTTTGGTATCAGTTGAGACCTGATTTGTGACCCAATATGTGGTCTATTCTGGAGAAAGTTCCGTGTGTGCTTGAGAAGAATGAGTATTCTGTTGTTTTGGGGTGGAATGTTCTGTATATATCTATGAGATCCATCTGGTCCAGTGTATCATTCAAAACTCTTGTTTCTTTGTTGATTTTCTGCTTAGATGATCTGTCTGTTGCTGAGAGTGGAGTATTTGAGGTCTCCTACAATTAATATATTATTATCAATATGACTCTTTGTTTTGTTTAACAGTTGGCTTATGTAGATGGCTGCTCCCATGTTGGGGGCGTAGAGATTTACAGTTACTAGATCTTCTTGTTGGATAGACCCTTTAAGATTGATATAGTGTCCTTCTGTGTCTCTAACTACAGTCTTTAGCTTAAAATCTAATTTGTCTGATATATGAATTGCTACCCCAGCTTTCTTTTGAGGTCCGTTGACATGGAAGATGAATCTCCATCCCTTCACTTTCAGTCTGGATGTATCTTTAGGTTTAAAATGAGTCTCTTGTAGACAGCATATGGATGGGTCCTGTCTTTTTATCCAATCTGCAACCCTGTGCCATTTTATGGGAGCATTTAGGCCATTCACATTGAGAGTGATTACTGAAAGATATGAATTTATTGTCATCATGTTGCCTGTGAAGTCCTTGTTTGTATAGATTGTCTCTGTAAATTTCTGTTCTATATCACTCTTGGGGTCTTTCAACTTTTATAGAACCCCACTTAATATTTCTTGCAGGGCCGGCTTAGTGGTCACATATTCTTAGAAGCTCTGCATCTCTCCATCCATTCTAAATGACAGCCTTGCTGGATAAAGTATTCTTGGCTGCATGTTCTTCTCATTTAGTACCCTGAATATGTCTTGCCAGGCCTTTCTGGCTTGCCAGGTCTCTATGGATAGGTCTGACATTATTCTGACGTTCCTCCCTCTGTACATAAGGAATCTCTTCCCCATAACCGCTCTTAAGATGGTTTCCTTGGTTTTAAGATTTGCGAGTTTTACTATTACATGCCAGGGCATTGGCCTGTTTTCCTTGATCTTGGGTGGGGTCCCCTCTGCCTCTAGGACATGAATGTTTGTTTCATTCCCCAGATTAGGGAAGTTCTCAGCTACAATTTGCTCAACTATATCTTCTAGTCCGTTCTCTCTCTCTCTCTACCCTCTCAGGGATCCCAATAATTCTGACATTGGAATGTTTCATGGTGTCACTTATTTTTCTGAATCTGTTTTCATGGATTTTGAGTTGTTTCTCCCTGGCCTCCTCTTTTTCCTTCTTTTCTATCAGTTGGTCTTCTAGATCACTAATTCATTCTTCTGCCTCACTTACCCTAGCTGTTAGATCATCTAGATTAGATTGGATCTCATTGATAGCATTTTTAAGTTCTGCCAGTTCAGCTTTCATTTCTGCCCTTAGAGACTCTATGTTGCCATTAATCAATTTCCCCATTCTAGCTGTTGTCTTCACAACTGCTATCCTGAATTCCATCTCCCACAACTTGGTTATCTCTGCAACCATTTGTAAATCTGTGGCAGAAGTCATGGTCTCTGAGTCTTTCCTATTTTGGGGGTTTCTCCTCCTAGTCATTCCATTGAGGGGTGGTTGAGGGAATGTACAGAGTCCAAATTATTGATCACAGCCCAAGCAAGACGCACCTGTTTTATAGGGACCTTAGGGTTGTCAGCCTCTTGTTCTCCCAGCCTGTCTTCTGGGGGAGGGGCCTGCCCCATTGTTATTCAGGCAACCCTGTTTGGGCAGAGTTGCTCTACCCCCTCTGGGGAGGATGGGCTCAATGAAAACCGGTTTTGGGGGGGTTTTGTTCTCTGGCGGCTTTCCCTGGAGGATTTCCGCATCTCTTCCGGGAGTCAGAGCAGAAGAGATCATTTCCAACCCTCTGCCTTGGAACAGAGGGATCACAGTCTGTTCTTCAGTGAGCTCTCCAGGCCACACTATCTCCATTTCTGTCTGTGCTGCTATAAACTGCAGGGTCCTGGGTTGTGCACCCCTCAGCAGCGCTCCCAGTCCTCGCCTCCAGATCTGGGCACGTCTCTCCCCTCTGTACTTCTAAAACCACCAGCTGCCCCCAGTTCACATGTGCAGCCACGCCACTCCAGGTTTCAGTCCAGGGGGCTGCCCTAATTCCTTTCCCCACTGCTACCAGTCTGCAAGTCTGTGCCCTGTCCCTAGCATGGGAGGCTATTGCTCACCAGCAGTATAGGATCCCCACAGCTCCTTCCCCCTTCCATTTATCTTTGGATATGTGCCCACAGAATCATGGCTCCCTGCTTCATACCTCAAAACCAACCGCCTGTGATATTCTGTAGAGATCCAGATATATCTTCTTACATCTCAGGCTGATTTCATGGGTGTTCAGAGTGGTCTGGTAGATATCCAGCTCAATTCCGGGGATCAGTTGGAATAGGGTCCCCTACTCTGCCATCTTTTCCTCCCCCCCCCAAAAATGTTCTGTCTTTTATGAACTGTGCGAATGGTACACTGGCTAGTTTCTGTTATTTTCTCCCCACGTCTTTTCTTGGCAAATTAAGAGGGGTATAATTAAATGTATGTGTATATGTAATTTTATTTTATTCCTCTCTAAAATCTAGAAATCTGGGAACCACAGATGTAGCAGGAAATGTCCTCACTAATGCCCCTGCAAAGGTGTTCACAGCATCTCATGAGAGTCAAGGTCATGATCCTGAATCTGTCAAATGTTCTAATAAGGCAAGAACACAATATAAATAAATAGGAAGGAATAGGTGGAAGATGGGCTAGAAAGGTAGATATTTGCAAAAATTTATACTAAATAAAAAAGCTTCATTAGTAGAAATTTGAAATCAAAGTTGAGATTTACTGGGGTGAGTCTTTGTTAACTAAAACTGTGCCATATAACCCACCCAAGCCTAGTTTGCTACCTTATTTGCAATTGTTCGTGAACCAGGCCCTGCTTTAATTTTCCAGCTGGCCTGAAGCAAGGGTTTAGATGATCTTCTGGAGAAACAGGCAGATGTTGGTAGAATTTGAGAGTCATTTTGTAAAAATTTGGAAACTTGTGCTCTCTTTCCAAGAGGGCTAGTGATAACTTCAGGATCATCTCACAGTGCAGCCTGGCTGTCCTTAGAAATATGTATTCTCTCTTCAGGTTGACTGTTTCAGTCTTTTGAGGATTTGCATGAAGAGGAGGCAGTCAAGACTGTAGTGGGTTAAAATTTCTCAATACCCAGGCGTAATTCTTAATTTTCCAGTGAATTTTGTGGGACCTCTAAAGAAAAAGCAGTAATGTCCCAGAAATGTATACCGGAATTGGAATCATAATTCTCTGTGAAATACCTTAATTATATTTAGATCCCATTTGGTGTGCTTATTTTAGACTAATCTATGATTGCATTACAGTGGTTTTATTGTGAGTGCAAACTACCTCCTGGTGCTCAAAGAGTCTCTGGAACACCTAACAGAATAGAAATGCCTTTATGGTCAGGGGGGCACTTGGATGGGGAGAAGTCACTAAGTTTAGGAAGAGCCTTTCTAAGGGTGTGAAGGGGCTTCCAGCCAGCCAGAACCAGGTCTGGTTCTAAAAAGGCAAGACCAACAGTAAATGTGTTATCTCCTACCTTTGCCCACCTCCAGTTCATACACTGCCATAATTTCAACTTCTGTGGGTCAAAGTTGAGACAATGGATTTAAAACAGAAGCCTCTAAATTACCTAATAGTGTGGCAATACATATATCAGACATCTCAACAGGAAGTTCTAGGTATAGAGATAAGCAACTGGATGGTAGCCTTTGGGACATAAATATTTGAAGGCCTGCTACAAGTTGAGTAGTTAGAAACAGAGCTTGGGGCGCCTGGGTGGCTCAGTCGTTGAGCATCTGCCTTCAGCTCAGGTCATGATCCCAGGGTCCTGGGATCGAGCCCCACATTGGGCTCTCTGCTTGGTGGGAAGCCTGCTTCTCCCTCTTCCACTCCCCCTGCTTGTGTTCCTGCTCTCACTATCTCTCTCTCTCTGTCAAATAAATAAATAAATAAATAAATAAATAAATAAATAAATAAATAAAATCTTAAAAAAAAAAAAAGAAAGAAACAGAGCTTAATCTGACAAGGAGTATCTTTTTTTCCTGTGGATCCATGGACTTGGTGGGAAGGAATATAGACTAATGGTTGAGAGTATGGTTAGTAAAAGCCACCTACTGTATGGCCTTACAGTGTTAACTCTGTGAGCCTCAATTTCCTCATCTGTAAAATAGAGAGTAATATATTACCTATTCCTTAGGATTGTTAAGATTAAATGAGATGATATGTATAAAATAAAATCATAACCTAGAAATTCATGTACACTGAATTAATGGGTAGTAGTATTATGGACACCATCCCTCTTCCCCTGCCACAAAAATGGAGTTTGCATTTTACAGAAGGAACACCAGTGTGAACCATCCTGCCAGAAAATATCAAGGACTGAACCATAAAATTGGCATATGTGGTGTCTTTGTCAGGCATCAAAAATGGGCAACCTCTAAGGTTTCTAGTGTTTTGTAGACATCTGTAGTCTTAGTCCACATAGTAGAGTGTCGGTCACCTGGCATTGTTTCAACTGGCTCTTCCACACAGCAACAGTACAGTGACAATTTCTTGAGACAGTGGCTCTGGGGCCTTGCAGGGTCCCAAAGCACCTCTTCAATAATCTGAGAAAAATCATGGTCAGTCTAGTTTGGGTGTTTGGTGTACTTTCTATTTCCATTCATTGAAAATAGCCAACTCTGTTAATTAATCACACCCTATTCCCTAGGCATGCTGCATATTCTGCATCTCTATTGCTGTATGACAAACGATTTTATAACTTAGCAGCTTAAAAAACAATCATTTTATTCTATTTTAAGAGTTTCTGGGTGAAGAATTTGAGCAGGACTCATATGGGCAATTCTTTTGTGCCATATGGTATCAACTGGGATGTCTCAGCAATGGTAGGCTAGTCTGGAGGTTCCAAGACAACTTTATTCGTATGCATGGCACCTTGGCAAGGACAGATAAAAACACTGAGCTCAGCTGGATCCCTCTCTTTCCATTTACTCTAAGGCCTTCTCCACATGTCTCTCTACCATGATACTCCAACATGTTACACGGTATCTTGAAGCTCCAGTAGCATGTGTTCCCAGAAACAAGAAGTGGGAATGGTATCTCTCTTAAGGCCTGAGCCTGAAAACAGAACACTTCTTGTGTCAAAGTAGTCTGTAGCCCATCCAGATTCAAATGGGGTGGGGGGCATAGACCTCATCTCTTGATGAGAAGAGTCTCAAAGAATTTGTATCCACCTTTAATCTGTCCCACTGGGAAAAAAATAATTGTATGGAAGCACTTTGTTGCTCATCTGCCATGTTTTTAGTTATACCTGGTTCACTTTACACCTATAATGAAGTTAATTCATTAAAACAATTGTCATACTACACTGACACAGTGTAGTGGTTAGGAGCATTATAGTTAGACCAGCCTAGATTTGAATCCTAGTTCTGCTTCTTACTGGCTTGTAATCTTGGTCAAGTAACTAAATACTCTGAGCCCCAATTTCTGTATAAAATGAAGGATAATAACAGTAGCTAGTTCATAGGCTTACTGAAATGTGATTATATAAAATGCTTAGCACAGTGTCTAGCACATTGTAAGCACCCAACAATTTGGGTGTTGATAATTGGTGATACAGCATTGTAACTGCATGGATGTTTCTAAACTAGACTATGAGGCCGAGGATTTTGCCTTACTCATTCCCTCAATCCCAACACCTGGCACAGGGCCTGGCATCAAACTATTAACTGGATGGACATATGAATGACTGGATGGCAGCACAGAAATGGTATGTGCCTCCAGTGTAACTCCCTGGCTCAAATGCATAGAGAACAGAGGATGATTTTACTTCCAGGTAACTACTCTAGGTTGAATGAGCCCAAGTTGCTAAGGAGCAGGAATGTTTAAGGCTACACTGAAATATTACTTGAAATCATGTAGTAGAGCCACAACTCAGAGGAGCAAGCTGGCCCAAGTAACAAAGCATCTGTAGCATCTCTAGTAAGCTGGGATTTGGGGAAGTTCATGAATCAGAAGGGGGAATACAAACCAACGTCTTATGACACTTCCAGGCATGGCAATACCAAGAGTCAGAAGGCTATAGGGAAAAGGTGCTAGAAGAAGAGATATAAAAGCAAAACAGAACAGGGTATTTATTGTGGGAAGGACTTTGGAGGAATACCTTGGCCTTTTCCATAATCCTTATAAAACGATTTCAAATCTCCTTCAAAAGTTTGAATTCCTGTATTGCTTGGAGCACTGGGTGTTATATGCAAACAATGAATCCTGGAACACTACATCAAAAACTAATGATGTAATGTATGGTGATTAACATAACATAATAAAATAAAATTAAAAAAATAGGAAAAAGAAAAAAACTAATGATGTATGGTGACTAACATAACACAATAACATAAAATTTATAAATAAATAAATAAATAAATAAAAGTTTGAATTCCTAACATAAATGTTAATACTACGCACTTGTTAGTGTACTTGTGAAGCCAGGCTGGGGGCCTTGAAGAGGGAGATAATTTCTCTGGTGTTCTATTCCCAATGTATTTTCAATTGTTGGACTTTGGTTTTTCAGATTCTGCAATACTTGTTTAAGTCCGATGATTTCAAATGGTTATTTTCTTGGTTGGCATTGGAAATTCACATCGACTTTGGTGCTTAATGGTTGAAGATAAACAAACGAAATAATCAATGTGTTAGGAGTCTTTGAAATGTCATGTGCAACCTGCCCTCTAGCAAGCCCTGCTAGGCAGTGTAGCCTATGGAACTCTTGGCCTATTGAACACAAGGAAGAAAGCCATATGTCATGAATACATTTGCTTTTAAATGAATTTCATAAAATATTAATGTAATCATACCAAACAGAGTGGTGAGTACATCAGTCAGGAGTTATATTTATCCTGTGTATTTGTTTTTTGTTTGTCTCCATTTATTAGTAGACAGTACATGGAGACAGGCATTTCTTTCTCAGCCGAAGTGGCAGAACTTGTTTAATGAACTGATGTTTCTGTAATCTGTGGTAAGGTAGAGTTGTGAGTGACAGAGCTATATGAATAACAATGAGGAGGCAGGCAGAACAATAAAAGGAAGACAAACATTTCAGTTGGAGGGGAAAAATAGATGAAATTGTTTAGTTGGCACACAATCTAATCTGATCTTTTCCTATTGAAAATTAACAGTTTGTAAATGGGTGAGATAATGTTAACAATTTTCCCAAAATCATATACACAAGGAATCAAATTTTCCAAAGACACAAATGGCATTTTTAACCACAGTGCTGTTATTATACAGCATAGAAACACAGGGTATCAGGGGCCTAAGTCCTCCAAGATGGAAAGGAAGACCTGGACCCCCTGCCCCCACCTGATAGAGCCTGACATATTAAAAGCTATCACAAATGCTTGTGGAATGTGGGAATGAATGCCTGAATAAGTGAACTTATTGAATGGAAGGACAGAAATTTACCTATCAGGACTACCGTCTGTCATGCCAGGTGTTTTCGTATCTGTTCTGTCCTTTCATCCTTTGAGCTAAATGTCATCATTTATCCCCACTTTTATCAGAAAAGAAATAGTGCTATGTTACCAGATATTAAGAAACCTTCCCTAAGGTCATGTAACTAGTATGTGGAGGAAACTAGAGATATGAGAGCCACAGGGAGGAAGGAAGGGTGCGTGTGTGTGTGTGTGTGTGTGTGTGTGTGTGTGTGTGTGTTTACGCACACACGCTCACATGCATGTGTACAAGTGCATATTGGGTGAGCTGACATATGAGAGCTAAAAGTAAATTTGTTTTCAGAAAAATAAAATTTCTTCTAATTTCTTGGAAGACCTTTTTTTTTCTTCCCAAACATATCTGGGGTCTTGATATTTCAGCATGACAAGCATGTGGGAAGATAGGGAATGCCCTAGCTCTTATGGGGTGACTTTGCAATGGAGGATGCACACGTGCTACCTGCCTGCCTATCTGCCTGGTCATAAGACTCACCCTTACTGATCCTATCGTACCTGAAGTTCTGCTTCTCTAGGGACCACAGATTCTTCCCCCTGTTTAGATCTACCCCCTTTAATATCTTAGAAAGCCACCCAGGGGATTCAGAGCCAGCCTAAGGACATGCTTATAGGCGTTGCCCCTCAAGTGTTTGTGGTGAGCAGAGTAAGGTTTTTGGGAGTCGAACCTGCTAGTGCTACTTCAACTGCCCCCTACGTTATCAGAACTCCTTATGCAATATTTTGTTTGCAGTCCATTGTGCATTCTGTAGCAGAGGACAACAGTGAGAGGTGGGGAAATAAGTAGAATGCATTCCCTTCTCTCAAAGAACTTGCATTTTGATATAGAGACAAAATTTAAGTGAAATCAGTACCACCCTTACACCCAGGCAAGTGGGACCTTTGCCCCAGGCCCTCATCTCAGGGGACCTCATGCTTTGAAATGCCTGCCCTGATATTTTCTAAGTCCCCATCCGGTGCTAAGGACCAGCCAGGTAGGTAGTATGATCAGGGTAGGTGCCCTGAGTCCAGAACAGGTCCTATATAGGTTCTAATCTTAAGAAGCACATTTCTCGAAATTTTTAAAGTTCCTCTTCATTGCCTGGAACTGACCAGGACTTGCACTGTTATCTGAGCAAGGAGTCCCGCTCTCATACTGAACTTATGTGGACCCCAGTCCTCCTTTCTCCTCTTTGGGTCACTCTCCAATCCTCTACCCCACATGTGGAGTCAACCAGATTCTCCAAGAAGCTTCAAAACTCCTGCCTGTGGAGTCCTCCCAGAGTCTTGTTTCCAGGAAGGTAGACTGGTAAGTAAATCATTCTAGCTGCCTGGTGTGGCATTTCTCCCATGGTATCTCATGAGATTATGCCACTGAATAGTGTTGATGCTGATTTGGGGTGAATTGAACTGTGTATATAGATGAACCCCACAGAAAAACATTTGTGAGGGCCCCTACACATCCTAGAAGCATCCCTCAATGAAAAGATGATGCAAAATAAAATAAAATTCAGTGGCAACAGATATAGAACAGTTTTTCAGCACAGAGTTGAGAATGAACCAGAATTATATGGAAAAAGTTCTTCAGGGAGAGTGGCCTTGGAGAGTTATTTAAGGCAGGCCTTGAAGTATGGGGAGAATTTGGGGAGGCTCAAATGATTCCAGGCAGGGAGAACAATATGAACAAAAGCACAGAGAATATTTATTGAGTATTTTTGTGCTATACATTATGCTAAGCACATTACATTCATCATTTTGTTTATTTGTCATAGCTCCCTATAAGGTAAGGGTTTGCAAATGAGGAAATGGAGGTTCAAAAGATTCATCCTGCTAAGCAAATAATAGAAGTAGGACCCAGGTCTGCCTGATGCCCAAAATTGTATGCTCTTAATACCACGCTATACTGCAAAAAGACAAGAAGTGTTACAAGGGAGAGCAAGAAGCCTTGTCTGAATGGAGTGGAGGGTGTGCATTGGGAACTAGTGGAAGGCAAGATCAACAGACAAGGCACAGTCATAGTATGAAAGGCCTTGGATATCAAAATGAGATATAGAGATAAACAGACTGGTCAAGCAAAAACAAACAGCCCTATCCCAAAAGGAAAATGCACAAGTAGAATATAATATTTAAGACCTGGTAATGCTAATACCATGTTTTCTTAAATATTTTGCTTCTGTCTTAGAAAGATCCTTGGTTTGAAATTTATAAGGTAATATTCTGCCTCCACTTGACCTTGCCTGGTGTCACTTACTGTTCTGTCTTTTCTCTCCTTTTTTAGATTTTGATCCTGCTCTTGGAATGATGACTGGAATTCCACCAATAACTCCAATGATGCCTGGCTTAGGAATAGTACCTCCTCCAATTCCACCAGATATGCCAGTAGTAAAAGAGATCATACACTGTAAAAGCTGCACGCTTTTCCCTCCAAATCCAAGTAATATTCTGCTTTTTCTCCACACAAGTCACAATGTTTTGGTGTCTGGGAACACTCTTCTTTCTCAAAAGAATACCCAAGGGCTTCATAGATGTATGTATAGAAGCTTCACCTAGAAAACAGAAGACAGGAAAATTTTCTCTTACTAGGCATGGCTGAATTTTATGCACAGAACAGTAGATTTCTCTGTGCTGGTTGCAGTACAAATGATAAAACGTGTTTCTAATGCCATCTGGTAAGGCATTCAAGTGTGTTTGTACAGAAAGAGACACCTGACACAAATTGTTCAACACTGTCATTTACAGACTTTCTTTTTCATAACTGGCCTACATGCTGATGATGGCAGTAATAGAGTATGTCTGAGCCTACCTGAGGCACATGAGAATATACATTTGGTGCTAAGAATCCTCCACTGCCACCAGCTATTCACACATCACTCCAACTACTGCTATTCAACTGATGGGCTGCAACAGACAGTGGGGTGAGGTTTAACTTGCAATGAGGGCAAAGAGGAATACTGAGACCAAGTCAAACTACTTGGCATCCATCCAATCAATGAAATTCATGTGGAAATGGTCTAGGGATCTATCTTGTCAGTAATGAACAGGTTTCTCCTTAGACTCTTAAAAACATCTGCAAAGATATGGTGGACATATTTCACTTAAAATATAGCAGCAATAATTGACTCAAACTTTTTTTTCTGGATATATTTGGGGTTTTATTTACTTTAAGCGATCAGAAGTTATTTCTGCCCATGACTCAAGCCTCATTAAAGCTTTTTCCATGATTCTAGTGGTGGTGCTGGGTGGCCTACTTAAGGGAGCTGCCACCACAGTGCTGAGATTAAAGCTGTTAAGGGACACATTCAAGGGTTCAGGCCATAGACCAAATGAACTGGCCTTATCACAAAAAACATAACTTTTGACATGTGACTTCAGACAACTATTTCATCTCCTATCTTACAGGTAGGATTCCTTAACAGGAATCAGTTAATCATGGAATCACGCCCTGGCAGGGACCCAGATTCTACTTAGGATAGTCTGCTCACAACTGAGAGAATTTTAGAATCAGTCAGGGTTGGTTAGACAAATCACCTCGGTCCCTTTTGCTAGTGAAAAATGTTCTTAATCCCTTCTTCAGGTCTTTGAACTTGATCGTCAGCAAGGTACTTCCTTCCAGGCCAATAAGAAATCTCGGAGGCTAGCATCTCAGAGGACTGAATTGGGAGAAGAGCTAGTATGTCACAGGAGAATTAGGGAATGGAGAATAAGATGGCCTAGTAGGCCTTACCTGCCAGCTCAAGTGGCCATTCCTGGATTTGTGTTTAGTGCCTAGGTGAATGAATGGCACTGTTGTACCCTTGTCTTACTCTTACTGCCACTGTCCTTACAAATGGGCAGTGGACTTTTTTCCCTGTCTTCCTGTGTGTTGCTTTTGGATTAGAGAAAGCTGTGCATCACTGATACTACCTTTCTTCACTTCAAAAGCCATGAATTTAGGCATTTCCAGTGTTAAAACCTCCTACGTATGTAAAGGTAGAATCCTGCTGGTTTAATCATCCATTTATTACATAATCAGCCTGCACTAGGCTTTCATTGTCTCAATCAAGTCCACTGTAACAAGATGGCTCATAACCTGTAATATCTTGGCTGTGTAGAAGTGACAACTTTATAGGCTATTCAGTTGCTGAATTTCCAAAGAATAACAGATACCTTGTGTATAACACATAGACCATATTGCTGAGCAGACTTTAAAAGAATAGACATACACATCTTAAAGAGGCTCTAAAATTTTTTTATGAGGCTCTAACTTTTTGATAGTCTCTAGGAAAAGAAAGAGACAGACATCTCTCAAATACATTTATCTTTCCCCACCTACACCATGCCTTCGCAGTTCTGAGCTGGAAGGGCCATAGAGTAAAAGGGAACATTTTACCTTCATAGCTCAATCCTTTAGTTCTTCATCTCTGTGTTAAGAATACAGACAGAGCAATTAGTGCCAGTAAAGTGGTGGCTTCTGGGAAGGAACTTGGCTTTGGATTGAATTAAAAATGGACCCTCCTGACACAGCTTAAAGTAAACTGGTATTCTATTTCCTGTTTAGAACTTGGATTTTGTTACAAGGGGGCTCAGGTTAATTGTCTGGGGGAAAACGCTAATGGAGAAGACTCCCTTAGTTCTGTGCTGAAAGCATGGCAAGTATGATTTTTTGTTAACACCCCAGACTATGAAGGTGTGATGGGAAGAGGGATTTGGTATGCCTGAATCCCTTATCTTCTCCAAAGCCTACCAACCTTGTCTGCTAAGGCCTTGATTATAAACCCCAGCACTTAGCCTGCCTCTGCTATATTCTGCCTCTGTCTCTGACATATTCTCTTGCACTCAGTGGCCTCTCAAGCAATAAGGTCCTGTGATCTCACAGTCTCTTTATGCAGCCATCGAATCTGCTTCTCTCTCGCTTCATTAGAAAGCATCTTTACCATCAATTCCTTACCCCCATCCCACCTGACACTTCATCCAGGTTCTTGTTACATATACAGAACCCAAAAGTCCTGGGGCTCCCATTGCCCACAAATGCCAAGTCCAACTCCTGACTTCAAAAACCTTTCACTGGTGTGCTTCATGTGACTGTCTTGGATCCATCATTTCTACTTGCCACTTACCCACCCCTTAGTCAAGTTCAACTGCTTCCCAGTATTCCATTTCTCTCCAGCCCAACTGCAAGCCTATCTTCTCCTGGAACATTTCCATGTGGAAGATACTGAAATTAAAACAATAGTTAATCATTCATCGCTCTAGTGCATTTTCACTTAAATATTGGGTGCTAGGTCCAGTGAATAATTTTTACCCCTTAAATTACTTTATTTCTCTCCTATTTTTAGTTCTAGTGACCCCTTCATCCTTCTTGAAACAATACGTCATTTGAAAGTGTAAGAATGACCAAGACCACTAGAAAGATTATATAGCTCAAGAAAGGATGACAACCAGAGTGCCCTGAGGAATTCCAACATTTTAAAATTTAAAAGAGGAGTTTGCATTTCTGTACAAAAGCCCTCTTTACTAGCTGTTTCCAGTTTTTTTCAATTTCTCTTAAATCTTCTTCATTTATGCTTTTGCCCTGCCCCCCTTTCAAAATGCCCCTTGTTTAAGAACTCTAGTGACTTTATAATACTAAATCCAGTAGTCAATTCTCAGTTCTCTTCCTAAATGACCTAATAGCCATATATGACAGAGTTGGTTTCTGCTTACTCATTAGTATACTTTTTTACTTGGCTTTCAGGATACGACACTATCGGTTTTCCTCCCACTTCAGCTGATAGACCTTCTGCATGGAGAGGTTGCATTTTGAGTCTACTGTCCAGTTAACAGGAAACTTGGAATAAATGGTGGAATATCACCTGCTATATACGGGGTTGTGGGAAAACACCCAGGAGCCAGAAGAAAAAAAGCAATTTTTTTCATTTTACTATTTCAGAACAGGCCAACCTCATTTTGGCTCCTAGGGCTGGGTTCTATAAAGAAAATTAGAGAAAGTGGGTAAATTGAGAATAAAGATTCACCAGTCTTCTGATTATTACCAATCAGTTGGAATTACATTAAAATATATCTGGCCCCTGCTGATTGTCTAGGAGGCCTTCAGACTTGGGCTGTCTAATGAAATCAACTCAAAGACTTTGCAGTACATAAATTCTGGCAAACCAGTGGAGTGATATCTGACGCTCCTTTGAAAAGCAAGATACAAGCAAGTGGTTTATGCCACTTGCTGCCCCCTACCTCACTTCTCAAAGATCAGCAGTGACTCTGATCTTAATGCTGATTGCCCCAAAAGAGCTCCCCAGAGTAGGTGCTTAGTTGTAATTAGAGTTGCTAGAAGCTCCTCCTTTTCCATTACCAGAGATTAAAGTTCTTTATACTCTCAGTTATCTTGAATCATTTTACATGAAGTTTTCTTCTCTATCCAGAGTAGTGGTTGGGGTGTTAAGAGAGTTTAGCACATTACCTGATTAATAGGTGAACTTTGAATTTGCTTTCCTATGGAGTTATCATTGCTGTGCCCAGATCACTATATTTCAGTGGGATTAGAAAATCAGGCCCAGACAGCAAAGTGCTTTGAGCTGCTAATTAAAGTACAAGTACTATCCATTAAGGAAGATAGTACAGCCCGTTGCCTTGTTGAGTGGCATACACCTAAATCTTAGCAAATGCTATCGAAGAGGCTTTCTACATTTACCCAAGGAAAATAAATAAACCCCAGCATTCTTGACCCCACTCTTAGTGGCTTTTATGCTTTCTTACTTAGCAGTTACCACAAAATAATCACAGCATCTGAATAGGGTGATGACTTCATCACAGAATTTTTAAATCCCACAGAGTTTTTAAAGGAAAAAGCCTTTGTATTTTCAGTGTTATATGTAACTGTGGCAAAGTAACCAGACATTCCTTAGAGTCTCTCAGTGGACCAAAAGGTAGACCTAACTAAGCAAACTTGAATAATATAAAAAGGTGATCATTTGCTCCACAAAAAGTTTCTTTACCATCAAATTCCTTAAATAGTAAACTTCAGAAGGATTCTAAAATGGAATTTTTGGCTAAAGCCCTTGATTTGAAAACATGGCTCTGTGTTCCATGGTCAGAACTATATGTGTCTTCACAGCTGTAGATTCCTCGATTTAGAAGAGTGATTCCTTCCCAAACCAAGCCTTATCTGAAGATCTGGATAAAGCAAGGAGCTAGGAATTTAGAAGTCCAGGTCTTAAGCTACCACTCCACTCCAGACTTGTGGTAGGGCTTTAGAAAGTCTCAGATTGGTAATCAGGAAACCCAGGTTCTATAACAGTAAATAATAATAACACTACAATACCTACTACTTATTGGGAACCTATCAAGTGCTAGGCATTGTACCACTTGCAATATAGACATAGATTATCGATTATCCTACAAAAATCCTTGTAAGGTAGAAGACAGTATCCCCATTTTACAGATGAAAGAATGAGGTTCTCAGAGGTTATGTAATTTTCACAAGGTCCTACAGACAGTTATTAAGTTGAGGTTTAAATCCAAGTTTACCTGCTCCAAGTTCATGTTCCTTCTCTTTCTAATTTGGTGACCTTGAATGAGTCACTCAACCTGACTCAGCTAAGGTTTTCTCTGTAACATGAGAAGTTTAGACCAAGTCAGTGGTTTTCAATCCTAGCTTTCATTAGAGTTGCCTGAGGAGCTCTAAAAAAAATAATGCACAGCCTGCACCCAAACTAATTAAATCACTCATTGGAGTGGGCCCAGGATTTTTTGTTTGACTCCCAAGTTGATTCTAATGTGCTGTCAGAGTTGAGAATCACTGGAAGTGTGTGATATTAGAATCCTTCTATTTCTTAAAAAACTCAGAAGCAGAAGTCTCAAGAGATTCTGGACCTCATTTTTCCCCTTTTTGGCTAAAATCAAAGTGTTCCAGTGTGCATGACTAAGACATTTCAGATTCCTGCTCACTAGGTTATCTTCCTTTTCCTTTTAAACTTTTCCTATAGAACAAACACCATACAGTGAATTCTTGAAATGACAGAAATTTTTAAAATTAACAGAAACTTTATAAGTTCCCTGAATCCCTTTACCCCTTTTATTGACTAAATAGAGGGGAAGAGAGCATCATGAGAACCTGATTATTCTGAGCCACACGTGTGATAAGACAGTGGTAGCAAAGTAAGGAAGCTAGAGATGCTCATACCCAAGGAGGCTCCCAAATCATCCACTTGCCAACTTGGATAAGCGTCAAGTGGGGACCTTGGCCTGATCTACAAGTGAGACTCACTTATTTTTGCATGGGAGCTGTAATCACTAGTTGTTGAGCTCTCTAAATCTTGAGCTGGGAGAATTATTGTAAAGAGCTGAATGAAAAGAATGGATTACACAAAATAAATCCTTGCAGATACAAAACCAACACTAAAAAAAAACCCTTGACCTTCATGCTTTGTTTTGTTGGGCTGTGAACTGTAGAATTTTGCTTGGAAAATGCTTGGATACATATAAATAGCAAGACGGAGCTGGCAGATACAACAGGCTTTATGTATAAGATGAGCGAGTAGAAAGCATATTTTTTTAGCAGAGGGAGAATCATCTCATTAAATAGGTTTTTAATGACTCTCTATAGCCAAATTTATCTCACTTTAGTTAATGATTTCCCAGACAAGCTTACTTTCTCTGCTGTCTTTCATACTTCCCTCTAAATGCTGCAGGATTGACTCTGGACCTCACCTCTCCAGCCAGAAATTGGAAGAAGGACTCACTGGTATCAAAAGACAAAAAACCTAGAAAGGATGGTTTATAGTCTGGCTGACTTTGTCAGCCAAATCATTCTGGTACCCGTAAATATTTTTGTAAATGTTTACCCCATCATTGTCAAATTAATTCTGAAACAGTTCTTTCAGTAAGCATGAACAGAGAATTTAGTAACTATAAACTGAATTAAACAACCCTTCTCTCAGGGACCTTGGTTCCGAGAATTCCAGAAAGTAAGAATTTAAAGTGAGTGGGATTTCCCCCCAACTGTCTTATTAGCAAAAATGACTGAAAATTGGGCATAGCTGAGTTGTCACAGCAAAAGTAAAGAACAGAATTAAAGAACTCTGGATGGGACAGACAGATGGGTCTGAGTCTTTATCATTTAGGCATCATGATCACCAAACCATTGAATAAAATGATTTCCATGTGCTATGGAGCAGAGATGAGTGCCTTAGAGGCCACATGCTTTTGGCACTCGGGCCAAAGTCTGATGGGGACCGAAGGGCTATCTCTGGGTCATGTTAGATTTCTAAGAGGTCTGTCCCAAGCAAACATCTTAATTCTTTAATTTAATTTTTAATTTAATTTAATTTAATTGCTTTTGCAATTCCACTCAGATCTTCCACCTCCTGCAACTCGAGAACGACCACCAGGGTGCAAAACAGTATTTGTGGGTGGCCTGCCTGAAAATGGGACAGAGCAGATCATTGTGGAAGTGTTCGAACAGTGTGGAGAGATCATTGCTATTCGGAAGAGCAAAAAGAACTTTTGTCACATTCGCTTTGCTGAGGAATACATGGTGGACAAAGCCCTTTATCTTTCTGGTAGGTGCTTAGTTATGAGCAGTGTGCCCACCAGGCACAGTGCAGAGATTGCCGGTCAGTGTATTTGCATCTGCGGCAGATAAAGTTTTTGCTATCCCCTCTTGCCTTCAGAGATGGAAAATGAATGTTTGTACCCAATTTCTTAAAGTTCTTTGGTAGTTCTCAGTTGTCTCTGTTGTCCACAGCTCCTTACTTGTCACATCTAAGGGCCTTGATTATCTGTCTTACCTCACAACACCATCTCCCAGTTCTTCCCTCGCATACGATGTCCTAACCACACGAAGCTAATTCTAGTTCTCAGAATGTGCCATGGTGCTTTATGCTTTTTCCTCTGACTATAATTACCTTTTCCATCCCACCTGCCATATATACATCCTCACACCCCAAAGCTCTAGCTCAAGCATAACCTCTTCTGGAAAGCTTTCTCTGACTTCTCTCCCCACTGTGCCTCAGGCTGGTCTGGGCAACCCCTCCTTAGCACTTCCACAGTACCCAATGTTTCCTCCTAGCATGACACCTATAGCACCATGCTAGAACTGTCTCTTTCCACATCTGTCTCCCTGACCAGAGTATGAACTCCTTAAATGAAGGGACTGTGTCTTATTTAACTTTGAATCCCCAGTATCTAGGAAGAGGGGAGGTCAGTTAGATGCCCGTTGCAACAGGCCAGGGAAAACCTAATGAGGGTTAAAAACTTAATAAAGTTTTTTTATTTTAATGTCTGTTAGTTAACATAGTATTATATTAGTTTCAGATATGTACAATATAGTGATTCATCACTTTCATACATCACCCAGAGCTCATTCCAACAAGTGCACTCCTTAATCCCCATCACCTATTTCCTCCATCCCCCCACCCACCTCCCCTCTGATAACCATCAGATTGTTCTCTTTTGTTAAGTCTGTTTCTTGGTTTGTCTCTTTTTTCCCTTTTGCTCATTTGTTTCTTAAATTCCACATAGGAGTGAAATCATATATGGTATTTGTCTTTCTCTGACTTATTTCACTTAGCATAATACTCTCTAACTCCATCCATGTCATTGCAAATGGCAGGATTTCATTCTTTTTGTTTTGTTTTGTTTTTAAAGATTTTATTTATTTATTTGAGAGAGAGAGAGAATGATAGAGAGCACGAGAGGGAAGAGGGTCAGAGGGAGAAGCAGACTCCCTGCTGAGCAGGGAGCCCGATGCGGGACTCGAACCCGGGACTTCAGGATCATGACCTGAGCCGAAGGCAGTCGCTTAACCAACTGAGCCACCCAGGCGCCCAGGATTTCATTCTTTTTATGGCTGAATAATATTCCATTGTATATATATATATATATATATACTACCTCTTCTTTATCCATTCATCTATCAATGGATACTTGGGCTGCTTCCATAATTTGGCTATTGAGATGTAGCATAGTCTTATTACATTTTTTTTTCTTATTATGTTATGTTAATCACCATACATTACATCATTAGTTTTTGATGTAGTGTTCCATGATTCATTGTTTGCATATAACACCCAGTGCTCCATGCAGTACATGCCCTCTTTAATACCCATCACCAGGCTAACCCATCCCCCCACCCCCTCCCCTCTAGAACCTTCAGTTTGTTTCTCAGAGTCCATAGTCTCTCATGGTTCATCTCCCCCTCTGATTTTCCCCCCTTCATTCTTCCCTTCCTGCTATCTTCTTCTTCTTTTTTTTTAACTTATAATGTATTATTTGTTTCAGAGGTACAGGTCTGTGATTCAACAGTCTTACACAATTCACAGTGCTCACCATAGCACATACCCTCCCCAATGTCTATCACCCAGACACCCCATCCCTCCCACCCCCCACGTTATTACATTTTCTAAGTGCTGTAAAATATACAGAAGATTTGACAGCACTTAGGAATGATAATAGAGCATTCCACAATAGACTGTTTTAATAAGAACTTAAAGGTCTTGAAAAACTCTGAACAGTTGTACATAAAAGATGACATGCTGCTCGGGAGGTATCCATCTAAACATCATTGTAATCGGCTCTCTGGCAACAACTACATCCTGGAAACATTCTCAAGGCTGCCAGGAGAAAGGGGATTGCAATCATCAGTGATGTGAAAATAACTAAATTTTGCCCTTTAAATTTGAACCTGCTCCCCGAAAGCTCATAAGTGCTAGAAATGTCCTGAATTGGATGGCTGTTCTCCCACATTGTAAAAAAAAAAAAAAAAAAAAAGGTTAAAACAAAAATCCTTTAGAAAAGGGGCTGGGAATGTAGAAATAACCATTTCTTTCTATTGGAGTTTGAGCATCTTAGGGAGCTGGCATTGTGCACGATGTACCAATCTCATAGCATCACAGTATCTGTTGTGTGTTTATACCAAGCTTTCATATCATCCTCTTGTTTGATCCTCTCCATGATACTGGGAGAATAGGCAAGGTAATCATTAATAGCCCTTTTTCTGATGGCTCAGATGATCAAATAAGATGACTGAGTGTGAAAGTGCATTGTAAACTGTAAAGAGCCCTAGCAAAATGTGCTTATGAAATGTATTCTTCCTCTTTCTAAAAAGAATGTGTAGCAGTTTTAGTGTTAAGGGGCATTCTTTATAACAGCTTTGTTGAAGTATAATAATTGACATACAGTGAAATTCACATATTTCAAAACTACAGTTTGGCACATACATACATACAGCTGTGAAACCATCGCTACAGTCAAAATAATGGACATGTCCACCTCCCCCAAAAGCTTCCTTCATACTCCTTTTGTGATCCCTTCCTCCTACCCCTCCCTTCTCTCCCCAGGCCACCACTGCTCCACTGTCTGTCAGATTAGTGTGCATTTTCTAGAGTTCCATATAAATGGAATCATATGTATGCTCTTCCTTCCTTGGTATAGACTCAAATTTCCATTTGATATCATTTTCCCTGTGCTTGAATTTCCTTTAACAATTTTTATAGTGCAAGTCTGCTCCTGATTAATTCTTTCAGCATTTGTATGTATTAAAAAGAACTTATTCCACCTTTCTTTTTTGAAAGATATGTTCTCTGGATGTAGAATTCTGGGTGGACAGTGTTTTTTTTTTTCTCTCAGATGTTACTTCATTATCTTCTTGTTTGTATTTTTTCCAACAAGAAATATGATGTTATCTTTTTGTTTCTCTGCACATGTCTTAAGTCCATGAAAGCTTTTAAGATATTCTCTTTTTTATTACTGGTGTTGAGAAATTTGATTATTATATGCCTGGTATAATGTCCTTCATATTTATTGTGCTTGAGTTTCATTGAAATTCTTAGATCTCTGAGTTTTCATTAAATTTGGACATTTTTCTGCCCTTATTTCTTCAAATATTTTTTTCTATTCCCTCCCCTCTCTTCAGTCAGGACCCCAGTTAGGCTATAGTAGGCCCCTTGAAGTTGTCCCACATCTCATTGGTACTCTGTTCATTTTCTTTCAGTCCTTTTCCTCCATCTTTCATTTTGAACGACTTATATTGCTGTGTCTTCAAGTTCATTAATCTTTTCTTCTGCAGTGTCTAATTTGCCATTGGTCCTTTTCAGTGAATTTTTTTCAACTCAGACATTGTACTTTAAATCTCTAGAAATTTGATTTTGATTCTTTTTTATGTCTTTTGTGTTACTAGTTAATATGGTTACATTTTCTCTAATTTCTTAAGCATATGAAATCCAATTATAATAGTTGTTTTTATGTCCTTGTATATTAATTATATTATCTGTATCACTTCTGGGTCCATTTTGATTGGTTAATTTTTTAATCTTTCTTGTGATTTTCCTGCTTCTTTGAATATTGGGTAATTTTTTTATTGGATACTAAACATTGTGAATTTTACCATGTTGGGTACCATATATTTTTCATTCCTGTAAATATTCTTGAACTTTGTTCTGGGATGCAGTTTAGTAACTTGGAAAAATTTTTATCCTTTTAGGTCTTGTTTTTTAAGCTTTGTTCAACAGAACCAGAGCAGGATTTAGTCTAGGGCTCTTTTTTCTCCACTAACTAAGGCAAAACCCTTCTGACTACTCTACTCTATACTCTGTGAATTATTCTCTTTTTTTCCTGCTCTGGCTTGTGGGGAAAGGAACTATTCCCAGCCCCATGTGAGCTCCAGAGATTCTTGCCTCTAATGCACAGGTAGTTTCTGCATACACACACACACACACACACACACACACACACACACACACACACACACAGACATCAATGTGCAGCTAAATAATAATGGAGGACCCTCTGCAGATCTCTGAAGTTCTTTCTCTGTGTAGCTTTCTTCTTTCCAGTATTCTGCCATATAAACTCTGTCGGTCATAGTCTCCCTGGATTCCTAGTTCAATCTCTTCAACTCAGGGAGATCACCATGCTTTGACTGACCTCCTCTCCCTGTCCTGAGGCCTGGAAACTCTCTCCATGTAATAAACTGGAGAAATCACAGGGATCACTTCATTTGCTTCTTGTCTCTCAGTGATCTCTGTCTTCATTGCCCAATGTCCAATGTCTTAAAAACCATTGTTTCATATACATTTTCCATATTTTTAGTTATTTAAGGCAGGAGTTGGTCTGCAAGCTTATGCTGAGAATGAAGTGAAATAAATGTGTGTGGAAGCAGCTAGCTCCACTTCTGAAACTTAAAAAGTTAATAAAAACTTAATAAATGTTTTTCACGTTTTTGTTAAGAGATTTAACTTGGGTAGTACGGCTGGCACAAAAAGTGGAAGTATGGACTTCAATCCTGGTTTTATGAATCTTGGTCTTATACCACTAGATTACAAGCACACTACCTCTTTTTTTTAAGGATCTCAAATTATATATCACGTGGCTCACATACCACTGCCTATCATATCCATTTTTTTTCCAGAAAGAAAAAAAGTTCAGGGTTGCCAAATACATCTAGGAAACAATTTGGGGAATTGAAATGTCAAGCTGATCCATTTAAATTTTATTAAAATTCTATATAGTGGTATGACTGATACTTCTGAAGTCATCCAAAGACACCACAGTTTGAGGCTACCTTTCCCATTCATTCCAACCCATGGTGCCATATAAGGCTCATTCTTAATACCATTATCCCTAGAGCCTCCCTCTGCCAGAGGTAGGGTGGCAGATGGAGGAATAGAACTATGAACAAGATTGACCCAACCCATAGAATAGTAAACTGTGATCAGAAATGAAACTATAGTCCAAGTTTTTTGATGGTTCACCTCGCTAGTAGTGAGGAGAGAATTTAAGATTATGTGGTCACTTGAAACTGCTACAACCACATTGGAAGCACTGAACTTGGAAAAGTACTTAACAGTTGTTCACCCACTGAGCTACTCTTGTACTCCTCTCTCTCCCTCTTGTGCACTCAGGTTACCGCATTCGCCTGGGCTCTAGCACTGACAAGAAGGACACAGGCCGGCTCCATGTTGATTTTGCACAGGCTCGAGATGACCTGTATGAGTGGGAATGCAAACAGCGTATGCTCGCAAGGGAGGAGCGCCACCGCAGAAGGATGGAAGAAGAAAGATTGCGCCCACCATCCCCACCACCAGTGGTCCACTATTCAGATCACGAATGCAGCATTGTTGCTGAAAAACTAAAAGGTACAGAAAGCACTTGAGCTTTGTGATTAAAAGAACTCTTTTCTTTGGGGAAATTTAATAGATATATTTGTATTGTTGACAGTTATCCTTTGAATTTCCCACTAACGGATTCTAAGCATTTCTTGTGTTGGAGTTTTGCAGATAGAGAGATGTACCTAGTAACTGAAGAACCAGAAAGATTTGTCCACACACCTGTGTCTCTACTCCTGCACTGCCTCAGGGGATGGTGTTTTTCTCTCCATACATAAGATGACTAGGATGAGATGCATTTTCACCACTTTTCTACATCAGAGAATTTTAGCTGTGATTCATGACTTGGGACCTGTCAGCATCCCCTTTCATTGTGGATAACAAGTTAGTTTTGAATTCTAAATCAGAATGATAGAAGTTGATGTCACTCTGGAAAACTCTGGTAAAAATTCCCTTTCCACAGATGAGAAAATGGGGGCCCAGAGAGTGGTCACAGTGTCCATTCATAGATGGCTCAGAGACTTAGCTACCACCAACGAAAAGATGACTTCTTTAATCACTTCAAATGGCCAATTTATTTCATATGGTGACTATGGAGACTTCAAAACATTGCTAAATCAGACCATTCTCCCTTTAGTTTTTGTTCCTGTTCCCCGTGTTTGACTCTCAGAGCCATTATTCTAATTTAACTTTAATTGCCCTGCCTGGTCTCCTGTGTTAGTAGTTCAAATCCAGTCTTTTTCATTCTCCAATTATGGTTGATTTTATTGGATGAATGCTGGTGTCCTATTGATCTTGTTGATGATACCAACCCGGCTCTAATGGTATGAATTTTCCGTGCTTCTTGTGCTCCAGACTCAGCACGATACTGCTAATTCCACTTTCCAAATAGGTCTCATTCACCAAACTTGTTTGCAACATATAACCTAAGGGATTCACACATTTAAGAAATCCTTCATTTGGATTGATTCTGTCTTCCTGTAAGAGAAGAGAGACACAAGAGTGGAGACACAGAAACAGTGGTACATTTTGAAAAGCTGGAATGGCTGAAAGCATTGATAAAATGTCATGTTTATAGGACACCAAACAAATCAGTTTGATTTTTTTTTTAAAGAATGAACGTGCTGGTGTGTGGGCCTCATGCAAAAAATGACCAGCAAACATAAAGATTGTATGCAAGTAATGAAATAAAAAGCTGTCCTAAAGGGGAGGATTACCTCTCATGATATGTCTGCACTGGAAAATGGCAAGAGGCAAGAAGTTCAAATCGCAGTGAGAGCTATTTCCACTGCACATAAGGGTTTCTGGCCAGACAGGGATGTGGAGCCCTAGAACAGGCCTTCAGTGGGGTGCTAATGGATCTCTCTCTCTCAGGAGCCTCTAACAGAATACATAAGTGCCTATCTCAGGAAGCTGAACCAGAAGCTTTGGATAAGCTGTACTACTATTTTAACATCAGAGAACAACTCCTAACGAGCTGCAGAAATCTACTTGGAGGGTTCCTCAGGCAAGAGAATCAGGATGTGGAGAAATGTAGAAATAGAATGAATTACATCAAGATAGATTATGACTGGAACTGAGTGAAAAGCCCAGGGCTGTGGACTGAATGCAGGAGTGATGCTATAAGAGGTCAAAAATATAAGTGTTGATGCCTAAAGAACTACCCGTGTAACTCTTTCTTAAGGCTCCTTCCAACACTATAATTTCATGGATCCAGGATAAAGTTACTATCAAATTCAAGTTAAACTCAAGACTTAGGTTTACTTTTCCTTATTAAAAAAACAGGTTTGTAGGGTTCTGAAGTTCTCTCACTGCTAATTCATACATTACACACCTGCACACACATACAGAGAGGTTAAGAAATTCGCAATATGTGAAAACTCTAATCAGTAAACTTCTACTCTAATTAATAAACTCTGTATCAGTAAAGAAAATGTTTTTTAAAAAAGAAGAAACAATTATTTCTTTTTTTGGTTTTGTTTTATTTTATTTTATGTTATGTTAGTCACCATACAGTACATCATTAGTTTTTGATGTCGTGTTCTATGATTCATTGTTGCGTATAACATCCAGTACTCCATGCAATACGTGCCAATTCTCTTTCTGAAAATTCTTCATAGACTACAACCAGTCTGACTACATTTTGGGTCTTTCGTCCTTTCAGCCTGCCTGCCTGCCACCTGTGTGTGCACGCACGGCTCTTCGTCCTCCGCAGTTCATTTAACAACCACTTCCAACAAGCCATGGTGGGGTTTCCCTGCCAGCATGTTGGGTAGGTAGAGACATGGTTACTTTTGATGATTTGAAAAATCCTCTTTTTTTCAGATGATTCCAAATTCTCAGAAGCTGTACAGACCTTGCTCACCTGGATTGAACGAGGAGAGGTGAACCGTCGCAGCGCCAACAACTTCTACTCTATGATCCAGTCAGCCAACAGCCACGTTCGCCGCCTCGTGAACGAGAAAGCTGCCCATGAGAAAGACATGGAAGAAGCAAAGGAGAAATTCAAGCAGGCCCTTTCTGGAATTCTCATTCAATGTGAGTAGAAGTCAGAGTTCTGTGGAAGGGTGAGAGGGTGCTTCACTTTGGCACCACGTTCTCTGCAAGGGAGCCAGGCCTACAAAGCCAGCCTGTGTCGAGGGGCAAGGATCCCTTCTTCACTGCCTTGTGCTCTCTTTATATTGCCAAATGCCTGAGCTCCAATTTAATGGGATACATGTGGGCACCTCCTATATTCATTTTTGCTGGTATATCTCCTTCAGCTCCTTAGAAACACCAACAGCTAGACCACCATCCTGTGCTTTTACTTTTGCTTGTTTTCAAAGTAAGTTATAAGCAGCCTCAGACCTCAGTGGAAAGTTTGGTATTTCATTGCTAAAGTTAGAATACAGCATCAGCATTTATAAGCTTCTCTGCTTCAGATCTGCATCATCATATTATGTTTTTTCAGGTACTACATTTTAGTGAAAGTATAATTATGTTTCCCAGGGTGATTGAATAGAAGCCAAATTTGCTACTTCTACCTGTTGTTTCACTTCACTTCAATTTTTTTTCTGGATGTTGTAGACACTGGGTGGGATGGGAAGCTGCCGAAATGGCCATTTTCTTTACTTTTTTTTTTATTATGTTCAGTTAGCCACTGTATAGTACATCATTAGTTTTTGATGTAGTGTTCAATGATTCATTAGTTATGTATAACACCCAGTGCACATCACAACACATGCCCTCCTTAATACCCATCACCCCAAAATGGCCATTTTCAAAAAGAAGTACTACTCCTGGTAGTTCTTTCTGCCCACAGGTCCTGTCCCCATGCTTTAATAAAACCACCTTTTTGCACCAAAATAAAAAGAAAAGGAAAAGAAGTACTACTCCAAACCTTTCCTTGGTCTCTTAAATGAGAGAGATCAGAAAAATTCTCAAGTGATGTTTTTAGTTCAACATATTATACAATTATGCACTCATATCTTTTTAGTAAGGAACTATATTCACCTTAAGAATAAGGATATAGTTTTATGATTTGGCTTTTAAACAATTAAGGCCCACTCTTCTCATATGTGACTTCCCACACTTGACTCATACATAATTAGGATTAAGGAAGAGTTCTTTCATTTTCCATTTTTATTGTGAAAATATATATGGGCATAGAATCCAGGCAGAGAAAACACATGTTTTTAGGACTTCAAAACAAATAGGAAAAAAGAGCAGCAAGCATCATGGGACTATAAATCCTTAAATCATTCATAGACAGGGTACAATCAGAGCTGTAAAGAAAAAAAAAAATAACACCTCTGGATTTTCTTACTGTGAATACCCACTCAGGAAGAGGCTTTTGTCCTTCTATTCCTCCCCCCTCTCTTCTATTCTTCTCGTGAACTGGTTAGGTAAAAGCACCAGAATATTTGTACACATTTCTCCATTTGACATTTTTTAAGAGACTCTGGAAAATATGCTTTAGGACTGCACTTGCAAGTATTCTTCCATAAAACTTCTATTTGTCCAGTCAATGAGCCCATCTACATAGACTTAAAATAGATTCCATTCATCTTAGGTTCCAATTTGATGCTTCTGGTTAAATATACCTCAGAATAACAAAAGGATGGATTCTGTTGAAGTGAAGTATGCAAGCTCATTTTGGAAGGCTAGTTTATGAAAGAAGCCTGTGGTCAGAAGGAGCTGGTACAAGTTTGCCGCTCACTGGGTCATTATCACATTCACCACAGCTCTTGCCTCACCTGCCTGGATGAATACAGACTGCCTGTATTAAAACTTTAGTCACCATTTCACCCCAAACCTTCTGGAGTTCCATTTATTTATTCTCCATACTGATATCTCTGCCTTTGAGTCTTCTTTAAGATCACAGTACCCCAACACATGTAACCTTTTCAGAGCACAACCATAGCCTAGTGGTGTCATATGAGAAGATACAACAAGCCTGATGCTTCTCTTATTTCTTTTCTCCTCTCTTTTGCCACCCCTGGATGATACTCCGACCTGATTTGACTGCTGATCTGATGCTGCAGTTGAGCAGATAGTAGCTGTGTACCATTCTGCCTCCAAACAGAAGGCATGGGACCATTTCACAAAAGCCCAGCGTAAAAACATCAGCGTTTGGTGCAAACAAGCTGAGGTTGGTAACTTTTTACTCTGGTAGCCCCTCAGGGTGACAGTTTCTTTCTTTAACAAGTTATTGATTTGGAGTTTAGTCAGAATTAAATAGTGCCAAGCTCCCATGGTCTCAACAAGTCTCTAATGAAACACTAAGATGTGTTCTATTGCCTGTCACTGTGACCAGACCATGTGCTGCCAAAAGGGTAATAAATGTGCACATGTTGTCTTGAATGCGTTCTGCTGGATGAAAACCTGAGTAGTGAAAATATAGCTGTGATAATTTGAAGTTTACTTCTCTAAGCTAGCTAGTCTTGAGTACAACGATAATTACTGACCCATGTGTCTAGTGTTAGTAATATTAGGGCTGTCTTAGAGCATCTTGACAGTCGAGGCTGGTGTTACATTGGGGCATTGAAATTTCTGAGCCTCTTTGATCAAGTCCACTCAGCCATCTTTATAGGTGGCAGCTTTAAAGGTAACAGAAGACTCTGATTTCAGATTAAGGTTGACACCCAGCTCTGTGCTTGTGCTCAGTTGACTTTTAGCATAGAATATGTCTGAAGTGATTAGGTTGCTATCCTGAGTCCAAGATTTAAAAGCAAGATGGGAGGTTTATTTTCATGGATCTGCCTTTGGAATGGTGATACCTATACTTCAAGTTCTTCTGTGCTATGGGCAGCTTCCTTACCCAGCCCCTGACACTTTTGATCTGTGTATGCAGCAACTTTTTCAACTTTGTTTCTGAGTCCTCTTTGCTAGTATGGTAGCAGGTTGTCATAGTCCTTAACGTTTATATAGCATTTGTAAGGCATTTACATTTTATAAAGCACTTTCACATCGGTTGCCTCACTTATGTGAGCTTCCCAGTAGATGTGGTATAGTGGAAAGGGCACTGGATCTGGAGTCAGAGAATCTAGATTGCAGCTCTGTAACTTTGACCAAGTTAGTGAGTCATTCTCAGTCTCTACTTCTTCACCTCTAAATTGGAGATAATAATGAAACCAGTCTTATGGGATTAAATGAGATAAGAGATGTGTAGAGTTTGAAAAATGTAAATGCTATATACATGGCAAATAGTAATATTTCAGTTTACCATTCATAACTCCATAAGGGATAAAAAGTAGGTAGGATAGCCATGGTTTACATGTGAAGAAACTGAGACACAGAAATGTCAAGGGATGTACACAAATTACACAGCTAGTAAGTGATCAGTTCAAGACTAGAAATTCTTCTCAGAGTGCTGGTATAAACTGCCTTGTGCTCTTGAGTGAGTCATTTAATCTTTGTGGACCTCAATTTCCTAACCTATAAAATGAAGATAGCAGTCTATGCTTCCTGTCCTTCATGAGAACATATGACATAGTTTGTGTGGCAACAATTTGAAAACTGTGAAGAGCATTTAGAGGAAAATAAGCCAAACCGTGTTCATCAGTTCTGGCTCAGCAAAGGGATCTGGGAGACACTGAGGAGAACTCCCTGAAGACATCAGCCCAATGGATAAGTAGAATCATACAAAGCTAGTAATGTTTTAAATTATTTTTAAAAAGAATTAGGAACAAAACAGGGAGCTGTTGTCATATAGTAGCACAAGACGATTTTAGAGATTTTATTTATTTATTTGACACAGAGAGAGCACAAGCAGGGGGAGCGGCAGGCAGAAGAAGAAGAAGGATCCCCACCGAGCAGGGATCCTGACATGGGGCTCAATCCCAGGACCCTGGGATCATGACCCGAGCCAAAGGCAGATGCTTAACCAACTGAGCCAACCCAGTGCCCCACAAGATGATTTTAGACTCCTAGGGCTACCCGACTTTGTTGAGCCTCAACAAACAAAATTCAACATTTCAATTCAAACGTTAACTGAAGCACATTCTCTGTGTCAGGCATCATGACAGGCAATTCAGGACAAGATGGTCTTTGCCCTCAGGGAGCTAGAAAGGTAAAGAAAGTGATCAAGGGTGGGGAGTGGAGTTTAATATCCTAAATTGAAAATCTCCAAACTCTTTAGTCTGAACAGTTCAGAAGAATAAAGGTTGAGGAAAAATGCTCAATATGTCTTATAATTGTAGAAAAGCAGTATTAAGTCTCTACTTCTCTTCAGTACACATACACGTGTATCCATTCTCAGGGTTGGAAGAAGCTGTCTGAACTGCCCCACCCATTGCGGAAAGCCCTGCCCGTACAATAATGTCTTTTCATAGGAGGAAGGGAGCCTCTGATTTGAGGACTGACTTGCCCAGACCACAACCCTTCTATAAATGACTTTGCAATAAAATATTTCCATGAATATTATTTATCAAGGTCCTCTGTAGAGAACTATAGTCCTATCAAGCCTACCTCTCTGGTGGGTACATACTTGAGTTTAATTACCTTCTCAGTAAAGATAGCCAGTAAGCTGGACATTTCTCTGGGCCTGTAAAGAATGAGAGCTATCCACCCTATCACCTAATATTGTAGCAGAGCTTCCTTGGCAGAGTGATGAGGATAGAGGACATGGCTAGCATGACTTGCCAAGAGCTACATGTTTCATAATGTATTTTGTAGACTTCGTGGAAACCCAGAAAAATGCTTCCTGCCTATTGGATTGGACTAAATTAAGGGCTTCCTTGAATACCTCAATCTTGATAAGTAAAACTACTGAGAGTGGAACATAGCTCATGACCTTCCTTTGGCATTGCATTTCCTAAACCTAAAAAAGACCTCTTCTACTTTACATGGGTACCTCTTTAAATCATGGCTTTTTTTAACCTCTGCATACTTTTACTTGATAATAGGAAACTCTAGAAAGTGACAAGCGTACTCTTAAATTGGGGCTGTCTCTGAGCACCGGTGAGAACCAGAGCATCTCAGTGACTTAAATCAACTAGACTGGCTTTTTTTGGCCTGTGGTTCAAAGCTACAACTCCTAAGTCAGAGGTTTCATCAAGGTGAAAGTTTCTGACTTGAGCCTTTTTTACCAGTAGCCTTTGAGAATGACCTAGCCAGTAACCTCCTCCTGTCGCAAAGTACCTGCTCTTTGTCTTATTGTCATCCTACCAGCAGCCAACAGTGCCTTACTCTGTGGAGAGTGGGGTTATGGATTAAGAAGGAAAAGTCCCCACCTTCAGGGAGCTCAGGCTCTCACCTTGGTAGCATATGCTGGGCATACTAGTTTGCTAATGAGTCTTTCATTGGTTTACTTTACTTTCCTGTTTTATATGTGTGTGAGGCTCCTGCTGATACAATTGAAAAGGGTAATAAGAGAAAGCTAAAGTTTCTCTCTTTACTAAAAACTCTACAGTGACTTTACTGAGAGCTCTCTCTATTGTAGGAACTCTTTTTCTATAGAACCATTTAAAACCTGTGTGTTTCTCTCACTGAGAAGCTGGCCTAGATTAGAAGCTAAACCTTGGATGATATATAGAAACTAGAGCCATAGCAGTAGGAACTAGAAGAGACCCCCTTGCATCCTCCCCAGTATGAGATTTTATAACATTGGGCTAGAGGAAAAGGGACTTGACAATTGCTAGCATTCTTGTAAAATGAGATACTATGATTGCTAAAATAACTTTCTCTCTAGATTTCCAAGCCTACCATTCCAAACTCTGAAGAACTGTTTGCAGATAGATTGTTCGAGTCATCTGCATACCCTTGATTTAGCACCCATGTGTTCTAACACTAGCTATTAGCTTTCAGCCATCAGAACACCTATTAACACGATTTGGATCAACCTAATTTTTATTTCCATATGTATCATACAATAGGCATTAAGAACTTGTGTTTGTGCTTTGCTTCATTGTACTGAATGATAGCTCAGATTCAAATTTCTACATAAATGTAGAAGATATCTATTCCTTTCCATTCCTTCATCTGACCCCTTCCTCACCAAGTATCCTGTTAATGTTGAAAGTCTAGGTAAGTACAGTTTTTTTACACAATTGATAAGGAACTTTGCTTTATTGATAACTATGTTCCTATCATAACACATGAGTAAGATGAATTTAAATTCACATAACTTTTTGTGAAACTGTAGAGTTAGATACTTAATGTGCAATGATTGTGATTTGCTTACTTTATGATAAATTAAAAATGTCAGCTGGCACAAAGGTGATTCTGTCCATGCATTTTCCTCTGTCTCGGTTTTCAGTTTAATTCTATGTAAAAGTGCTCTCTTCTCCATTGTGGAGCAGTGTGTGAAGTTCTGAGCATCAGAAAAAGTTACCATTAAAACAGACTCAAAGCCATTATAATGCATTTTTAGAAATCACTAACAGTTTGCTGTTTAAATGAAAAATCTCACAGGTTGACTGTGGGCAGGAGAATAGAATAGAAACTTCAGGAGTGTTATCTTTCCATTTTCAATATAGTCTCTCAGTGACACGGCCCACTCAATTTCAGGTAGTGATTTACAAATGAAAACTTCTGGAAAATGTTTTTGCCTGCCATTGCCACTCTTTTGGTTTTAGCCCTAGATCCAAATGTCAGGATGGGAAAGGGGGCAAATCTCGGAGGCAGCAACTTCCCTTGCTGCCTGCACTTCAGTGGCTCAGGGTCCTCCTCCTATCTGCACCTATGCCCCAGCTAGGTAGAGTGCCTTCCTTAGGGAAATGTTACCTTTTAGTCCTTCACTCTGAAGGTACTTGTTAGGGTTTGCTTCCCAAAACAGAGCTTTTTTGACCCAACCAGAAAGACAGAAAACAGGTATCTTAGATACCAAGTGCTTTAAAGGTAAGGCTTTCATAGAATTAAAAACTTACTTGCTTTACTTAGGGGCACTGTCATTTACTAACTGCTCCTCATGAGTTTACCTTAACATGGTACCCTATAACCTCTGATGTTCTCTGCCTTTATCCCATTCATGTGACTTCCTATTGGATATTTATAGGAGAGTAACTAACTATACAGGGCTTAGTTTCTTTGTAGCTAAGGGGGATTGCCTGGTGGTTAGAAGGCTCTAAGCTCTGCCACTTTGCATGCCTGACTGAACAATGGAGAACAAGGGTCCCCTTGGTTTTTCTTACCCTCATTTCATTATCAACTAAAGGAACTCTTGTTCCTGAAGTATTTTCAGGCATTGAGGTAAAATTTACCCATAGGTCTTTCTATTTCTGGAGATTTTTTGAAGATGTGAAAGACCTCTAGATAAGCTGTATCACTTAGTTATTGAACTTTTTATACTTCTCAGAAGATATTATGCTTTCTTGCCCAGCTGGAAGCAGAAAGAGGTTTTGTGGGTGCTGAGCAGCTACAGGGCATGTCTTAGCTCTCAGTTAGATCTTCCTGCCCTGGAACATTTCCTTAGAAGGAACACAATTTACTCTTCTGAGAAACACAATAACTTTCCCAGAGTCAGGTGACATGTTTGTGAATTGAAAGTTGGTCTCTGCTTACACCCTTCGACAGGCTACATTTTTGTTAGGCAACTAGGAGAGCCATAACTTTTCCTGATGCCGCAAGTTGTACAATAGTCGAATTTGCCAGTGTCAAACCTCATTATAATCACCTTGCCAGTAACTGTTCTTTGATGGTAACTGAAACCCAGACTCCTGAGACAGAATGAATTCTTAGAAATGAGCAATTCCTTTCTTCTCTATGCAATGAGTTTGAATAAGACATAGCAAATCTCTCTTTTGACACAGCCCTTTAAATTTCATTTTTCTCAAGCAAGTCACTGTTTTCTTCTATTTTAAGTAATGGCCCTGTAGCACATGAGAGATGCTATGTTGGTAGTTCTATTTTCTAGTACTTCTATTTTTCTATTACCTCTTAACTACCAGTGAAAATACTGAATAGCTTGTGTTTTTAAAAGGGACTTTTATTTATCTGTAGCGAAAACTTACCTTGATATAGAAATTATTATTTTTCCCGGTAAAAGGCATAAAAAATGAGAATATTAGTTGAGATAGTGATTAACTATAGCATTAATTATTAAGAAATCCATTTGAAGTATTTATAATGCCCCTAAATGGAAGCAATTTTCACCAGACAGCTTTGGATATTTCCTGTATTATGGCCCAATTGGGGCTAACATAAGCAAGGAATTCTCAGCTCAGTGCTGAGAAGCCTCTGATAGGCATTAAGTGGCCTCTAAATGATTGCAAGCTGCTCCAAAATGCAGTTTTCATGCTGACTTTTTTTAAAGTGACTTTTCCAGTGTGATCTCCATCATTTCCAAAGTTCTCCATGCCTACGTGAAGATCTGTGTTTACAGCTTGGTAACACTTCCCTCCAGCCTGAGGAAACTTCTTCCACATTTCTTATAGTGCAAATCTTTGGATGACAAATTTTTACATTTACATTTGTCTGAAAATAGATTTAATTCATCTTCATTCTTGAAAGAATTTTTCTCTGCTTATAGAATTCTGAATAAACAGTGATTTTTATTTCTTCCTGTACTTTAAAGATAGTGTTCCCCTGACTTCCGGCCTCTATTGTTTCTGAAAGAAATCAAAGTATTTGAATTGTCTCTTTGTATATAATGTGTTGTTGTTGTTGTTTTCTGGATGCTTTTAAGCATCCTTCTCTATTCTTCCAGTTTTACTGAGAGTAGAACTGACATACAGTACTGTATAAGTTTAAGATGCACAGCATTATGATTTGACCTACATGGATTGTGAAATGATTATCACAATGAGTTTAGCTAACTAAAGAGTTAAAGAGTTTCTCTTAATGTTTTAGTTTCAGCAATTTGACTATGGTGTTCTTAGACATACCTTTTTCACACATCTCCTGCTTGGGGTTTACTGAGCTCTTTGAATATATAGATTAATGTCTTTCATCAAAGTTGAACCATCCTCAACTATTTTTTCTTCAAGAATCTTGAATCATCTAATCTCTCCTCTCTGATTCCAGTTAGGTTCTCTCTGTTCTTTAGATTGGATAAATTTGTATTGTTCTCTCTTTAAGTTCTCTCTTTGTTCTGCCATCTTTATTGTAAAGTTAGACTCATCCAGTTAATTTTATTTTGGATATTATATTTTTCAGTTTTAGAATTTCTATTTGGTTCTTTTTTAAAGTTTCTGTTTCTCTGCCAAGATTTCCTGTCTTTTCATTCATTATGAACATGTTTCCTTTCCATCATTGAGATAGTTATAATAGCTGCTTTAGCTCCTTATCTGCTAACTGCCGTATCTGGTTCATTTCAAGTTTGATTTCTGTTGATGATCTTTTCTCTTGAAGACAGGTCATCTCATCCTAGTTCTTTGTATGTCAAGTAACTTGGGCTTTGCCTGCATTTTTTGAATATTTTGCTTTTAAGGTTCTGGTTATATTCTGTTATGTTCATTTTGTTATGTTCTTCCAAAGAAGGTTGACTTCAGTTTCTTTTGTTTTAACAGTCAATTTACTTAATTGAATTTAAGCTGGAAATTATGTCTCTTAGATGGCAGCCCAAATCTCAGTTCAGTTCTTTTAGACTTAGCTGTGTTGTTTGGAATCTGTCCTGTGCTTCCATGGTTCAAGGGTCATGCAGAAATTTGAGCAGATATTACAGGCAGAATTTGGATCTCTCTCCCACTTTGGCTGTCTCCCTTCTGGGATCCCCTCCTCACTTTCCTGTGGCTATCTCCTTGATTTCTTTAGGATGTAAAGACAGGGTTTTCTATTAAAAATGTAGCTACTCTGTGAGCTGCTAACTGTGGTCTGCTGTCAGACTAAAAGGCCCTTAAAAACTGAGAGACCCACATCCTTCTTCCAAGTGTCAGCCACTCTTTAGGATATGCCTGCTTTTGTTCGCTCTCCAGTGCCATCAAGTAGTTAGGGGTTTGGCTTGGTTTGATTTTGTGTTTTGTTCAGAGTATAGTTATTGTCCATGGAAGGGTTGATCTGATTGAAGTTCCCTCCTGACAGCTCATTTTTGCTGTAATTCTAAACATGCAAAAGTTAGATTAAGAGTTCTGTTGAGTAAGTCTGTAAGTGGAGAGGGAAGAGGATGCAGGGATGCAAAATTAAAGGATTTGACATGGGAAGGTGAAAATGGCAGAACCCTTCAAGGAAAGTCCAGAAATCCATGTAAGAGGTAAGAGGCCTTTCATGACCAACAGTACTTTCTAATATAGGATGGATATAAGAATCATCAACTGCCAGACCTCTGGATATGGAATGAATGCCTTATGGAAGACAGAATGTAACAAAGTCTGCTTTGTCTGTCAAGACAGTTTCAGCCCCAATGTGCCCCCTTGTCCTTGCCTTAAGAGTACTCTGAAGTTTTTTCATATGTCAAAAAACCCTGCTTTATCTTATCCTTAACTCTGTTCATTTCTTCAACATTTTCAAAGCTTTCCCACCAACAAAGCATAACTTTTAACCTTAGGAAATTCGCAACATACATAATGATGAATTAATGGGAATCAGGCGAGAAGAAGAAATGGAGATGTCTGATGACGAAATAGAAGAAACCACAGAAACAAAAGAAACTGAGGAATCAGGTAAAGATAATTTTGTTTTGTTTCATTTAACTAACATCTACTTGCAGGGATGATATTTTAAAACTTCTAACATCCAGTAAGTTATGGGCACAAAACTGTAAGTCTGGAACCAGCTAGAAACAATTGGTAAAGCCATATAAGTACACAGTGGCTAAATATCAACCCTGTGGCTAAGGATCTTTTTATTCATTCCCATCTTCCATTACAGTGCCGAATTAAAAGTGGCCTTTCTTCTCTTAGGAGGGCTAGACATTTAGGCAGCACTGTTCTATACTTGATTTGGATTTGTTAATAGTATGTTCTATAGTAGGAATCATAAGAGAGCTTACACATAAATAGACAACTAGCCAAACATTTTAAAAAGTAGTTAGATCCCTACATCCTGTATACCTTACACCAGAATTAGTAACAGATGGATTTAAGATTCAAATGTAAAAAAAAATAAATGTAGCGAAAGAAATTCTGGAAAATATAGGAGTTGTTTATATAATTTGGGATGAAGTTCTCCAAAGATAAAATTATAAAAGATACTTTTGATAAATTTATCTTCCTATAAATTAAATATTTTTCTTTAAAGAATCACAAAATTAAAAGAGACTCTACCAACTAAGGGGAAATATCTATAATATATGACAGTCTACCTACCTGCTGACTTTTATTGTGGTTACTTAGGGGTTTATTGGGAACCAAACAGGAGTCTACAGACAGATGTTTGGGTAAAAGCTTTTGCTCTTACTTAGCATAGTCAGGACCTCACCATGAGACAGGCCACATGTGGGTCCCCAGTGGAACTCATAAGGCAAACCTGTTGAACAATATGACACTATACCACCTTTCAATTTCATAACAAACCAGGGAGAGAATTACCAGAAGGGAGATAAAAATAGCCAAAAGACCAGTGTTTTCATGTAAGCCATTCTAGACAGTCTTAGGAGTCAGTAAGGTACAGTGGACAAAGCACTGGACCTAAAGTTAGAGGACCTGAGTTCTAGTCCCAACTGTGTCCTTCTTGACTCAGGAAGGACTTCTGTCCCACTGAGCTCAGGATCCACCCTTGTAAAAAGTACATTATACAACCATCTAACAGGAATGTTGGGATGGCTAAAGAAATTCATTCATTCATTTAATAACTACTGCATGCCAATCACTGTGCTAGACATTAGAGATATTGTAGTAAACTGTCCCTGCTGTGTGTGTGTGTGAGAGAGAGAGACAGCGACAGAGACAGAGATGGAGACAGAGACCCACAGAGAACTGGTTGATTATAATGCAAATCAGAATTTCTTGGTTTCAGTACTTGCATATTGAAGCCAGCAGCTTTATAGCCACTTGAGTGGTCCTAGAATCTTCGCTCCATGAACAGAAACTCTTAAGGAAAGAAAACTATCAACTCAGACTTTTAAAAAGGCATTTGTAGCTGTTACATCTGAATTTCCTCTATTTCTGCCATATGTTAGATCCCTAAACATCTAAACCTCCATATATATTGAATAAATCCTTTGTAATCAGCAGTTAGCATTTTCAGGACAGTGAACGAATTACTGCAAACGCATACTATAAACTTATAGCTAAAAAAACAAGAGTTTCATAATTGAGTTATTCAAATTAGTTAAGTGCTTAGCCAAGATGTTTTATAGCTGACTAATCTTTGACTTATAGAACTGTCTCCATCTCAGTATCTGCAGTATTGTATACTGAGTTAATCCAGTGTTCCCCTGAAATTAACGTGACCATCAGTTTGAGTATTTGCTTGATAAATTGCTAAATTTGAGGAGTTATTCGGCGGGGCGGGGGGGGGCGGTGTATGGGAGATTCAGATTAAATGTTCTTATTAGTGTTATATAATTGCATTTTGCTTCTGTATCTCTTTTGAGTTAAAAGCTGTATTGGCTACTGCACAGAATCTTATTCGTTTAGGGACTGGAAACTCCCTGACAGATCATCTTATAGCTATTTTCTTTCCTGTTCCACATGCCAGGATGCTGCTTTGTCAAATAAAGCTATCTACAATAGACTTAATGGAGCTTACCAAATAGCTTTTCTCCCAGAAGGTTTCAATTCATTTTAATTCAAGGACTTTCGTGCATTTTTCTTCCCCTCGATCGTATCTAATTTTGTTATCTTGCTTCTGTAGTAGTCAACTGCAGAAATCCTGCTCAGTGTGAGCCAGTAAACGGGTCCTCAGGTTTTATCTAAATCAGCTACATGTTTTAGTTTCATGTGGTTCCAATTAAAAGCTTAAGCACTAGATCTCAGAGTTGTTTTTTTCTCTCTCCATGCTACCAAACTTGAATTCCAGGAGTCTAGAGCATGTGTCTGGTTAAATTCTACTTCCCAAAGAAAGTAAGCGTCACAGCTAGCCTAGCAGTCTCAGTTACCTTTCCTTGGAGTACCACAAAATTTCTGTTCTTCTGGGGACTCTGTATTACCCAGCCCATATTTGTGATGCAGTACTGGAAACCTTATTGCCGTGGAAGAAAGGACTGCTGTGCTCAAAGCAATGTGTTGAAGAGGGGAAATCACATCAAAGCAAATCATGATAGTATAAAACTATTTTCATTCTATTGTTAGCCATGATGGGAAGTACATGTGCTCAGTAAACCTAAGAATGGGTGTTCCATTTCTGTATCTATTGTCTGCCTTCTCCACTTAGATTAGTGGTTCTCAGATTTGGTATCTATAAGCATCACTGGGTTACCTTTAAAAAATCAGATTTCTGGGCTGCAGGGTTTGATTAAGTAGGTCTGTAATGAAGCTCAGGAATTTGCATTTTTTTATCAGGCATCCCTGTGTCCAGGGAGCACATTTGGAAAAATTGACTGAGACTCATTCTCCTTCATTGTTCTAGCCAAAGTTTTCACTTCTCTTGGTTTCCAATATCCTTCCGTCCCTCCCCACACCTGTCATTATTCCCTTTTTAAAAGTTTGATCAATTAATTAACAAGGACTGCATCCTATCAGCTTATGGAAATAGAGGTGCAATATGTGTAAATTTACATAAATATAAGAAATACCACTTGGTTCTAACCTGTAAGGTACTGATTAGAATGCAGCAAGGCCAAGAGATATTAGTGTGGCCAGAGTAGTTGCATTCAGTGAAAGCTGACTGGGATCTTGAAAGATGAACAGGTTGTATGGTGATTAACATAACATAATAAAGTAAAATAAAATTTTTTTAAAGATTTTATTTATTTATTTGACACAGAGAGAGGGAGATAGAGAGAGAGAGCACAAGCGGGAGAGCGGCAGGCAGGCAGAGGGAGAGGGAGAAGCAGGCTCTCTGCTGAGCAAGAAGCCCGATGCGGGGCTCCATCCCAGAACCCTGGGATCATGACCTGAGCCAAAGGCAGCCGCTTAACCGACTGAGCCACCCAGGCGCCCCATAAAATAAAATTTTTAAAAAAAGATGAAGGTTTGGATAAGGAGAGTAAGAAAGTATCTTGATGTGGAGGCAGGAGAGGAGAAGGAACAGGGCTCAGAGAGAGAAATAAAGATGCTGGGTATAGGGGGATAAAAGATTGAGTGGACAAGATGGATCCAGATTATGGGGAACCATGAATGCCAAGGTTACATTTACCATAATAGACAACATGGCACTATAAGCATGTCTCAGTCATGGCACTAGTATGATAAAAGCAACATGAATTATATATTTTAGGAAATAAATTTTGGAGAAAGAGAGACCTGCCAGAGACTTTTATAGGAATTTAGATATAAAATGATGAAGCCCAGGACTAGAGTGAAGGTAACAGGAACTGAGATAAAATAGTAAAATAAAAGGATGTAACAGAAAATATGAGATTAAAGATGCTAGGAGTCACTTCAGAAGAATAACTACAGTCTTTGGCGCCAGATTGGATATAGATGATGAAGAAAAAGCAAGAACCTGAGATGAGGCTAGGTTTTCTAGTCTGGGAGATTAGAGGGTCAGTGGTCATATTAGTTCTCTAGGGCTACTGCAATAAAGTACCACGGACTGAGCAGCTTAAACAACAGAAGTTTATTGCCTCACAGTTCTGGAAGCCAGAACTCTGAGATTAAGGTGTCATCAGGGTGCATTCCTCTTGAGGGCTGTGAGGGAGAATCTGTTCCATGCCTCTCTCCTAGCTTCTCATGGTTTGTTGGCAATCTTCGACACTTGTTGGCCTGTAGATGCATCACCCCAGTCTCTGCGTTCATGTTTACATGACATTCTCCCTGTTTGCATGTCTGTGTCCAAATTTCTCCTTTCTATAAGTATACTAGTCGTATAAGTCCATAAGCCCACCTGAATGACCTCATTTTAATTTGATTACCTCTGTAAAGAACCTATTTCCAAATAAGGTCACATAATGAGGGCTTCAACATAAAGTTTTTTTTGGGGGGGGGTGTTACAAATTAAACACATACTAGTAACATTGACAGAAATGGACTGGTGCATGGGACTAATTTGTAGAGTATGAGATCAGTTTCAGACAGTAGGTAGTTAGGAAATAGATATAAAGGATTTATATTCAAATCAGTGTTCAAGAAAGTAGAAGGAATAGAAGATGGTAGTACAGAGCTGTTGGCTGAAGCTTGGAGGATATGAGTAAATGATTGTGAAAGACAAGTGAGAGAAAGAACAGCAAAGGGTTAAATACAGAACTTTGGTGGCTACCCACAGTAAGGGAGAAGGAAAGAAAGAGGAGTTTGCAGAGCAGTTAGAAAAAGAACAGTCTAGGAGCACCTGGGTGGCTCAGTCGGTTAAGCATTGGACTCTCAGGTCATGATCTCAGGGTCCTGGGATCGAGCCTCGTGTCAGGCTCCACACTCAGTGGGGAGTCTGCTTGAGGATTCTCTGCCCTTCCCCCCACCCCCTCTCTAAATAAATAAATAAACAAACAAACAAGTAAACCTTTTTTTAAAAAAAAAGGGGGAAAGAGCAGCTTAAGAGGCTGGAAGAAAACTAGAAAAACAAGAAGAATTTATAGAAGTAGGAATAATCAACATTATCAGATAATACAAAGAAGAAAGGAATCAAGGACAGCATTGAGCAAGAACTATTTTAGTAGGGTGATAGAGATAGGGGCCAGAACATATGGCATTAAGGAGAGAAGGTGGACAAAATCCACAGGCCAAAAAGTTGGGCAAAAGCAAATGCAGGCATTATATATGGCAACTAGAATGGGTGACAAAGTTAAAGTTAAGTTGTTGTTTGTTGTTCAATAGAGGGGAAGGAGGCCATGGAGAGAGTGAGGTTGAAGATGCTTGAGAGTGAAAGAGTACTTATGGGTAATTATGGAAGTAGAATCCTGGAGAAGAATGGAAAGTGATCCAAACTCAGCTGGAGTTTTCTTCAGAGAGGGGAGAATCCTCTTCCTCTGAGACAAGAGAAATGAAGCTAAAAGTATGTATGCATTCCATGCTTCTCCATATACCCAGAGATTGGTCAACCATTGATTAGGGAAATGCTTTGGAAATGAGACCATGAGGAGACAGGAGCAGACCTGGAATAAATACCCTGGGCAGGATGGAAGGAAGAAATCAGTAAGAGGTAAGAGACCCACCAGCAAGGACCAACATGAGTCTGTATTGACCAGGACTGCCCAGCTCTGCAACTTCCTATAAGAGTCCTCTGCAGCCCAGGATAAGGTGCAGACAAAGTTGAGCCGAGTGACCATGAGCTAGGAATTGACATGGTAAGACTGGCCAAAGGTTTTCAGGAGGGTGAAGGAATATAGAGTACTAAGGAATTTGCAGTGGAATCTGTTTAGCCAGAAAATAGTTAATGGACTGGGTGAAGTTGGCCACTCCAAGAGATTTAAGGTCCCAGCAAAGAAAGAGAGCAGGGTGTCTCAGGGTGTCTGAGGGTGTCTCAGGGTGATGAGGGGCAGTGAGTTAACTGACAGATGAAGATACTGTTTGAGAGGTGAATTTAGAGATCTCAGAGGAGAAACAGCGAAGTCCCTGGTACATCCATACTGGTAGAAGCCTCACTGGAGTAATAACCTGCAGAGGTAAGGAAAGCAAGGCTTTGGGAGGTCAGGGAACTCACTTAAAAATTTCCCTGAACTGGTCTGCAACCACTCATATCATCTCCCTCTCTCTTTCAACTTTGTTCTTTTTGGCTTTTTCTCTTTGTGAATCGCTCCAGCTCAGATTTTTTTTAGGACCCTTGAGAGGAATGTTGCACATTTTCCCTTCTATAATTTGGTAACATTTGTTACACATCTTCCTTCAATAATTTGGTGCATCTCTTGTAATGCAGCTTTGTGAGGGTGGCCAACCCCCTGAATTTGCTTCCATTAAAATTTTTGTTGTGGGGCGCCTGGTTGGCTCAGTCATTAAGCGTTTGCCTTTGGCTCAGGTCATGATCCCAGGGTCCTGGGATCGAGCCCCACATTGGGCTCCCTGCTCAGTGGAGAGCCTGCTTCTCCCTCTCCCACTCCCCCTGCTTGAGTTCCCTCTCTCGCTGTCTCTCTCTGTCAAATAAATAAATAAAATCTTTAAAAAAAAATTTTTGTTTTCTTTGTACCACCGAAGAAACTTAGGCATTAATTTTTTAATGGCACAAAATCCTTTTAGATCTTTTGTCATAGAAAAACATATCTGGGATTTTGCTCTGAGTAGCTTCTCTAAAAAGAGGCGTTCACAGCTACCTTCGTACTTTCATATTGCCATGATGAACTGGCAGCCTTCAGATCTGAGGAGCCATCCCCATAAAGAGAAATGTTTTTCCCACATAGGAAATAGTCAAAAAGGAGCAGCTGAGAACTAATGATGGCAAGATATGAATAAATTCACTGTACTATGCTCTTTAGTATCAGGACTGATGGATTCACCTACTCAAACATATTATTAAAAGGTAGTATTGAACTTTTCAATGTTCTGGCAATGTACAAAGAACTCCAACTTCAGAAATGGGCCCAATTAATATTAAGTCTGTGAAAGTAAAGACTTGGTGTCCTCATTAAAATGACAAAAACCCTCATTTCAGGGAGTGGGAAATATACATTTCGTAAGTAAGGTGCCCTGGTGGCATTAGAGGAGATCACATTCTCTTTTACTTAGTGACAGGTCCAAACTGAGGAGATTATTATCTGTTCGCACTTGGCTGCAGGAATCTATCTCTGCTCATCAGCATGCCCTTTCCCCCCAGGAGAGAAGTAGTCTCTCCTCCTCATTTGCTCAGAGGGAAAATATTTTCACATTTAAACTGGAGACTATGCCTCTAACCACTCTCCTAGATCTCTGCCCTTTTCCACATTTCTCCACATGACTCATAAGACAAGAGCATAATCACTAGCCTGCAGTACAAGAAGAAACAAAAGAGGAAGATGAAATATCACTATTTAGTATTGAGCCATATGCCTTGCCAGAAGACAAACATGCAAACCAAAGCAGAAATGAATAGCTGTCTATCTGTAGCAGTCACTTGATTTACAGAGGAACCTCTGTGTTATTCACCGGAACTCCAGCTCGCGATGCTATCCCTTGGTACTGACCCAACAAGCAAATCAAATAATTTCTTCCCGTTTGGCAGATAGCTCATTTCCCTTCTGCCATACACTTTCCTATATACAGTCATCTTCACTTTTAGCATCTTCTTTTAGTGCTGTGATTGTGAGGAATGCTGCCTGTCCGACGACAGGTATCCCAGCTGCTGGGAGAGATGGCAAGGATAGATGGTATTTACAGTGCTGGGACTTCAGCTCTCTGTTTAACAGCTTTCTCTTCAAAGACACAAAAACTTTATGATTACAGCAAAAATTAAAATACAGAATAAAACCAAACATACAATGAATGTGTCATGCCAAAGGTTTTTGTAATTTCTTTTAAAAACTAAAATACAATGTTCAAACTGCCGTATCAGGATAATTGCATAGCCATTCACAGAAAACAAGAGAACATGTAATAGGAAGGATTGCCACTGTCTAATTTGGATAGACAATCTGATTACATCAGCCTGCATTGGTACCTGATTGTTTCAGGAAAACCCTCAGGTTGAAAGCGCAGAATTAAACCCCATCCCCCACCCCCACCCCGCAAAGCAGCTTTCTTTTAGGAATGGGGTGTTTTCTCCCTCAGAATATGGTTTTCTTCTATATATTTCATCTTTGTAAAGCACAACTTCTTTCCATTTATTGTAGAGAATGAATCTTGTCTTTGAAATACCTTTAGAGAACTCTTCTTCCACCATTTATAGCTAATAATCTTGAAGATTTGATTTCCATTACTTTCGTTTACTTTCTTCTACCCGAAGTCCCCCCCCATAAGTAGCTGAAAAAAATCACACCTTTGACAAGTTGCCTTTTAACATTCTTATACATTTAATATACAGGTTTGTAATTTTGATCCATTTTGCTAACATCTCTTTTCTGGGCTTTATGCTGTGTTAGGAATCAAAAAAGGAATAAACTACAAATGTTTCCATTAATTTGGACTGAACCACAGAGATTAGTGGAATCTCATTTTTTACCATTATCATAAGCCTGGTACAGGGAAGGTACTCAGTGTTTGTTGAATGAATGAAAATCCTCTGATTAAATATTTTATAATAGCTTTTCTGATTTTTGGCCTTGAAAAATGTGCCATAACCATAAATAAAGCTAACCAAGTTTTCCTCTTGTGTCTTAGGGAGTTTTTTAATTAATAAATTAATTTTTTAGAGAAGTCTTAGATTTACAACAATATTGAACAAGAAGTAAAGAGTTTCCAAGTACCCCTGTCTCCACACACATATAAAGTCCCCCACCACTACTGACATCCTGCACCACAGGGGTACGTTGTTTATAATCAGCGAATACATCATTATCACCCAAAGTTCATAGTTTACATTAGAGTTCACTCTTGGTGTACATTCTATGAGTTTGGACAAATGTTTAAAATGTATGTATCTACCATTATAGTATCATACAGAATAGTTCCACTGCCCTAAAAATCCTATGTGCTCTGCCTATTCATTCTTCCCTCCCTCCTAACCCCTGGCAACCAGGTTAGGGTTGTTGTTTTGTTTTTTTTTTTTATTTTTACTGACTCCATTGTTTTGCCTTTTCAGAATGTCATATAGTTGGAATCATACAATTATGTAGCCTTTTCAATTACCTTCTTTCACTTAGTAATATGCATTTACATTTCCTCCAGGTCTTTCCATGGCTTGATCACTCATTCCTTTTTAGCACTGAATAATATTCCATTTCTGGATGTACCACAGTTTATTTACCCATTAATCTACTAAAGAACATTGTAGTTGTTTCCAAGTTGGGGCAATTATAAAATTGCCAGAAGAAATCTGCTATAAAATCCGTGTGCATATTTTTGTGGGGACATAAGTTTTCAGTTCACTTGGGTAAATATGAGGGAGCATGATTGCTGGATTATATGGTAAGAGTATGTTTAGTTTTATAAGAAATTGCCATAGTATCTTCCAAAGTGCCAGTAACATTTTGCATTCCCACCAGCAATGAAGGAGAATTTCTGTTTGCTCCACGTCCTTGCCAGCACTTGGTGTTGTCATTGTTTTGGATTTTGGCCATTCTAATAGGTGTGTAGTGGTATCTCATTGTCTTTTAATTTGTAATTCCCTAATGATGTATGACATATGATGATGCTTACTTGCCATTGATATATCTTTGGTGAGGTGTCTTTTCAGGTCTAATTTTTTGGCATTTATCCTGTTTGATTTCTCTAAACTTCCTGGATCTGTGGTTTGGTGTCTGATAATAATTTGGGGGGAAAGTTCAGCCATTGTTGCTTCACCTATTGCTTCTGTTCCTTTCTCTCTTTCTTTCCGTTCTAATATTCTTATGACATGTATCTTTTGTGGTTGTCCCATAGTTCTTGGATATTCTGCTTGGGTTTTTTTTTTATGCTTTTTTGTCTTTGCTTTTCAGGTTAGGCAGTTTCTATTGTCATACCCTCAAGCTCAGAGATTCTTCTCTCAGCCATGTCAAGTCTTTTAATAAGCCCATCCAAGGCATTTTTCAGTTCTGTTACAGTAGTATTTTTTATCTCTGGCATATCTATTTGATTCTTCCTTAGAACTTCCATCTCTCTGTTTATTCATCTGTTCTTTCATGGTATCTACTTTTCCCATTAAAGCTCTTAGCATACTAATCACAGCTGTTTTATATTCCTGGTCTGATAATTCCAACATTCATGCCATATCTGACTCTTGTTCTGATCCCCATTCAGTCTCTTTAAACTGTGTTTGTTTGTTTACCTTTTAGTACGCCTTGTAATCTTTTGTTGAAATCTGGACATGATGTGCTGGGTGAAAAGAACTCCAGTAAACAGGACTTTAGTGGTGTGGTAGTTAAGTGTGGGGGAGCATTCTCTAGTCCTGTGATTAGGTCTCAGTCTTTTAGTGAGCATTTACCTCTGGACTGTGATTTCACAAGTGTTTCTCAGTTTTTTCTGAGAAAAAACTTACTTGGGGCAGGATGGCTGGGGGGAGCTATACTTGGGTATTTCCCTTCTCCAGGTCAATTAGACTCTGGTAATACCCTAGCAGGTTAGGCTCTGGTAAAATAGTTTCTTCTGATGGCAGGCCTTGTTGAGAAGAACAGAGTGCTCTGGTATATTTCAAAATGGTTTCTTTTCCCCTCCCCATGATGGAAGCACAAGGGGATTTTTCTCCAATATTCACTGTAAGGACACGGTTGTGCTCCTAGAGATAAAATGCACAAAAGGATAGAGACTTCACTATGAGTGGGTCCCTCTGTACTTTTTAAATCTCAGACTTGTCCACACTGAGCCTCCAGCAATTAGCCAATTACAATTTAGATTTTTTTACTTGCCACCAGTTCCTGTGGAGCTTACTGCTCATAGGTTTCTGGTCTGGTAAGTTGTGATTCTCTGCATTCTCCTGTCTCTCCAGTTTCAGGGGCAGCAGTTTGCCCTGTGACCTCACTTCTCTTATGGATCTAAGATGAGTTGTTGATTTTTCAGTTTATTCAGCTTTTTATTTGTTGTTAGGATGGAGTGGTGACTTCTAAACTCCTTACACACTAGACCAGAAACCAGAAGTCTTGTGTCTTAATTTTTACATTTACCTTTCCTCTGTAGGACAGTAAACATTACATTTTTAAAAACAACTGCCCTGCACAATTATCGTGTGGACAGTCGTCAGTTCAAGACAATTAGCCCTACACTTTATCATTACAGAGCTCTTATCATTTGCTGCCTTCCAAATAAAAGTGACCAATGTTAGCTGGGAATATCTGAGTTATATTTGGGGTGACAAATATGAAGCGTGATGATGACTTCAGGGTGTTGGAATCCTGCATTCCTTTACACAAATGGTTCTGTGTGCTTTTGTGTCCATCTCTTGCTGCCATGGCCACCTCAAACCTAAAGTTGCTCAAGAGACTTTCTATACATGTCAATTAAAAACTACCAAGTTTTCATGATACTAAGGTGAACCACAAAGAGTATGGATAGATGGATGTTTGACTTTATATTGATTGCTTAGCCTTAGTATCACAGGCAGAAGCTCTGAAGGAAGAAAATGACAGCCTCCGTTGGCAGCTCGATGCCTATCGGAATGAGGTAGAATTGCTCAAGCAAGAACAAGGCAAAGCCCCCAGAGAAGACGACCCAAACAAGGAACAGCAGCTGAAACTCCTGCAGCAAGCCCTGCAAGGAATGCAACAGGTAAAGGCCCTTTGGTTTTCTGAGCTTTTAGGAAAGCTAGCATCAGCTCCTCAACTGGAAAAAGGTCCCATGCCAGCAAAGAGAATAGCAAACCTCTTATTTTCTTGATATTCTGTTCTCTGGCATAGACTAGGAAGGAATTTTGTTATGGTTAATGAAATATTCTGGCCAGTACAGAGGTAGCAGTTTTCAAAGGATGTACATTCAGTGAAAAATACTTGACAGTAAAACTACACCGAACATAATCTAATCTTTTCTTTCTGCTTCAGAAGGTGCTTTGGGATCTGGACAGGGCCTCGGGGACTTTATGAAGAACCTCACTTCTTACTTAGATATGAAAAAGTAGTATCTACTTGATCCAGTGCTGGACCATACAGCCTGTTAGGAGAAATGGCAGGAATCCTACCCTGGCTTTTTCAGTATCAATGCTTTGGGCACATAATATCAATTTGCTTTTATTTTGTTTTGTTTTCACAGTCATTTATGTGAATGAGTTTACCTGCACATTATTCCAAGTATAAAAAGTAAAGTAAATAGGTGCATCCAACTGTAATTGCATTCAAATACAACAGTGTGTATGAGATGTTCAATGTCTAGATGTTTTATGTAACCATCACCACAGTGAGCCTACAATTTAAAAGAAAAAGATATCACCATCTGTTTCATCATAATAAAGGAGTAGTATTTTTGAGTAAGGGTACTATCCTCTTCTATCTTGCCAGATGACCAGCCATTTTCCTTATAATTTAAATTGAGCAATAATTTTTTTAATTGTATGCCTTGAAATTATCTAGGGCAAAGCTTATTGTTGGCCATAAATCACAAATTGTGAACAAGGAGTCTCTTCTGGCACTAAGAGCCCTGTGTTCCTATTACTTCTGCTACCACTGTCTTTCTGTGTGACAAGCAATATCACATCGATATTTCACCTTTCCTATTAGCAAAATGTGTGAAGTAATGCTTACCTTCCTTTTACTGTCACTATGGAATTTAATTAGAACATGTAAATTATATCTGAGATCTTTCCACCAAAAAAATGTATCTCTTCAGCTAGACTTCAAAGAATTTTGACAACATATATTGTATCGTGTGTCTTTTAGCTCTTCCAGTGGTCTTTTGCAAGCCTCTGAAAAGCAAAACTTTGGAAACATTTTTTGTTGCTTTTCTCTCTTACCTTGATTTTTAAACCATTCCACAGGACAGTTCTGCTACTGAAATACAATTTAAAGATGATGAACTTTTTTTTTCTTCATTTCATCACTTCAGAGACTTCTGAGAAAATTAGGTCTCTACATCCTGACAAATTAATTTTGCTCCTTTTGATTACTTTTTATTGGAAAATAGCCTTGTAAACAAGATAAAGGGTCTCCCATCTTCTCCCAAAAAGAAGTATAGTCTAACAGTGGTTAAGTGCATGGACTATGGTGTTGACCCAACCTGGGTTTAAATCCCTACTCTGCCACTTACTATCTGAATGACCTAAGGCAAAGCACTAAACCTCTGTAAGCCTCAGGATTATGCATAGGGTTACTTGAGGTTTATATGAGATCACACATATGAAACCTTATCCACAATGTGTGACACATGTTAGATGCTAAATAAGTAATATTTTTGTAATCGTTAATGATGATGAATCCAGTTCCTTGCCTACTGATGTGGAAACAAACATTTGTAAAATGTTTTCCTCACAGAAATTGAACTTGGCTTGGACAACGGCTATTTGAAAGAATGCTTTATAACATTAAGTTCTATGCAGCAATCAAGATATTGTCCACATGGGATTAGCACTATACCCTATCCTTACCCCTGGCTGGAATAGAAAAGTTAAGTGATTAGATCAGTTAATTTCTCAGATGCTTTCTAAAATATGAACAAATCCTAAGGAAGTTCTTAAGAACTAGATAAAATAACTTTAAGTGAAAAAGTACCTTGATTTTCCCTTTGGTATCTCTGCACGGAGAAATGATTGTGTAGGCTGGGAGAAAGTGAGGCAGGCCAGCCTACTGTCCAACTTCAACCAGGGTTTTTAAATGAATTGTGGCTCCTCAAGACTTGATTGTCTTTGGTCTGTCTTGTAGCATCTACTCAAAGTCCAAGAGGAATACAAAAGGAAAGAAGCTGAACTTGAAAAAGTCAAGGATGACAAGTTGCAGGTGGAAAAAATGTTGGAAAATCTTAAAGAAAAGGTATATCAGTCCTCTGTGAACCCTTGCCCTTCCCCCCACCCTTTGCAGTGGCAGTGAAAAATGCCCTGCAAGTTCCTGCAGTAGGAATCACTGTGGAATGCTTGGCTGAATGGGGATTAAAAGCCCCTTCTCTGGGGTAATTCTTGAATCAGGGGCTCTGCCTTTAGTTGTGAATCCTTGGCATATCTAAGGATTCTGGAGAGTGTACTTTTCAATGAATACAAAGTTAGTCCATCCCTAAAATTCCTCAGTCTTTCCCTCTTGGAGAAGACCAGCGTGTACACCTCATTCCTGCTTCATCTTGCCAAGCAAATAGCAACATAGAAAATGCAGGTGAAAAAAATAGAAAGAAAATGCGGGTGACACAGAGTACCCTTAATAAAGTGTTTCATTAAAGGAAGAAACACAAGTACAACCAGAACATGGGCTTTTCTTTGCAGACACTCCATCTAGTGTAATAATGAGCAGCTGCAGGTGAAATAGTCAAAACCCAAAGGGGAGAAAACATGTGGAAAGTAAATAAAAAGAAGGAATATTCTAAGGCTTGAAGATTGCAGCATGGAAGGGCAAGATGGGACTTTGCAGCAATAAGAGCCACCAGTGAGGGCCTCTTAGGGAGTCTCCTAATCTGGATAGGTTAATGAGTCACAAGCATGAATCAGGTGCCCAGTCTACTTAAGGTATGTAAAGTCTACCCGTGGTGTCTCCCAGCCATACCTCCCTAATCGTCTGTATGCCTGAACATTCAACTGAAGCAATCCTCTGAAAAGGAAGACCCATTGACTGTAAGTGCCTGATTTTAATGTCTCAGAAGGAAGAGATTAGGAGCTCAGACCAAGAGCCAGAAATCAACAATGCTATCGTTAGACAAGAGCTTGGGCTCTTTATCTCTGGCACTCAGCTCAGGAAGATGCAATGCATACAGGCCCTGGGTATGTTTGCCAGCATAGTGACTTCCCCCAGAGTGCCATTAAGAACTGGCAGCCTTGGTGTAGTTGAAACAAATGATTGAAAGTGTTTTCTTCTGGAGGCCATTTGCAATATGCTTTTAATTCTTCCACTTCATAAAACCAGCTCACTTTCCACTTTTGTGGGTGCTTTTAAAGAAATGAGCACAATCCCAGAGAAATTCATTTATCAAGCATTTAATTGAAAAGTGCCAAAGCTGCTCTGTGTAGTAGGAATTTCCCTATACTTTCAGAGCTGCTAAAATGTCTCAGAGCTGCTACATAGCTGTTTTGCTTCTTGCGTAAAATGCAATAGACATGAGGTAATGCTAATGACGTTATGCTTAGATTCGTTCTTTAGGATTGACATCACAAATTAATTTAAGGGCATTTTTAGTGTAAGGGCATTTTTGGCACTTTAAATTTCATTGAAAGAAGCAAGAGATCAAATGGCACAGAAGAAACTTAATGTATTGTGCCTTAGTCAGTTTTTCATGCTGAACCTGAATATACCATGAAGTGGCAGCTAAAGAGGATAAGGAAGGAGAGCCAACTGATAATCGGGAAAATGTGAGTCAGAATGTTTTTTTCCTGTAACTGTAAGCAAAGCTTCTTTCAGAAAAAGTCATGACAGTTCATTATAAACTGATATTCTCTCGGAATCTGATTTGTGACCAAATATTTCAGCCTGACACAATTAGGTTAGGAAGCAAAGTACCATTATGTTAGACTGCAAAAATAATTCCAGGTTGAAAGGAAGGCAATAAGTTTTGGTGAGGAGAGATCTCTTTTGTTTTTGTTTGGGTTTCTTGACAGTAAACTGTAGTGTGAGTTATTGTCAGTGTTTTGCAATATAACAATGTGACTTCTGTCTGTCTTACTGCAGAAAGAGCTGGCTCTTTGAATCTGCCAGTAAAATTCAAGGTGATAAACATCTCTTCAATATGCCTTCTAATTTTTTAAATGCCAGCTATAATAAAACTGAAGTCAGGTTTCAGTAAGGCTACATTTCTATTCAAGATGGCTAAAACTTCTCAGGATGCCTTTCCATCTTGAGTCAACCCCAATCTGTTAAATTCTCGCACTTAAGAAATGGCTTACTGGATCATTTAATGTTTTAAGGGCATTAGAAGGAGATCTACAACCCATGGCTTAGAAGTGAGCCGGTATTTTGAATCAAACTTGGCATGATGGTTACTGCCTGAATTGGATTCTAAAGGCCAAAGATTGAGTAGGTCATCAAGAAAGGCTTCCCTTCTGACTATAGCCAGGATGCCTGTAAATCCCCAAAACAACATGTCTTGCCAGGATAGACCATTCATTTCATTCAGGGCAACATCCTGGAAGCTTTAAAGTCATCTTTAAAGAAAACAGGACACCTGTCTGTGCTGAGGGCTTGCAGAAGGGAAGAGTGACAAAGCATTTGAATCAGCCATGAGATGCCCCTGCCAGGAGCATTTCCCCAGCATTTTCTTTTCTAATAGCAGTAAGACTGGAAGCAATGATTCCTTTTATTCCTTCTTTTCAAGACTCTTCCTTCACATTTGTAATACAGAAAAGATGTTCTCAGTGCCCAAAGAGAGAAAGAAAGATCCATGGAAGGCCTGGATGTATTTATCAGTTTGATTGCTGGTCATGAATTTCCCCTGAGTGTCTCTTACGAAACATACCTGCTATACTCAGAAAGAGAGAACTTTCAACAACAAAGAAGGCCACTGAGTAATATTTTGGTCATGGTCATTTCTTTTTTTTTTTTAAAGATTTTATTTATTTATTAGAGAGAATGAGAGATAGAAAGCACGAGAGGGAAGAGGGTCAGAGGGAGAAGCAGACTCCCTGCTGAGCAGGGAGCCCGATGTGGGACTCGATCCCAGGACTCCAGGATCATGACCTGAGCCGAAGGCAGTCGCTTAACCAACTGAGCCACCCAGGCGCCCGGTCATGGTCATTTCTTGATATGAAGTCAGGAATATCCTAACTGATAATGTCCTTATCAGGGAGAAGAAAGAGCTGACAGTCAATAATTGGAAGCTCTAATTTTTAGTTCAAAAGCCAACAGTTGATTATTTGGGAGTTTGGGAGTAGATTAGCTACATTGTAGATTCTGCACTCAGAGATGAGACCTGCCTTTAGCAGCGTGTGGACCTAAAATTGAAAAGAACAATCCTTTTGGCAGTGGATGACCTGGCGTGAAATCTAGGCTCTACCACGTCCTAGAAATGTGATCTAAGGCAATTTACCTAATTTACCTGAGCCTCACTTTCCTCATTTGTAGAATGGAGATAACACATACCTAACAGTGCCTGGCACCTAGTAGGCAGTAAATGTTGGGTCTGTTCCCCAGATTACCTCTATAGAGTCAAGAATGATGAAGGTGGGGGGGGAGACCTGGCAAAGATGAATGTCTAAATTTTTCTGTGTTTTGGAGCCATATAAAGAAGTTTTGGATGATCTGTGATGTTTTTGCATAAATTAATGCTATTTTCTCTCCCATTCAGTCATCAAAATTGTACGCTATTGCTTTTGGGGTACTACGTTAAAAAGTTCCCTGTTGCGTACTCGAATCCAAGTCTGTTACGCAGTAAGGTGAACTGACCCAGGAAGCATATTTTTCCCACAGGAAAGCTGTGCTACTAGACTGTGTACATCGAGCCAGGACAGTGACTATCCTCTTGAGAAGACCCTGAACAGCAGTCCTATCAAATCTGAACGTGAAGCACTGCTCGTGGGTAAGGAACACACACATATAATATATTGACTATGGTGGAGGGGGGAAGAGTTTCACCTAAGATGAATATACCTGCCAGGCATTTATGAAGCATGAGAATGCATGAATAAGTATAGACTTCACAGAAATGGTAACAGCAGCTCCCAATTCTCCTCTAGCTCCTGTGGTTGCTGCCACATCAAATGTGTGGTTGTAAGCACAGGAGAGGGTCTGCTGGAGAAATACGTTGTACATTTTTTAAAACTCTATGTGAGGATAGTGGAGCCCTCTCACTCCCACTCAAGGTTATAGTGAGGATACTGTTTGGCAGAGAGCTTTCCCAGATGAGCCTCTGGAGGAAGTGTCTGCCTCTCTGAAATTTTTTTCCAGGTTGCTGGCAGGTAACTCAGGAGGCTGTCTGTGGTGTGTGACACTGGTGGGCTTAGATGAGATAAATGCTAGAATTGCTCTCAATATATAAAAATCATCCACAGAGGCAAGATAGAACACATGGTTGAGGAGTCAGACAGAACTGGTTTCCCGTTTGACCCTACGATTTCCTTCCTGAGCTTCAGTTCCTCCATCTGCACAATGGGCAGAATGATATTACCTGTCTCAAAGGGCAGCTGCAAGTATTAAATAAGATAATTCATCTGAATCCCTTAGCACAGTGTGCAACCCATAGGAAGCCCTCAGTAAAATGAGAACTGTTTTGCACTTACAGTATTCTGCACAAATGTTTGTTGACTTGATATTCCATTTGGAGAACAGTGGCAGATTGAGGTCCTAAAATATTCAGTCATTTCCAAGGGGCTGATACTGGACCTCAACAGATAATCCCAACTGCCTTCTAGGAAGCTGAACCCCACAGCAGCCCCACCCCAATCTCAGAAGTTCTCCACACTGATTGGCTTCTGCATATTTTGAAGATTTATCTGCCTTCTTTGGTAATGGATATTGTAGTCAGATTTAACACTTTGATATGTTAATAAAGATACACAAGAGGATCTGCCATTGAGTCTTAAAGAAAAGTGACAACTTATTTCCATTTTACAACTCAAAGTTCTTTAACAAATTGGCATGGCAACAGGGAGACCTGTCAGAGAAGAGCTGGGGGTAGAAGGAAGCCTCTGTGAATGGATAGTTCTAGAAACAAAGATTCTTAAGATAAGTGTTTCTTGTTTTGTTTTTAAAGAATGTAGTGACAGAGAGAATGACAGAGAGAAAGGAAAATCTATTTTTTAAATTGGTTCTTCGGGTATGAACCCACAGAAACTGCTTAGTGTTTTGAAACCTAAGGATTTATTTCTCGGCATTTGACAGATAGCCTATCTTGGCCGTAGCACCTAGAATTCCTTTGGACATGAACTGTCTTCTTTAGAATTTAAGTTTCTCAGCTTGAGTCAGTGTATAGCAATTCAATTTACTTCGTCATTTAAGAATCACATAGTGTTATAAGTAATAGCATCCATTTCGAACAGACTTTGAACGCTACCATCAGCTCCTCCCAGATCCCCCAGCCCACCTCCTTGCCCTCTGATATTTGGAGGATTTTCACAAAGAACTGATTTGAACTTCAAGCTACAACTCAAACTTGTGATATTCTTTATCAGTCACTTGAAGGAATAGACAAGTTGTAGTCTATAAACCAAATCAAATTTAGCTTTTATTTCCTGGCAGTTCTCGGCAAATTCAATTCTGGGTCTATTTGATGTACTTAAGATCTTATGAAAGGGGAGGAATTCAAAAAAAATCTAAAGAAAGAAATAGTAGGCCTTTGAACAATTTAAGATCTACCTGTTGCCAGAGAAAGAAGTATTAGAACAATTAACCTGATGTCCAGAACAATCAAGGCAGTATGTATAGCTGCCAATCACCCCATAGTTAAACTGAGTAAAAATTGTGCCCATTCCCAGAGGCTGTAAACCTCTATAAAAAAATGTGTTACTTGAAGAGATTTAGAGCTCTAAGCACAAACAAATGCTAGTGACCACTTGAGTGAGTGAAATGTTTGGCTTTTCTTTACAGAGCTACTCACAGAGTAAAACCAAATATAATCAGCAGATTCTCTTGTGAGAGGCATGAAGTGAATCAGGCAAAGTACCTGATTTGTACTTTTACCACAACAGCAAGACATTATTAATGCATAAGAAGCTCACGTCCAATTTAAAGACTGTGCAGAAGAACTGCAAAAGGCCAGCACGATCCAAATTCATTATAAAATTCTAAATTCACTGTGAAATGTAGAACTCAAATGGTCTTTAGCCATCATAAATGATGGGAGTGACTCCTCCAATGCCAGTGTTTCTATATGGGGTACAGTGTAGTGAGAGGCAGTATATGCAGTGGGTTGTTGTACAGATTAAATGAATAAAATGTATATAAACTTAGAATAGTGCCCAGTATGTAGTATGTGGTACATGTAAGTTAGCTCTCATTTCAAAGAATATAATGCTCGAGTGTAACCTCCATCGTATTGTCACTGTAGGGATTATTTCCACATTTCTTCATGTCCACCCATTTGGAGCAAGCATTGAATACATCTGTTCCTACTTGCACCGTCTAGATAATAAGGTACGTGGGGTGCTGAAATGGGCATGCAAAGGGACGGAGGGTACTTTCTTCAAGCATAAGTAAGTCGTTAGTAATCGCTCTAAGGAAATTTCCCTCACCTAGTCTCACTGCAATGCAGTGCAGAGCTTCTCTCTTGCAAGTAGGATGACCGTCCGCTTCCGTTTGCCTGGTACTGAGGGGTTTCCTAGGACTCGCACTTCCAGTGCCAGAACCAGGAAGTTTTGGGCAAACCTGAATGAGTTGGCCACCCTCCTTCCAAGATACGTCTGAGAAGAATTTTCCTCCTTTCTTTTAATTTCTATCTAAGCTGCAAATGACCCACTATCTCTCACCAGTCATACTTTTGTACCGGGCCTTTAGCCATTAGCAAACGTTAATGTTCAAAACTGGAAGTCTTACTCCAGCCATCACTGTCACCACTGCCATTACCTATGTTGAAATGATCAAGGCAAGAGCAAAAACAAAACAGAGGAAACAGTAAGTCTGTGACATGGACTCAACTTCTGCTCCCAGCTGATCTCATGCATCACTTCCTTCCTGGGATGCTGTTCTATGAGGGACCTCACAAAGCCTCAGGGGCAAGAGTAAGTATTAGTTCCCTAGAAAGTCAAGGATGCCTCAGAGAAGCAGGAGGGGACTCTTGACTCCTCAGAGTAAATAAACTCAGGATAGATTTATTTCAGAAGCTGCATTCAGTTACATGTGCTTGTGGATTGTATTCACTATTTCACAGGACCTGGGGCTCTTGAGACGTGGCCACTGAAATGCAGATTCCTGATAGTTGGATGTCCAAAATGTTAAGCCATTTAAGCATATGTCCTCTTAACAGAGGCACTTGCCCATGTGGGCATCCGGCTGCGGTGAGACATCCTTCTCATGGCATTTGTTTTAGTTCGAGCCAGCACGCCCCTCTCATTGAGCTCTGAAAGTGATACCATTCCGCAATTAAAGAGCCCATTTGGCAGCAAAGGGAGGGATCGAATGTGAGCAGCAGGACCAAGTGGTAGGTTGAAGTGGTATAAAACTGGACTTTGTGTCAGTAAAAATGATCTGGCCCTTTTTTCAAAAATTGTAAAAAAAAATACATTTTATGTTAAAAATGTAAGCAAGATAGAAAGACAGTGAAGGGAAAGTGAAAGTGACCCAGCCCCACCCTTCCAGGATCATCACTGTTAACAGTTTGGCATATCTTCTTTCAGACCATTTTCCATACATATGCTGCACCTATATTATATGTATACATCTATAAACATTGTATATTTATGGTTTTTAGAATGGAATTCAACTCTATATGATACCCTGCAATGTGCGTCTTTTACTTAACTGGCTACCATCTACTACTAGCAGTAGGAAGAAAGCATGACCTCACTCCTACTCTCAGCCCATTTTGTCCTGAGCAGCTTCCTGCCAGAGTAGTGACAGGGCCTCCCAAAGAGAGCCTGCAATGATGCCAACAGAATTGGCGGAGGGGTCCCTCCCTCCAGCTTCAGGAACATTCAGTGTGGCGGCAACTGAGGGTTTCTCTCAGGATCCCCTAGTGCTCCTCAGTTGAGCGCTAGTCCCCAGGTTCACAGTTAGGAAGGTTGCTACTCATGTCAAGATGACCACCTGAAACAAGTCCTAAAGGGGTCCACAGATTTTTGTTTTTATGTTGGGGGGTGTGTGTGTGTGTGTGTGTGTGTGTGTGTGTGTGAAATGGGGAGAGGGAGATGATGCACAGAAGTAGAAATACAGGGCATTCCTTATTTCTGTCATTTTTCCTTTGTAAAGCAACACATGTATGAAGAGTTCTGCCCTGCCTCCCTCCCCTCCCAAAAGGCTTTGCAGCTTCAGTAGGCCTGTGCACAGGCACAGTGGCACCGACCAGCTGTCATTCAGCTGGCTATGAACCCAAGCCTGTCCACACAACTGACACTAGCTCTTTTCATTAGAAAGCTCGGTGGTGATCAATCCCCAAAACATCATGCTAAGTGAAAGAAACTAGTCACAAAAGACTATATATATCGTATGATTGCACATATATAAAATTTCCAGAAAATTCAAAACCACAGCAAAAAAATCGGAGTCAGGGATTGGGAGGAACGATTGACTACAAAGGGGCGTGAAGGAACCTTCTGTGGGTGATGGAATGTTCTAAAACTAAATAGTGAGAGTTGCCCAACTGTATAAATGTACTAAAATTCATTAAACTCTACACATAGAGTAGGTGAATTTGTTGTAAGTAAATTATTACCTACATACAGCAATTACAAAACCCGTACAAGGGAAGCCCAGGGGACTCGTCTGCAGGGTAGAACTGCTTCTGAGTGGAGCTCCTCTCTCTGGCCCGCAGATCTGCACCAGCGATGTGGAGTGTCTCATGGGCCGGCTGCAGCACACCTTCAGGCAGGAAATGACCGGGGTCGGAGCCAGTCTGGAGAAGAGGTGGAAGTTCTGCGGCTTCGAGGGCCTGAAACTGACCTGAATGCCGCGGCCTCACGGCCTGGGCTCCTGCAGAGAAATGTGCGGTGGACGTGCCGAGAAAGTGATTTGTATTCTCAATGGTTTTCAAGTGGGAAGTGCTTTAAATTTGCCAGGTCGTTCCCGGAATATCTTTTGAGTTAAAATAAGGATCCTAGAGCAGCACCTCGAGCTACAGGCCCTAAAAAGACACAGACTCAGACCCTCAAGCGCTGTAACTTGCTCCCTTTCTGTCAGTGGCTTGTCTCTTTTATTAGTGATATTGAAAAAGGCCTGAGGCTAAAGAGTATTTGGGGTGTTTTCAGTGTCTGTACTACTGTCGTAGAGTTTGGTATTTTTTTAAACACTGTTAATTGAAATGTTTTGATGATTTGTATGTGATTTGTGTTTCAAAACTTCTCTTCACATTAATGTGAACTGACACGGTCTTTCCAACCCCCAGTAAGCCAGTAAATGAATAACACAGCGTCTTCTAGAAGGCGCCTGACCAGGCTCTCCCCTTTTAAAAGACAAAGCATGGTTTGTGGCTTTTTGCAAAATTACTGTGAACCAAAAGTTGACAAATGTTCCGAAGTTATTTTCTCTAATATATCAGATTAAAAACATCTAGATGTATTCTCAGAAGGCAAGTGTCCAGTATGACTGGCATGTGTATGTGCTATTCAGAATCACCTTGTAAATAGTCTGCTTTTAAAGGAGGGCATGTTTAGTTTTCTATGAATTAAAACACACGTGTGCGCATGTGCACATGCACGTACACACACGTTAGCAGAAGGGATTCATTCTAATATGCCTTCCCTCTGGCCTTCTTACAAAGTCTGTTGGTCCCTTTTCTTCTGCCATCAGCGTGTTGAATTGCAAACCGTGTACTGCTGTAAATACTATGTTCACTTCAAGCTGAATGTTTGCAAACAGTTGATATGAGTATTAGTAGAAAACTCCTGGTAATGAATGAGCCCGGGTTTGTGAGGCTTCGTGCAAATAGCTCAGCTCTGCCTGGAGCGCCGATGGCCGGGGGCACCTCCAGTTCTATGGTGCCCACCCAGCAGGTTGCAATGGCAGAGTGTACGTGGACCAGTCAGGAAGTCCTGCTTGATGGAAACGAAAGAGAAAGGGTGAGGATTTGGGGCTAATATCCTGAGGCACAGATGATCTTTTCTTCTGTGGTGTTGCTGGTGCTTGTAGTAACACAAGCATGCCCTCCCTTGAGTCTTGATTCAGAATAAAAGAATGTACTAAGTAAGCAAAGCCAATGAAGAGTGTTTCAGGAAAATACTTTGTAAATGAGATGTCCGTAGTGTGTTCAAAGTTGTATTTTTCAAAGATAAATATTTCTTTTTTATACTTCAGTTTGGTGTTCTGTTTTGAATTACTTGCTCTCTGATCCTTTAGTGAATCATCTCGATTTCTTCTTTGGAGTACCAGGATGTTGAAAGAAGATGCTAAACCTTCACCTTGACAACTAGAAAGAGGGCCCCACAGCAGCTCAGTCACGCGTAAAGCTGGCTTCCCCCTGAAGCACCCAGCTGTGGCACACGCAGGGAACTGGGGTTATTTTCACTCGAGCCTCCTCCCTGTCATCAGCGCCATAGAAGCCTTTGATTCGTCAATCTCAGAGGTCCTGGAATGCCTTATTTTAATAATATCTCTGAAATCAAGGGAAATTTGCCACTTACCAATTATTTCTTATTTAAATAAGCTAAATGCCATGACGTTTTAAAACAACAAATTTTAAAAGCAACAACTGTTACACCCAGGCCCCTTGCTGTCCTTCACTTAATCTACTTGTGCTACAAATGGTCTCTTCCTATTATTCCCGCCCATTTAGTCCAGGTGTACTCCTCCCAGCCTGCTTGAATACACTGGTTGTGAAGGTTAAGTTTATGTGTCAAGTTGGCTAGGCTATAGTGCCCAGTTGCTTAATCAAACACCAGTCTAGACGTTGCTGTGAAGGTATGTTTGAAAAAATATCATTAACATTGAAACTGGTAGACTTTGAATTGAAGCAGATTGTCCTCCATAATGTGGCTGGGACTCATCTAATCCATTAAAGACCTGAAGTCCTCTGAGGAGAGAGGAATTGTGCCTCCAGATTGCCTTTGGATTCACGACTGTAGCATTAACACCTGCCAGAATTTCCAGACTGCTGGCTGGCCCCACAAATTTCAAATTTTCCAGCCCCCACAATCACATGACCCAATTCCTTAAAATAAATCTGTGTATGTGTGTGTGTGTGTGTGTGTACACATCCCACTGGTTCTGTTTCTTTGGAGAACCCTGACTGCTATGCTAGTCCAGAATTGTGTCATAATACGTAAAAATAAAATCCATTTGCATTATATTACATAATCAAATTGCAGCACATGCCAGCTCACAATTCTTTCCATCCATCATAGAAATATACTAATGAAGCTATTTTGCCTTACAAATGCTCAGTGCTATTTATTCTAATTATTGTTCTGTTATTCTGCCCAAATTTTGAACTGTTTTGTTATTTTTAGGAGCTCCAATAGTTATAGATTCCAGATAATAATGAATAGAAGCATTTTTTAATTTTACAAATGGTTGTTTTCTCCCTCTTCCTAGTCTGTCTGACATCTCTAGTTCTGGTTCTTTAATATTACCAAGTTGCTTGTTAAATGTCCTCAGTGAAAATGAAATAGTTTTCGGAGCAAACTAAGCACTTAACTATGTTCTACTTAATTGGGCCCAAAACTCTATGTTGTTCATAGAATGCAGAATAAACTATATCCCTTGAAAATACAGCATAGATGTACAAGACCTTTGACTCACCTGCTGGAACTGGGTAAGCCCTTGGGATTCTTAGCTGTCTTAGTCTCTCAAATAGACCCAGATTCACTATTCACCACAATTGCTACCATCTGCTGAGCACCTATTATGCTATCCTGCTGCCTACAGTCACTTCTTGCCTGTGTGTCAAGTTACACGGACACAATGAGAGCTTCAATTTCCTTATGGGTAAATTTAAGGAGAAATAGTACCTGAGAGTGGTGGTAACGTCATCAAGATAGCACGTGCAAATTGCCCAGCCAGTGCCTGGACCATAATGAGTTCACAATAGAGTTATGATTATGATTATGATTATGATTCAGCCAAAAGTAATTATAAGCTATGACCTTACCCTCACTTTAAGAAAAATGCTTTTGTGTTCACACCCAGAACTGTGGTGCTACATCATGTTGTGGGGCCTCAAGAAGGGAAACTTAGCTGTTCAAAGGTATTCCAAACATTTATTCAGGCCCAGGCACCCTGCCAGGCATTATGGAGTACAAAAGGAGTATGCCTGGTGCTTACCCTCAAGGATCTAGAAGAGTAGGCTTTAACATACTGGACTTAAATCCTTCACCCTGTAGCCAAGACCATAAAAGCTCAGCATGAAAAATATTCAGTGTTGACCAACTGTCAATGGTGTGAATAGGTGGTAATGATGGCTCACTCTTGAGACCTGAATTATTCTCTGTGCCCCAATGCACACCCCCCCGTACCAGTCCCAGAGTGTAAATTCTAGGAGAGAATGGTTCTCATTTATCTTGTTCACTATCACATCCCCAAACCTGGTGCATTGTAGGCAATAAATGTTTGTTAAATGAGTATTTGTGTAACACTCTATACAAACTACATTCATATGCACTAATAATAAAAGCTAACATTGATTAGTGATTCCTACTTACCAGTGATGTGTGTGTGTGTGTGTGTGTGTGTGTATCTATCTATCTAGAGAGGGAGAGAGAGAGTTATTCATTTTTACTACAACTGTGAATGGTAGGTAATATTATCTTAGGTTTTATCTGAGACTCTGAGATGTAATGCAACTTGCTTAAGTTTCTAAGAGGCAAAGATGAAATTTGAATTTTAGTCTGTCCAACCACAAACTTAAAACTTCCTACTGCTCCAATATGTTATTTATCCTTCATATCAACCTAATTGGGATTACCATAAGCCCCACATTATTCATTCACATGCCATTTAGAGCACCTGATATGTACAACTCTTGGTCTTAGAAATTCAAAGGGGAACAAAACATGACCTCTTCCTTCAAGAGTTTACACTCTGGTGGGGATGCCTGCTAAATGACATGGTCACGTACAAAGTGCTACAGGGAAACATTGTGGAAGGCTTCACTAACAAGAAGAACTATGGTAAGAGGAGAAAACAGGCTCAGACAGGTTAAATTACTTGTCCAAGGTACATAGTGGAGATAAAGCCCAGGATTTGAACCCAAATCTGTCTGGCATCAATTCATTCTTTTTCTATTATACCACGGGGCCCAAGGTCACATCTAACAATGTTACTGAACGTCTCTGAGTCTTTAGTTTTCATCTATAAAGTGGAAATCTAAGCATATTTCCCTGAAAGTGTCATTCATAAGGCTTTGCTCAATGTAAAGTGCCCAGTACTAATCCTGCCTGGCAAAATGAGTGTTCAAAAAATAGCTATAATTATTATTCAACTAATAATAATATTAACAATGCTTTGATGGCAGCAGAGCTACCTTTCTAGTGTCAGAAATCCCATAGGGCCACAGGGTAACTTAAGAATGGGACCCGTTGGGATACAAAATCAGTGCATAGAAGTATGTTGCATTTCTATACACTAATAATGAAGCAGCAGAAAGAGAAATTAAGAAAGCAATCCCACTTATAATTGTACCAAAATAATAAAATGCCTAGGAATAAACTTAACCAAAGAGGTGAAAGCCCTGTACTCTGAAAACTATTAAACACTGATGAAAGAAATTGAAGGTGACACAAAGAAATGGAAAGACACTCCACGCTCATGGACTGGAAGAACAAATAGAGCAACCTACACATTTAATACAATCCCTATCAAAATACCAACACTATTTTTCACAGAACTAGAACAAAAAATCATAAAATTTACACGGAACCACAAAAGGCCCTGAAGAGTCAAAACAATTTTGAAAATGAAAAGCAAAGCTGGAGGTATCACAACTCCAGTCTTTGAGTTATATTACAAAGCTAAAGTGATCAAAACAGTATGGTACTGGCACAAAAATAAATGCATAGATCAATAGAACAGGATAGAAAACCCAGAAATAAACCCACAATTATATGGTCTTCCATATCCCAAGATCCATAACATCATCCTATTCTTTCACAGTGTCAGGAAGCTTTGAGGATCCCAGCTTCCCTAAATTCTATCTGGGTGGATGGTGTCAAAGGCATACTGAAGCCATTACTTGGGGAAATGGGAGGAAGGAAAAGGAATTGACTATACGCAAATGTGAGCATTCAGACCCAAGTCTGGAGCCTTATGAAGATGATCTCAGATCTTGGGTGGAAAATGGGATGCAGGACATATTAAAGAGTGTTCTACCTAACTGCATTCACTCCAGGTCTGATTAATAGCCCCCTGGATCATCAGACCTCTTCAATCTTAACTCATTAATATTCCTCAACAAATACTTTATATCACGCTTTAAAGTGTTTTCGGAGCACCCCTGTACACAGACATTATGTCATCTGATCTTCACAACACCCTGTGAGCTAGCAGGGGTGGATGGCTGGCTCTCCCACCATTATTGCAGCTAAGGAAAACAAGCATCAGCAGGATGAGGAGCCATACCCTAGGTTACACAACTAAGTGGATGGTGGAGCTGGGATTAAAATGCAGGGTGCGTGGGGCGCCTGGGTGGCTCAGTCATTAAGCATCTGCCTTCGGCTCAGGTCATGATCCCGGGGTCCTGGGATCGAGCCCCACATGGGGTTCCCAGCTCCGCAGGAAGCCTGCTTCTCCCTCTCCCACTCCCCCTGCTTGTGTTCCCTCTCTCACTGTGTCTCTCTCTGTCAAGTAAATAAATAAAAGCTTCAAAAAAATTAAAAAATAAATAAATAAAAAATAAAATGCAGGGTGCCTGAGTCCTCCCAATATCTATGCCACTTCATCTTCAGCCTCTGCTTAGTATGGCTAAGAGAATGGGAAGTAGGGTTCCTTGACAATTTTTAGTGCCATGGGACCCCCTAGGAAGTCTGGTGAAGTCCATGAACCCCTTATGAGAATAACATTTTTAAATGCATGAAACAAAGGAAACCAACTATATTGAAATAATAATAGTTAACCGAAACACATTTGTGATATAGTAACCTATGTGCTCCCTTAACACATTAAATAGCAATACGTAATGACCGGCCTAATAACTCCTGTAATTTTGAAGTAGTGATAAACACAAATATTTCAAGAAATATGGAATAACTTATGATACCATAGTATCTGTGATACTGGTGAAAAAGTCACAGATACTGTGAACCCCTCTGTACTTTGTTGTCTACATTTGTAATGGAAGAAAATGCTATATTTCAGTTAGAAGTTAGTGAAAATCTAAGTGTAATATTTCCATCCAAGTTAACATGCTTCCTAAATTCTACCCACAGTCTCGAGGTTGATGAAATACAAAGTGAGAGCCCCCAGAGTGGGGCCAGGATTAATTTCAGTAAATATGTTAATATTTATAAACTACTTAGAACAGGGCCCATTATCCAGTAAGCTCTATATATGTTCATTTAATAGAAATATATTTTAAATAATAAATTTTATAAATGATGGAGAAACTGATTCTTAGCCCATTTTGAAATAGTGAAACTCTAAGGCAATGCATAAATAGCAGGAAGGTCCCTCAAGTGAAGAAGTAACAGATGAGCTTCAGTGTGAGCAAATACAAAGTACTGCATTTAGGAGAAAATGAGCCAAATGCTATTCACAAGATGTTAGTCTCCAAACCATCAGTTCTGGCACAGGAAAGGGATCTGGGAGTTGTTGGAGAGAAGTCCCTGAAGACATCTGTCCAATGTGCAGTTGGAATCATAAAAAGGCAACAAATTCTAAACATGGTAAAAAAAAATAGAAACAAAATATGACATTATCTTATTCCCTTAAAAAAAAAAGTTTTGTACCCACACCAGCAAAACTGTGCTTTGTGTGGCTGGGCCTCAAGACTTGAAACTTAACATTTCAATTCACAGGTGGTTCAAGTGCTTACTCTGCCCAAGACACTGCCAGCCAATAGGGGATGCAAGGATGAATTTGACATATTGTGGTTCAAATGCTTACTCTGCCCAAGACACTGCCAGCCAATAGGGGATGCAAGGATGAATTTGACATATTGAAGAGAAGCTCAAGGAATCAAGAGTGTGGGTGTGTTTTAATACATTAATGAACATGTTCTGCCCTCTAGACCAGAACCATGTAGTCTGGGAAAGAAAAACCTGGAATTCAATGTTTTTCACATAATACACTCTTGTTCCTCTCTCTCTCCTTCCTTCTCTCTCTCTCGCTCTCTCTCTCTCTCTGTCTCTCTCTCTGTCTCTCTCTCTCTCTCTCTCTCTCTCTCTCACACACACACACACACACACACACGGCAGCACTTGGTAAAGCCGGCATTACAATCATGCCTTGTTTATTCAGCAAGAGAAGAATCTGAGAATTTAAGTGAATTTACCAGATAACTGAAACACGCCCCTTCCAGTACCATTTTTTTTTTTACTTTAATCGTTTTAAATGAGAACATTTCTAAGATGTCTTACATCATTTCCTATGCTATTAAACAGAGGGTTCTAGGCTTGTGCTGACCTTGCCATGATGATTCCACATGGCCACTAAGAACATTAGTTATAATAAAACCTCTGGGAAAGAACATTCTTCCCACTAATTTAACAGTACAAAGAACAGTGAAAGGGCTGATTCTCTGATAAACATCCTTCCTCATTAAAGGGCTAGAACCAGCCTTTGGCAGCCCTGACTCCCTATGCTGACCCAGGATCACCATTCTAGAAACCCCGGGGCTAAGAGATGCTCACAGAACCACTAACAGGGATGTTACTCAGAATCTCAGCTGTCTAAGGAGCCAAAGGTGTCTGCCTCTCTGCTGTCCTAACAGCATGGGCCAGTATTCTCCAACCCTGCCCCAATATGCTAGTAAGAAATATGACCATGAAAAGGCAACTTGGTTTATTAGGCAGCGAAGTCAAGAGAACTGGAATTCCTGGTTCTGTAATTAGCCCTGAGACCTTAGGCAAGTCACTCAAGCTCTGGGTCCCATGAGTGGGACATCAGGAGAGGGGATGTGACAGTGCTAACTAGATTTCTCTTTCTTGCTCACCTAACAGAACCAAGTAGGGTCATGATACAGGTTTCTCCCGCTATCCGAAAGTTCACTCTATGCCACTCCGCTTTTACAAAAGACCTACATTAGTACCTGTTTTCTCTAAGTGAAATAAATCTGAAGAGGATTTTTGCTTTTATGAAATGGTAACTGCTTTTTTGCTTTACATCATTGCAGCTCATGAACGGTTTCATAGGAACGCTCTACTTTGAGATAGCGGGGGAAACCTGTACAGCCCATCGGCCTGTGTTGGCTGAGGTTAATGAACACTGCGTTGTGACCAGTGTTCAGAAAGTGAATCAGTTCTCAAGCTAGCAAGCCAGGGACGGTGCAGGACCTGTGGCCCACAGGAGTCCTGAGAGACAAGGGTGCAGGGAGACACAGGTAGAGACTTTGTTGCTTCCATCTGCCCACATGAGCCTTCTAGCAACTGTACTCACTTCTTCTGCCCCCAATTGGCCCATGACTCCCACCTTCTTCACTTGACAGAGCAGGAGGACAAAGTGAGAGCATTCCTACTGCAGGAATCAAGTCCCAAGGCCAGTCCGAAATAAGACTCTCTAGGGCTGCCTTAGTGTAACTCTCTACGGCATCCAGCATCAGAGGCAGGACCTTTAGCAGTAGCTGCTTTAGCCGTGGCCCATCCTTGAGGCTGTCCTCTGAAGGGGAGTGAAGGGGACTTGTTAAGCCTGTCAGACTCCCAAGGCAGACTGCTCACATCACAATTATTCATGGTGATGGTGGGCTGGAATAAAAACGTCCCAGCTCATGTTCACAGTGAAGCACATACGTCTCACTTGCACAAAGGCTATTGGTCCAGAAGTGCAGACACTCCGGAGGATTCAGTGGGTCCTCTACTTCTTCATTCCTCTCTGAAACATCCAGATCAGTTTACATGGCATCAACATACACATAGATTGGTTCCCAACGGATGATACCCTGGCTGCACAGGCTACAGATCCCGAGAAGTGCGAATGCCTTCCAAGTTCCCTTTCCATCTCTCCATGCCCAGTTAAGTCCGTGCTGAGTGACTAATCCCCACCTCAGCATCTAACAGCCAATCTCAAGGGCTCTTGCCCTTCTTAGCCCTAAGAACCTGGCCAGCTGGGACATCTGCTCACCCCAAAGATGGGAGCTGAGATTCAATCAGTATCACCTGGTTACAGGCAGCTGCCTCATGGTTCTCATAGGTCTCCTGGCACATGGGCAAGGACAGGGCAGGCACGCTGTGCTTTTCACTGCCCCAGGGCAGCAGCATTGCATGTAGTCGAGCAGGGCCTTCTTTAAGGTACCACTCTGCCCAAGACAAAAAGGGAATGCCAGGTCTCAGCCAAGGACCACAAGGCAGGCAGGATTTGTTGAGTCCCTTGGTTCTGAAAGTTCCCTAAAAACTCCCAAGAAAAAATGAAAGATAAGCAAAAATGAAAACAAATACAAAAGTTTATGCTATCCTGAGCATAAGGAAACAGGCACCTCCTCTCTGCTGGTGGGAGTGTGAACAGTAAAACCTTTCAGAAAGGAGAAACCTTAAAAAAAAAAGTGTAGTCACATGATATTCTAACAATTCTACGTCTAGAAATATGTCCCTAGAGAAATAAGCAGAGAAAAGGGCTATGATGACTGTAACAAGGATATTTAATAGTAAGCAAGTAGAACCAATCTAGATGTCCAAAATAGGCGCTAAGAGAATACCATGAAGCCATTAAAACTGGCATTGATTCGGGAAATATTCATGATATGTCTATTGTTGAGTGAGAAAAGCAGGCTATTTCATATCTGGACAACATAAGTTTTGCTTAAAATATGTAAATATATATGTATACGTGGACACATGTGCAAAGAACAACCAATACCCAACTGTTAGCAGTGACTGTCTCTAGATGGGCTTCTTTTCTATGCTGTTCTGTTTTACAAATGTCTTTTATTGAATATGCATTACCTTTATAGTCAGGAAAAAAGTTATTAAAAGAATGTCTACATGCAGAAACAAAAAAAAAGAACCCTCAGTTATTAGATTGTACAGTAACGGAGGCTCGAAGCCTTCAGGTCAAGCAGCCATGTAGCCCTTCTCTCCCTCCAGGGGTGCCTATTTTCAGATTAAACCTGTCCTCCCTCTTGGCTTGTTTGCTTCTTTCTGTGGGTAGCCTAGGAACCCCATCATCTAGCCTGTAAAAAAACTCAGAGTTAAGTGAGAAATGATTGAGTAAAGAACTGAAAGGGAAATGAAAGAAAATCATTGCTTTGTGACCCAAATTTTTATTCCCGATTCTATAACCTTCATATCCACTCCATTTCATACCATGCCTAAAAGCAAAACTCCTTAGTCTGGCATTCCAGCCCCAGACTTGATTTCTAACATTGTTTCTTATTTCTACTCCCCTTCACATACCCAGTTCGGCCTGACTGAATTCCCTGTGCTTCCCCATACACCCACAAGTCCAAATACTACGCACTCTTCAAGGCCCAGGTCAAGTGGTACCTCCTCCAGTAAGCCTTTCTGGATTCCTTCCACTCTCTCCCCATATCCGAATGACCTCTCCTTTCTTTTAGTCCCGCAGATAAGTTCTCAATTCTCACATTAAGTCCTATAGTAGAGTTACAGAGAAAGGGATGGACTCGGAGGGCAGCAGTGGTCCTGCGGTTTCTGTAGGAGTCGGGGCAAAAGCCCAACTGGATTTCAAAGAGAATGAAAGGAGAAGAATTTGAAACTGAATATTATAACCCTTACAAAGAGTTTTGGTATAAAGAGGATCTGAGAAGTGGGGCCGAAGCTGAAGGGGGAAATGGAATCAAGAAAGGATTTTTTAAGATAGAAAAATGACAGTATTATGGCACGCTGTTGAGAATAATCAAGAAGATAGGGCAAATGGTCAACAAAGAAATGTCACGGTGGGAGAGTGAACTAGAGAGAAGGAAGGCAAAACTAAAAGGAGAAAGGAAGGGCAGGGGAAAAGAAAGACAGGAAGCAGCAAGGAACAGAGAGCCAGAGAGTTAAACTTTTCATGAAAATCACCCATGATTTTGTCCACTAGGCTCTTTCTCTCTGCTGCAAAGACTGACAGTATAATGTCAAGAGCAGAGAATCTGGATGCAAGGGTCCAGGTTCTGAATTTGTGACTCTGGGCAAGCTATGAAACCTCCCAGTACCTTGATGTCTTCATCTATAAAATGGGGATGGTAACATTAACTTCCTCATAGGGTTGTTTTGAGGCGAAAATAAAGTGCTCAGAGCGTGATGGACATGTGAGCTATCATCATAACCAGGAATCATCAAAGGCCAGGAATTGCCCCCCACCTCAGGTCTGTCTCTACTCCTATCTGCAATATGACTTCACTCTTCCCTCTCACTACTGTCACCAATAATTTCAGAACTTCACAGTTTAACAAAGGCAGCTCTTTCCAGGGAGAGATCATTATTGAACTACCTTCTGCTCTTAAATACAGTAACGATGGGGAGGGGACTCATTGACCAGCTTTGTTCAAGTGCCCAGACCCAGTGGCCATGGGGCTAGTGCCATGTAAAAACAGTGGACACTCCTGGGGGAACTGTATACGTAGATAGGGATGTTGAGCAGTGCAGAGGAGAAAGGAAGGTGACTAGAGTCTGGGGGAGGAGAGGAGAGACTGAAAAAGATTGAAAAACGAAGTGCTATGAGAGTCTTTATAAAAGCAAAGAAGACGGTGACGAGATTGGAGCTGTGTGGCTGCAAGTCGCAGAATGCCACCATCCACCAGAAGCTTCAAGAGGCAAGGAAAGCAGTCTCTTTTGATCCTCTGGAAGGAGCATGCCCCTACGGAAACCTTGCTTTGGGTCCAGTGATGTTGATTTCAGATTTATGGCTCCAAAACTGAGATAACAAATTTCTGATGTTTTAAGCCAAAAATAAGAAAAAAGAGAAAGGAGGTGCTAGTCAGCCAGAACAATTGCCACCCACTCCTCTCCCCATACCCTGCCTTAGTGCCGTCATTGAAGAAAGGAGAGCACAGGGAAAGGGTGAGGATTCTTTATGGAGATTCTGCTAATAATGAAGGGTGTTCTCTCTGCTCCAGACCGTTGATAAAAATTGAAATCTGGGTGTTAGAAGCAATGAACTTCCTAGTGTAGGAGGTCATCAGGAGGCCTGCGTGCTAGTGTACTTGGTTCCTCTGGTCACAGGCCTTGATAAACTGCAGTCTGAGAACAAGACCCCCAATCCTACCCTAGCCCAGAACATTTCAGCAAGACTGCCCACCTGAGGACCGATGGTTGTCTCTGGACCACTTGAGTCTGAAGGCTGATGAGTATTCTACCCTCTTTTCCTGATCTCCCCATTTTGAGCAGCCTCTGCTGTGTGTGTATGCCCCCAAATTATAAAACCACAGTCTTGCCAAGATGGAGGATAACTGGAATGCCAAGATGCACCACAGAGCCAAAGCAGCTGGAAGCCAGGGAGTCAAAGAGGCGGCCATGAAAGTTTGCTAGGCATAAGATGGTCGGGGCTTGGACCAGTGATGAAAATAGGACTGGAGAGGAAGAGAAAGATTTTTTTTTAATATTTTATTTATTTACTTGACAGAAAGAGACACAGTGAGAGAGAGTGCACAAGCAGGCCGAGGGAGAGGGAGAAGCAGGCTTCCCACTGAGCAGGGAGCCCGATGCGGGGCTCAATCCCAAGACCCTGGGATCATGACCTGAGCTGAAGGCAGACGCTTCACCGACTGAGCCACTTGGGCGCCCCGAAAAGAAGAGAAAGATTTGAGACACATTCCACACACAAAAAAAGTAAATGAACAAGTGGTCCCAGGAGTAAAACTTAGTTATGCTTCTCTAAGCAGATACTGAAAAACATACAGTTTTTATGTTGGGTGGGCCCCTGATCTTAAGTTACAATAAGTCAGAATGACTTTTCCTTTTTGTATTGTCTCTCTGATGCCTGGTTTTCAGACACTGGTCACCCTGACTTGGATAATTCCTTCCTTCCTCCCTTCCTTCCTTCCTTCCTTCATCAAGTTGAGCGCCTATGTGCTTACCATGGTTCTGGCAACTGGAAATACAGCAGTGAACAAAAGAGACAAAGATCAATTTTCCACTTTTCTTGTGGACTTAACATTCCAGTGGAGGGAGACAAACAATAAATAAACACACACGTGTGTGTTTTATGAGAGTTACATGATGATATATGCTATGTAAAAACTAAAGCAGGCAATACTCATTAAGAAGATGACAGAATAAGTCATGCGAATAGGGGAAGGACATTCATTCTTGCAGAAGGAAGAGCAGATACAAAGGCTCTGAGACAAAAACGTGCCTGGTATGTTTGAAGCACATAAAGGAGCAGAGTGAGGGGAACGTTATTAAGAGATGAGGTCAGAGAGTTAACCAGAGGAGAGAGGGGAGGTCATGTTGGGCCCTAACAGCTTTCGGTGAGATGAGGAGCCCTGGGGGGTTTTAAGCAGACAAGCAACAGTATCTAGCACATGCATTAAAAGAATTGCTCTAAAAGCTGCATTAAGAACACACTGTGGGGGTGAGGGAGGTGAGAAGAACAGGAACACAGTGAGGAGGTTATTGCAATAATCCAAGAGAGATGATGGTAGCTTCAGGGTGATAGCAGTGGAAGCCAAAAGTGGCCAAATGCAGGAAATATGTAGATATTGCAGCTGGAACCAACACAATCTTTCTGATGCAAGGTGTCAGAGAAAAAGAAGAGTCGAGGATGACTTCAAGGTTTTTAGCTTGAGAAACTGGATGGATGAAGAGCCATTACCTGAGAAGGGGAGGACTATCGGATGAGCAGACTTGGAGGGGAATTCAGTTCTGATATGTTACGTTTGAGACATCTATTCTAAATCGCAGTGAAAGTGCCAAGTAAACAGGTAGATATAGAAGTCTGGAGTTCAGAAGAGAGGTCTGTAGTAGAGATATACATTTGGGCATTGTTCGCATATAGATGATATCTAAAGATATAATTCAGGATGACGCCACAAAGGGAGCGGGCATTGTTAGAAAAGAAGTTCAAGGACTAAGCCTTGAGACACCCCAATATTAACAAATTGGCCGGGTGAGTGGGAAATTGCAAAGGAGACTGAGAAAGAGCTGAGAGAAATGTAGGAGGAAACCATTTTAAGGGTTGTCACAAAAGTCATCACCCTATCTGCAGGAAAAGGAGCAGAGCCTAGAGTGTCGCCTGTAAAAAAGAATGAGTGGATGAGTTAAAAAAATCTCTCACCATTCCTGAGCAGTCTTCATGCACCTGCCAGTATATTAAGTAGCATGTGGACTTGGGAGGAGTACTTGGGGTCACCAGACAATTTTGCCAAATTAAAGACACAGGTCATCATCTGGGGGCATTACTGTTCAGCTCCCTCCCTCTGCCCCCCAAAGTTCTGGGAGTAAAGTCCCTGGTCCTTATTTGATCCATATCTAGATTCCTTTTCACCAAATCCTGTGCTCAAGCCTGGCATTGGAAAATTAGCTCACTCTGAAATACTTAGGGAGCTTCTTAATGAGTTTGATTTTCAGCTGTAAAACTTGATGGAACTCGCAGAAATGTTAAAAAAAAAATTGACCGTGACAACTCTGACAGGAGCTGGGAACGCCATTAGCAGCGGAGGAGTGTGGGTACCTGCCCAGCTCCCCAAGCAGCAAAACACAGGTGTGGCGCTGAGAAACAATCACAAGGGCCAAAGCCGGGTTGGGGCAAAGATAAAAGGAGGGGGCTTTATTTTCCATCCATTCATTACATTTCCACTTTTCTTACCACTAAGAAACATTAGTTATATAAGCATTTCTGGATAAAGAACCCACAGAGAAACAACAAAAGATCTTCAAACGTTATTTGCTTTTCTACATATCTACAGATAAGAATATTAAGTCTAATAGCACTCCTGTGATGGTTCTATCATTATGGCTAGAGCCTGTAGGAAATTCTCATTTTGAAATCCCACCTCTGAGACTTATGATTGAGAGGAAAGAAAGACATTTTTAAAAACCTGCTAATTCCAGTGTTACAAATTTGGTTTTGTGGACAAAAAAAAAAAAATCCATGAAAATAGCATATTTTATTGGAATTACAAAATATCAAAGCTGGAAGGTCTCTAAGACCATCTAGTCCAAGCCTCTCTTTTGAAAAATGAGGAAACTGAGGCCCAGAGCCTCAGAGCAAGAGAATGCAGAGCTGGAACATTCTCAACTCCCACTCCCAGCTCGCTCTTTCTTTTCACTACACTTGAGCATGTACTAATGGAAAACAAATTAAAGTAGAAGATTGCAAAAGGGTTAGAAAACCTGAAATTGCTCATAAAGGATTGTTATTTTCTCAACTGGTTTTTTGCAGCACTAGAAATTCTAGTTGAAGTAATCCACAGAGCAAAACAAAGTGGATGACAGTCAAATACTAATCACCACTTTCATTTGAAAGCATTGTTATTTACAACCTTTCTTTATCTTCACAGGGTGAGACTCCACATATGTAAAAATTGAATTTAATCCCATTGAAAGTTTGTTATAATGACTACTGAAAATCACAGGTGATTCATGTTTCCTCAGGCACACCTGTTATGCCAGCTAACAGCTAAAATTCCTCACCAGCCTTGTTGGAACCCAAGGGTCAGTCCCTCTGTGAGATGGACGGAGCAAATTAAACTACTGATGGCAACAGACTGGAATTTTTGTGAAGAGCTAAAGAGATTGATTGCATGTGCAACATGTATGGGGGGCCAAGTGTGTAGAACTAAATACCACTCTCTCCTGAGCTCCACGGGGAAGCACTGGTAGTCCTCTGGAGTGAGCCATCTTTAATAGCTCAACTGGGAGCTGAAAGTGTAGTGAGAGCCTCTTTTCCTTGACAACGGGGATAGAAAAGGCAACTATTCTGTTTGCCCACATGCTTTTTCCTCACATATTTGCTATATGTTCTTTAAGAATAATAGTTTTAAAAAGCGATTTTGCGATTAAGTTTCGGCCTTTACTTTGTTCAAGTCGGGAAGCAGCAACCACTGCAATCAGGAGAAGGTCTTTTGAAGAGGCTGGTCTTCGTCTTTGCCAGAGCCACCTAGGATTAAACTAGGGGCCAGCTTCTAGCCTTCTCCCGATGTCTGTGAGAGAGAACATCCACTCTCCAGCCATCTATCTCTCACTTTCCAGTTCACTCCTGGCCTGGAATTAGACGATAGTGGCTTCTCACCCACCACCAAAACTAGAGAATCAAGGAGTGGGGTGCAGACCTAGTGCTCCCTCCATGGAAGTCCTTCCCTTTCCAGAACAAAGGCACTGATGTCAACAGATGAAATGAAAAGGCAATTCTAGGAGTAAAAAGTATCATTTAAAAAATTTTTAAAGGTTTTATTTATTTATTTGACAGAGAGAGAGAGAGACACAGCGAGAGAGGGAACACAAGCAGGGGGAGCGGGCGAGGGAGAAGCAGGCTTCCCACGGAGCAGGGAGCCCGATGCAGGGCTCGATCCCAGGACCCTGGGATCATGACCTGAGCCCACGGCAGACGCCAAATGACTGAGCCACCCAGGCGCCCCAGTATCATTTTAAATTTTAAGTTGACATTTACTCTAACCAATGGAAAATATGCCAGATAGGCCAGGGAAGCATTTATGTGCTTAGCATTCTATGGGGGACAGAAGGATGTAGGAGCTAGACTTTGCGATCACGAAGCCACTATTCCAGTTGGGGAGACAAAATGTACACATTCAATAATAGCAAACAATATAAGAAAATACAGAGATTGAGTGAACCATGTGCTAGAAATTCACACACAAAAAGAGAATGATTAAGCTAGAGACCTCAGTGAAGTCCTTTGTAGGAGAAGGAGAACTGCATGAACAAGAAGTACAGTGATCACTGTGTTGATCCAGGAACAAGTGAGGACACCAGCCTATTAGGAAGAAAGGTAGAGGACATGGGGCCTTGAGAGACAGACACTGAGAAGGTCTGAACTTAGGAACGGTTTAGGAAAAGCAGCACTGCAAAAAAAATAAAAGTAGGCAGGATGGACCTAGGAGAGAAATAGAAAGGAGACAGCGATGGCATGCCCAGCAAGAGACAATGAAGGCTTAGATTACAGAATTGGAAAGAGAACTGAAATGAGCAGGGTAAAATGTGACTGAGCTGAAAGACGAAGAGAGAAAGGTCAGACAATTTTAATTTAAACTAGTTTTGTCACTGGCTGCTGTGTAACTTTGATGATGCTGTATGTCATTGCTCTGGGATAAACAGGAATGAGAATCGGGGTGTGTGTGTGTGTGTGTGTGTGTGTGTGTGTGTGTGTTTTACACACTTAAGTAATTTCCCTATCCCTTTTCCTGCTAGAATGTAGAATTTCCTCCCTATCCCATTTCCTGTGGAAATGTTAGAAAGAAAACAGGGAGGTGGTCACAGGAATTAATACATACAGATATGTTTTTTTGGCTTAAATTAACATTTTTTATTTATTATTTCACATAATAGAAATCCAGAAGTAGAGTAGACTCCAGGCATAGTCCAATCAAGTGCTGGAACAATCAGCTATCCATATGATGTAAAATGAAAATGAGCCTCAATCCTTATCTCACAACAGACACAGAAATTAACTCATAATGATATTCACAGTCCAAATACCTGGCATAAGACATCTATCCAGAATATATAAAGAACTCTTGCAACTCAATAATAAGAAAGCAAACAGTCTGATCTTTTTTTTTTTGAACAACAGATTTTTTTTTTTAATGAACAACAGATTTAAAAAACATTTCACAGGTAACATATAGGAATGGCCAACAGGCATATGAAAAGATGCTCAATATCATTAGTCATCAGCAAAATGCAAATTAAACCACAATGAGATACCACTCCCTCCTCACCCACTTGAATGACTAAAATTAAAAAGGCTGACAGTAACAAGTGTAGGCGAGCATGTGGATCAGCTGGAACTCTCATACACTGCTGGTGGGAATGTAAAATGGTACAAGCACTTCGGAAAACAGTTTGGTAACATCTGGTAAATTTAAACACACACACACACACACACACACACACTTAACCATATGTCTCAGAAATCCCACTCCTGGCTATTTACCCAAGATATATAAAAACCTATGTCCACAAAAAAGACTTACATATAAATGCTCACAGTAGCTTTATTTATAATGGCCAAAACCAGAAAACAACTTAAATGTCCAGTAGCAGATGAATAAACCAATAGTGTGTATCCATACAATGAAATTCTAGTCAGCAATACAAAGGGACATACTACTGATACACTTATTACATGTATGAACCACAAAGTCCTTAGGGTGAACAAAAGAAGACGGACACAAAAACAAATCTAGTGTATGATTTCACTTATGTCAATTGCTGTATACAAGCTAAAATTAATCCACAGTGACACAGAGCAGATTCATGGTTGCCTGGGGCCAGAGGTTGCGAGATTGACTGCAAAGGAACTTCTAGAGTGATGGGCATTTTCCACATTTTGATTGTGGTAATGATGTCATGGGTGTATGTATTTGTCAAAACTCATCAAACTATACAATTCAAGCGGTGCCTGGGTGGCTCAGTCAGTTAAGCGTCTGTCTGCCTTGGGCTCAGGTCATGATTTCAGGGTCCTGGGATGGAGCCCCGAGTCAGCTCCCTGCTCCACGGGGTGCCTGCTTCTCCCTCTCCTTCTGCCCCTCCCCACCCCTCACGCTCTCTCTCTCTGTCTCAAATAAGTAAATAAAATCTAAAACAAACCTATACAATTCAAAAGGGTACAATTTATTGTATGTAAAGATTTTTAATTCTTTATTGTTGATCAGGCCCCCAGAAGTGGAGGCAGTATATTGTAGTGATTAATGAGTGCATAGCCAATACTTCCTCTTTTCTTTTTTTATTAAAAAGTATAAAATATGAATGAATTCAAACATACAAATTACAGAAAATAATATAGCAGACTACATTGTGCCTACTACTAAGGTGAAACAGGTATAAATATGTTATGGAGCTCTAAAACTAGAAAAGAAAAAAATTTTTTTTAAAAAGATAGAACATACAGGTGAAGCCCGACTTCCACCCCTTCTCCCTCCCTTTCCCCTCTCCAGAGAGAAACATTTTCCTTAAGTTGATGTTTATTAATCAGCTGTTTGGTTTTATACACTAACTATAAAAATGTATGTCTATAAATAATGCATAGCATTGTTTTGTATATTTTGAATGTATATAAATGGAATCTACTGCATGTATCTTCTTCCAAATTGCTATCACCTAACATTATTTTTTAGATTATACGTATTGATATAGCTAGATCTAGTTCATTCATTTTAATCACTGTGTGAATCAGTCAGTTTATTTAGCCATTCTCCAACCCAGGAATGGTACATTGTTTCAACTTTGCTACTTTTATATAGAGTGCTGCAATAAATATCCTCATATATGTTTTGTATTCATTCCTACAAGCGTTTATTAAGGTAAGTACAAGCAGTCAAACAAACAAACAAAAAAAACAGAAACAGAAACAGACTCCTAAATACAGAGAACAAACTGGTGGTTGCCAGAGGGGAGGTGAATGGAAGAAAAAAAAGAAAAAGAGATTATTAGGGTAGACATATAGATGTGGAATTGCTGGTTTGAAGGATGTTTTGGTTATTTCTGCTGCATAACAAACCACCCTAAAATTTAATGGCTTAAAACAGTAACTATCATGTATTTTCGCTCATGAATCTGTGATTTGGGTGGGGATGGCTCATTTCTACTCTATATGGCATCACCTGGATGGCGCTACTGAAACTGGAGTAACCACTTCCAAAATAGATCATTCTCAGTCCTCCTCACCTTTGGTGAGGAGGTGTTGGGCGTCAGGTGGGAGCTCAGCTAGCACGGTCAGCCAGGGATCTCCGTTCTTCTCTACATGTTAACTCTCCATATGGCTGCTTAGATTTCCTCGCAGCATGGTAGGTGGACCAAAAAGTCCCAGGCAGAAGACCAAGGTTTCTTCTGATCTTGTGACTAAAATCTTAGAACATCACATCCATTGTATTCCATTAGTCAGGCCAGATTCGATGGAAGGCGTGACAAAGAATTTTAAATGACAACCATTTTAAATCGACTACATTCCTCCCCCCAATCAAAAATTATTTACATTTCTCATGCAGGCAAAATACACTCATCCACTCAACACGGCCTCCAAAAATTGTGGCATGCTTTGACATCAGGTACAAGTTTGAGGACCAGGATCTCATCAGCTAAATCAGGTCTAGGTGGGGAGAAGGCTCCTCAAGTGAAGTTCCTTAGGTAAAGATCCTCCCCCACATTCCCAGCTTATCATGGATAGATACATAGCAACCGTAGTGGACACTCCCATTCACACAGGAGAGGAACGGGAGACATATGGCACTCCATAGCAATTCTGAGATCCTGCTGTGCATATATCACTGGTTTTTTGTTTGGTTGGTTAGTTGGTTTTTAGGGCTCAGTCCTGCTCTCTAGGAATGATTGTCCATAGCTCTTGGCTCCACCCTCTAAATCACCCTTCCTTATATATAAGAAATGGCCCATGGACAGGTCGGACTTCTGGAATGGTGGCAGGAGAAGTTTGATGAAATTTTCTGCAGTGAAATGACCATTTCAGCATTGAAAAATTATTTTTAAAAAACATTCAAAGTCTCTAAAATTTGTATTAAGGACATAACAGCAAATGAAGAAACATTTATCTAAGAAAATCTGCTAAATCTCAGTAAGAATAGCGAAAGTCTGTGGCATCTAAGCCCCAACAGCTCTGTACAATGAAGCAGGTGTGACAGGAAGACAGCTGCTCCCTTTCCCCACAACTCCTAATCTAGAGCTACAGCTTCACCCTGGGAAGGGCAGGCTGCCCAGTGACTTTCTTCCTCCCCAGCTCTGTGTTGCAGAGGCTCTATTCTGGAGAGGAGAGTCTGAGAAAACAGAAACTCCCTTTCCTCATTTAGCTTCCACTCATAGGGCAAGGCTCTGCCTGAGGAAAGACAGGACGAGAACAGGAGCACCCAGCTCACTCATACAATAGAGATTCCACTATGGCAGTGGCAAGCGACCGTCATCCCTAGCACCCAGTAGTAAAACAGGAGTGTCACTCTGGAAGAAGAAGGCCACTGTCCAGGTCCCCAGCTCCACTGCAGTGGGGCAGAGGTTCTGCCCAGGCTGAGGGGTAGACCATAAGGATTGGGCGCCTGACGACCCTGCTTAAGATAATGGACTTTATTTTTAAAAGAACATGAAGAAGTTCATACCTGAGGGCATTGTTCAAAAGAATGGAACTTCTGGTGGCGAGCATTGAAGAGAGACCGGTAGCGCCATGATAACAATAAGCAAAATGGCAGACCAGTCAGAAGAGTAATAGAATCTGGGAAAAAAACAGCCAAGAGCAGCCCATCCTGGGATCACACTCACCACACAGGCCCAGGTGTCTTTGGTGAGCCATTGTCATTATACTTTACTTCTTTAAGCATGGTTTACTTTGGTTACTTTGGTTCTTTGAACATACTTGTAAGAGCTGCTTTGAAGCCTCTGTGCTTTTTCCATTACTTCACATCCAAAGACACATATCAGTTTGTCCCATTATTAGTGATGTTAATTTGATCACTTGTTCAAGGCAGTGTCTTTCAGACTTCTGTACTGTAACAGTATCTTTTTCCTTTGTAAATAATGCTAATATTGTCCTAATATTGATAAATGAGGGCCCATTTGAATCAGTGCTTATGTCCTTCCACCACATCCTCCAGGTTTGGAGCATTTCATTTCTTCCTGGCATCATAAGTTACTTCAGGCTCATCTGTTTTTTTTCCTTGCCACATATCTGGACTCAGTCATTTCTCCAAGGAACTATGAGAGTGTAGCCCTCGAGGGCTCTAGTTTTATGTAGGGGTCTCAGTTCCATCTCCTATTCTCAGGCAGGCTAATGGGCTTATCTCCTACACTTACATAAACTCCCATAAACTCAGGGGCCTTAGTTGCCAAGACTAACATTCCCCCATGCCAGGCAAGCCTTAGTTTCAGCTCACATACTTCCCACTCAGTTGCAATTTCCTTCCTAGGCTCTGACTCCCGGAGATTTCCTTTCTTAATTGTACATTCAACTATGCATTTTTTTAAAATGAAATATTTTATCCAGCAATAGGTGTTTCATAGTCAGAGAATTGAAAAGCTATCTCATCTGTCAATCAGCTTTATTTCTAATTGTGGCCTTTGGAAGTATTCAGGACCTGAGAAGAAAATTCAACAGAATTCTATCGGGTTTCTTCTTTCCTGGACAATTTCATGGACAATTTTTTCCTCTAGGTTGAATGAAAGACTACAAGAGCCCTTCTCAGTCCCAGGCCATTCTCTGCGTTCCTTTCTTTACAGCAGGCTACAAGCCCCTGGCTTCCTCTCATCTTTCCATAGTTGCTAACTCTTCTGCTCTCCCATACTTGTGGTTGTGGAAGGGGCCGTTGCCTCCCTAGCTTCTCCCTTCCTTGGGGTTCCAGCTGATCACCTGCCTTTAAGCTCTTCTCATTTTAAGGGCTTTATAGCTGATCATGTAAAGAAACATACGGAGGCTAGCAAACCAGGAGAATAATATACAACGCTTAGTTATAGTTGACCCTTTACCTAAGAGGTACCCTGACACAAATTTTCGCAAACTCCAAAGACCAGTGTACAGTAGACCCCAAAGAACCAGCTTGGTTTCCCAACACTGGATTGACTCCTTTTGGTCCAGCCTTGCCTCTCTCAGTACTTAGTGAATGATGAGTCTGGTATATTGGAGAAATGACTGAGTCCAGATATGTGGCAAGGGAAAAAAAACAGATGAGCCTGAAGTAACTTATGATGCCAGGAAGAAATGAGATGCTCCAAACCTGGAGGACGTGGTGGAAGGACATAAGCACTGATTCAAATGGGCCCTCATTTATCAATATTAGGACAACATTAGCATTATTTACAAAGGAAAAAGATACTGTTACAGTACAGAAGTCTGAAAGACACTGCCTTGAACAAGTGATCAAATTAACATCACTAATAATGGGACAAACTGATATGTGTCTTTGGATGTGAAGTAATGGAAAAAGCACAAAGGCTTCAAAGCAGCTATTAAAAGATTTTTTTTAAAGATTTTATTTATTTATTTATTTGACACAGAGAGAGAGAGTACAAGCAGGGGAGGCAACGGAGGGAGAGGGAGAAGCAGGCTCCCCACTGAGCAGAGACCCCAATGCGGGGCTCGATCCCAAGACCCTGAGATCAGGACCTGAGCTGAAGGCAAACACTTAACTGACTGAACCACCCAGGTGCCCCGGCATTTTAAAAGATTTCATTGATTATGCATCAACATGCAAATGCATGGCAAATGCACCATACTTCCGCAGCAAGTAGGGCACACTGAAATTCCGATTTGATAACACAAAAAGAAAGACATTCTTCAGAGATCCATTTATGTGCCAGAAAACCAGAACCATTGGAACATCTGCAGCACATTATATTATTTTAGGATTTTGCTTTATTTTGGAGAAGAGTAAGGTGGATGTATTTAGAAGGGGGTTGCTAATTTCATCCCCATATACCTAGGTAAGTATTAAAAATATGTATTTCTATAAGTTAATCTCCCAGAATTTGATCAAATCTCCCTTGGGTAGTCTCATAACAGCTCTCCGCAGACAAAACCAAAGAATTAGGACAACTATTCCCCCTCTGCTTCGTGTAAATGAGCCATTTCATTTTGGCTCTTGAGACCAAGCCTCTTTAATGTATCCTCATGTGTACAAGCATCATTCTGGGAAAGAAAGGCAACCCATGATTAAGATAAAAATGTTTCAGCCCATGAACGTACTGTTCATGGGCCCTGAGGCCAAGAATGAAGGGTTCTAGGGTCAAAAATCCCAAAATCAAAAGAAAGTCCTATTCCCTTAATCCAGGGATTCCGATCCCGAGATCCATAAATTCCTACAGGTCCGGAGCAGACCTCAGGAAGACTTTGAGCTTCTCACAATTGTGTACTAACTTGTGGGGGGATTAGAGCTTATGTATATTCTTTTGGGAGTGGAGGCCATGGCTCTCATCAGACTCCGCATGATATTTAGAACTCTTAGCAAAATGGCTGGTGTAATTGTAGTTACCACTGGACTGTACTAGTCCTTCCCTAGCCCCCAAATCACCTCTTCCTACAGCCCTTATATTCTCTCCAGGTATTGGTATCCTCAGAAACGATAACAAAAGCAATTTTTTTAATACTTACTGTGTGCCAAGCACAGTAGTAAGTGTTTTTAATACAGTATCGTATTTAATGCTAACCATAAAAACCAGTACCCTATTGCCTAGTGCATAATGAAGCAATATGGTTAGTGGTTGGAAGTACAGGTTTAGGAGTCAGACTAATATTTTGCAAAAGATGAAGAAACTGATGCTCAAAGAGGTCAGATAACTTGCCCAAGATCACACAGGTAGTAGTAAATGGCAGAGCTGAAACACGAATTTAAGATTATCTGATTCCAGGGGCTGTGTTCTTACACACAAGAAAAATCTTTTGAAATATCTTAATGCAATGTTAAAACAATTGTTAATCAACGTTTATACTATTTTAATGTGGTAGAGAGGAGAAGGTATAGATACCTGACTTCATTTTCCCTTTCCTGTGACATTTTTCCTTTCCTTGGTCCTTTTCCAGGTGACAGAGCCTCACGTGCAGTAATTTGTGCTCACACAAGCATAATGAGACAGAGCCTAGGCACTATGCATACATAAGCCAAACAATGCACAAAACTTCCAATCAACTAAGCCATTCATGCCAGATTTATGAAGAGAAAAGAAAAGGGCAGAAGACGTGACCAAAATACACTCACTGAGAAGCCCTTTTTGTCCACCCCCACCCCTGCTTTATTGCCTTGTTAAACAAGAATTATAGCGTAAAGCACATGGCTTAAATCGCAAGCAGGTGACATGTAGTGCTGTTGACCTGCAGCTCTTATCTACCCCTAGCAGATTCACTTATAGCCCTCTTCTGTCTCAGCACACTTTCCTGAATATAAACGTGCTTGCTAAGTGCTCTGCACCTTGCTTCCATTCTTCCCAGCACTTGCCTTGGGTAGGGAACACACAGCACGTTGGGACTAGGCATGAGGATCCATAGTAAAAAAAATAGTCTTCGTTTCAATAAAAAGGGGGAGGGCTACTGTGCCTCTGTTGCAGATGGCATTAGGAGAGGAAGAGAAGTAGTTGGAATATTAAATTGCCTATCTTTGTATGCATGGTCAAATTTATCTATTCGAAATTCAGCAAGCTTTGAAAATATGTCGCTGTGCACCCTCCAGGCTTGGCAGCTCTTCTTTTTCTGTTGGGATGAGTGCCCGGCCTCAGGGAATAGTTCCTTTAGATGTCAGCTATACACCTTGCCCAGACAAAGCTTCTAACAGCTTGACTTATTCCAAAGAAACCCCATAGCAACTGAGAGGCTATTAGCGTGGTTAGATGTCAGGTAGGCTGAGCTGCATTTGCAGAAATGTAGAGAAATGGAGATGAGAGGGATATTGTTGATAGAAGCTTTCCAATTGGATAATAGCCACTGAGAATTTGTTGTAGAAGAATCTTAGGCTCTTTTCACCAAGGTGTCATGAGGGTCTACATCAAGGTTAGCTTCTGGAGAATTCTTCAACTCCAGATTGTAGTGTCCCAAGAAAAGTATACCCCTTAGGAAAGATTGGAACATTTCCAGTATGATACTTGGAAATAGCATTATGAGCCTGTCAACTTGAGGATGTCAGCATTATCACCATACACATTCACTCATTTGCACAATCCTTAAGCAAATATTACAAAAATATCTCACATTTATAGAGCACTGGGGACTTTCCTAGCATTTCCATGGGACTTACTTTATCAAAGGAAAAACTTATTATCTGCATTTTATAAACTAATGAATCAAAAATATTTATTGTGAGCCTACTATATACAGAGGCTACAACACACCATACCAGTCTAGAGTGCATAAAGAAGCAGCAGCTTTAGTGATTAAGAGAACAGGTTTAGGAGTTAGTACTTGGCTTTGAGTGCCCACTCTGCCACTTACTGACTGTATGACCTTGAAGAGATGACTCAGCCTCTCTCTGAATCAGTCTTCTCATCCGTAGAATGGAGGTCATGACTATCTCATGGAATTTTTGTAAGTATTAAATGAGGAGATAATACATGTAAAGTGCTTGGCACTGCACCCAGTACATATCGAGCTTGGACAGATATGAGAGGTGACAAGCAGGTAGAATCTACTGAATTTGTTTACACTTTAGATGTCAGTAGTAAGGGAGAAAACAAGAGAATGAGACCTAGATCTCTGAGTTGGGCAGCTTGATGTAATAAAATGCCATCCATGGAGATGAGGAAACCATTAGTTAAGGTGGCGGATTGAGATGAGGAGTTTCGGGTTTTTTCCAAATTTTTACTTAAATTCTAGTTAGTTAACATATAGTGTAATATTGGTTTTAGGAGTAGAATTTAGTGATTCGTCACTTACATACAACACCCAGGACTCGTCATAACAAGTGTCCTCCTTAATGCCCATCACCCATTTAGCCCATTCCCCCACCCACCTCCCTCCATCAACCCTCAGTTTGTCCTCTATCATTAAGGGCCTCTTATGGTTTGCTTCCCTCTCTCTCGTTTGTTTCCTTCCCCTATGTTCATCTGTTTTGTTTCTTAAATTCCACATATAAGTGAAATCATATGGTATTTGTCTTTCTCTGACTGACTTATTTTGCATATTTAGCATAATACTCTCTAGCTCCATCTATGTCATTGCAAATGGCAAGATTTCGGTTTTTGATGGCTGAGTAATATTCCATTATATATATTATATATATAATGAGGAGTTTTGTTTTGGACACGTTATGTTTGGGGAGAGATATCTAATACATAACTGGATATGCATGTCTAGAGCTCCAGGGAAAACAAGAGATGTGGATTCAGGCATCTTCAGCTAGTCATTGAAGCCAAGGGTTTGAATGAACACACTCACAGAGAGTTGGGGATATAACATATAAGTGAAATCCTGATGAATAACTATGTTCAAGGGGTGGGATGAAAAAGAGCTTGCACAGTATATTGAGGAATAATCAGAGAGGTAGGAGGAGAACCAAGAAAGAATGCCACCACAGAAACAAAATGTGAAGAGAATTTCAAGAAAAGAGTGGTCTTATTCACAATGGCCAAGCTATGCAAACAACCTAAGTGTTCATCAAAGGGTAAATGGATAAAGAAGATGTAGTAGATGCAGCCATAGAGATAGAGATGGATAGATATAGATGATACAGATTATGTAATGAAATATCATTGAGCCATGAGAAAGAAAGACATCTTGCCGTTTGTGACAACGTGGATGGACCTTGAGGGCATTATGCTAAGAGAAATAAGTCAGACGGAGAAAGAAAAATACCGTATGATCTCATTTATATGTGGAATCTAAAAACGCCGAACTCATAGAAACAGGGAGTAGAATGGTGATTACCAAAGGCTGGGGGGGGGGGGGAAGATATGTCAGTCAAATAGTATAAACTGTCAGTTATAAGATGAATGAGTTTTGGGAATCTAATGTACAGCATAGTGATTACAATTAATACTACTGCATTATATACTTGAAAGTTGCTAAGAGAGTAGATCTTAAATGTTATCACCTCAAAAAAAAAGGAAACAGTAATTCTGTGACATGACGCAGGTGTTAGCTAACCCTATGGCAGTAATAATTTTGCAATATATGTGTGTCAATCAACAAGTTGTACACTTTAAACTTATACAATATTATATGGCAATTATGTCTCAATTTTAAAAAGAAAGAAATACTCATCATTAACAATTGCCAAAATAAATAGAGTCAGATGGGAATACAGAGTCCATTGGGTTTGAAAAAAGGAACTTATTGGAGCCCTTGACCTTAACTCAGAGGAGTAATGGGGAGTAAGGGTGGGGAAAGAAGCCCTATGGTTACAGATTAAAAAGAAAGTGGAAAGAAAATGAATATAGGGAATGCAGGCCATTCTCTGGACAAGCTTGCATGAAAATTAAAGAACATAGATGGGAGGAGTAAAGAGTTAGAGGCATCCAGAATTAAGGAAGTTTTGTTTCATTTGGGTTTCCACTGTTCCTTTTCTAAGATTGAATATCTCTGAATTTGCTAAATAAATATCCCACAGAGAGGGTGTGATTTCGTGCACAGGAGTTAGAAACAATAATACGTTAGATAAGGTTCCTGAGACTGCTGGTGGGAAGAGTCGAGCAATGGCGCCAATGGTATCTAAAGCAAAGTCAGAAGGACCAGCATTAACAGACAAGTCTTCTCTGATAATAGGAAGGAAGCAAGTTTGCATAGATGGAAATGCATGTAGATGGAAATAGATTGCTAGGTTTACAGCAAGGAGTTGGGGGAGTCCCTGTTCGGTGGCTTTTGTTATATGTCCTAGGAATCAAGTTTATATTCTGAGATTAAGGAGGGAGGTGATGGGATAAAAGGTTTGAGAAGAGTAGAGAAGGTTTGAAAACAGCCCCTGACAAAAGTGCGAGAGGACACTAAAGACAAAGAGCAGGATGGCTGAGCAGCACTTAGCACTTAAGGCCCCACCAAGGTTAGAAATGTAAATTTGCAGTGATCCCAATCTGAACAATTGTGTGATTTTTCTCCAGCAGTGTTTAGCAGCCTCGGGAGAGGAACAAGGGAGTTGGAAGTTTTGATTGATTTGGAGTTTGAATTTCACATGGTAGACAAGAAGGTGGAAGACTAAAAGCAAGATTCAGGGTCTCACATGATAAGCCATGGGATCTGTGCTACAGAGGGGGAAAAGGTGTTCAAAGGGAGATAATAATTAGTAGAAAAACGAAGTTGTTTGTTTCAACTATATGAAGGAATGGATATGGTCTGGGTATGAGAGTGAGAGACTTGGAAGAGTGCAGACTCGTGGACAGAGGGATGTCAGAGGATTAGATATCAAAGATGAAATGTGACAAGTTCCAAGGTGCAGCCTTGGAAGTAAATGGGGGACATAGAGGAAGTTGGATAGATCATCCAAAATGATGCCCCTTGTGTGGAGATGAAGATAGTGATAGTGATTTTGGTGGCAAATGTTTCACCAAATAAAAGGAAACATTCAGGGGCCTGGAAAATGACAGAATAAAGAAGGAATAGAGGACGGTGTACCTGAATGACAAAAGCCTTGATGGGGAAAAGGTTTCTACATATGGACAGAGGAAAAGTCAGTTGGAAATGGCACTTGAATCAAAAATAATACTGATCTGACCCCAGTCCTACAGTGTGTGCTCATAGAAGAATAAGCAGGAAGTACTAAGAGAGTCACAGAGCGTCCTTACACTGGGAGAGAGCTAGGACTCTTTTGAGGGCTCCAGAAGGCACTGTGGAACATGTCAATAGAGAGAGTAGTTGGGCGAGAGTTCAGAGTGAGGTTGGTGTGGAGGAAGCACAAGGCGGTTTGAGAATGACCAGAGATGAGATTTTAGATAGGATGACCAGAGAGGTCAGCATTGGGGGAGATGCCAAAGAAGAGCAGAGATGAGAAACCTAATGGGATTGACCGGTAACAAAGTTTTATAAGGAACCATGAGGAACATTCCCATGCCAATGCAGACCCATGCACTGGGTGCCCCTGAGGCTGTGTGTCCTCAGCTGTATGCGCTCTCAACAGCATTCTGCAACTAAACTTCTTTGGCTCGGGATTTCAAAAGACCCCGGGGTTAAAAGTCAGACTCTTGGCGCTCTAATCCCAGCTCTACTGTTTCCTAGCTGTGTGATTTCAAAGAAGTCACTTTACCTCCCTAAGCTTCCTCGATAAAATAAGGATAATAATAGTATTGACCTCACAGAGTTGTCAAAAAAAAAAAAAAAAGATTAGAAGAGATGCCATGTGTGAAATGCCTGGTATGTGGTAAGCATTTGGTAAATGTTAGCTATATTTGCAAATGTTGTTGAAAAGTAATTCTGGCCTCTCCACTAAGCTCCAGGCTTATGTAGACAACAACCTACTTTACATCACCACTTGGATGTCTCACAGGCACCATCAAATGTCTAACACTTTATTTATGGGCTTTCCCACCTTCCCCTTCTTCACTCTCTCTTGTCCTCTTATGCCGTTCCCCATTTCGATGAATGACACTTTCACCCATCCTGTTCTCCAAATAAAAAACCTAGATATTATCCTTGATTCTTCCCTATGGAGTAACTCTCTTCATCAAACCCATCACCAAGCCCTGCCATTTTTACCCACTAAATACCACTCAACTCCATCCATTTCTCTCCAGCTCCACTGCTGCAACTTTACTCCCAGAGCCTGAGAATCATTTTGAATTCTTCTCTTCTTCCCAACACCCTACACCAATTATGAGCAAGTTCCTTCCACTCTTTTTTTCGATTATTTTTTAAACCCTTCAGAGTGATATAGATCATATGTGGAGAAGAGTATATAAAACACATGTACAATTTAAAAAATAATAACAAAGGGAACACCCATTAACAACCACCCAGGTAAGCTTTACTAGCACTTTAGAAGTACTCCCACCCTAGTCTTCCCCTGAATAAATTATTCCTCTCTCCCCCAAAGGTAATCACTATCCAAATTTTGAATAATAAAGTCCTTGCATTGCTTGTTAGCTTTATTACCTGTGTAGGTATCCTTTAAAAATATACTTTAGCTTTGCCTATCTTTAAGGTTCAGAGAAATAGAATCAAATTTACATAATCTTTGGTTACTTATTTGTTTTACTCAACCAACATATTAGTGAGAATCATCTATGTTGATGTGTGTAATTCTAGTGTGTTTTCTTCCATTGCTATATTGTATTCCACTGTATAAAAATACCACAATTGATTTGTTCATTCTACTCTTGACGGACATCCACATGTCTTACAGTTTGGGGTTATTACAAACACTGCACCCATGAACATATGAGCTACCCTAGGGTACACATCTAGCACTTCAACTGTATGAAAATCGCCTATCAGGGGCGCCTGAGTGGCTCAGTCAGTTAAGCATCTGCCTTCAGCTCAGGTCATGATCTCGGGGTCCTGGGATCGAGCCCCGCATTGGGCTCCCTGCTCAGTGGGGAGCCTGCTTCTCCCTCTCCCTCTCTCCCTGGCTTGTGCTTTCTCTCTCACTCACTCTCTCAAATAAATAAATAAAATCTCAAGAAAAAGAAAATCTTCTATCAGAGAGTGATGAACTATTTCCAAAGTGTTTGTACCAATTTATATTCTTATTGGTAGCATATGAGACTTGCCTTTTTTGGTATTTGTTTTTACCATTCTTTACATTTTTAGCGACTTTATTGAAGTATACATTACATAGCACAACATTCACCCATTTTAAGTGTATACTTGCATGATTTTAGTAAATGTATAGAGTTGTATGATTATCAGTATCATCCAGTTCTACATTTCCATCACTTCAAAAGTTCCCTGATTGCCCTTTATGGCAAATCCTCACTCGCATCCTTAGCCTTAAACAGCACTCTTCTGCTTTCTGTCTCTACATTTTTGCCTTTTCCAGACATTCCATATAAATGGAATCATACAATATGTAATTGTTTGCATCTATCTTCTCTCACTTAGCACAATATTTTTGAGGTTCACATATGGTATAGCATGTGTCAGCAGTTTGTTCTTTTAATTGCTTAATGGTATTCCATTGTATGGATATATATTGGAGGAAATAATCAAGAGGATGTGACCACCAGGTGATCCTCAGCTGGACCCAGGCAATCAGAGTTTCCTCACCCCTTCCCCTGTCCTTGAAATGTACTCTGCCTACCATTCCCACAGTGGGAGCTGTTCCAAGGTCATAGCCTGGCGAGAGTAAGGTGTTCTTGAGTCCATCTGGGCAGTGTAGGTGACGGAACCCAGTTAAGGCCTTTATATAAACTTCTAAGATTCTGGCGGCAGGTGCAGAGAGACCTACTTGTCTTACGGCCACCCAAGACAAGCCTTTTAAGTCAGTTCCCTGGCTTATCAAACCTGCCACCTACCAGTCTAGAGTGATCTGACTCCTTCACCCTCTCCTTACTCTCCATGTACAGGGGCCAGTTTGCAAACAAGCCATATACCATTTTTTTTCTCCCTTCCTTGGTTAATGGTCATTAGGATTATTTCACTATCGTGAATAATGGGGCTATGGGCACTCATGTGTCTGTGTAGACAAATGCTTGCATTTCTCTTGGATGAATACCTAGGCATGGGACTGCTGAGTCTCATCGTAAGTTTGCACTGAACTTTTCAAGGAATTGGCAATGGCTGTCCTATTTTCCATTCCCAACAGTCCCAGTTTCTTCACTTAGTATTGCCTATTTTATTAAAGCCATTCTACTGGGTGCTGTAGTGGTATGTCACTGAGGCCTTCATTTGCATTCTCTTAATGATTAATAATGTTGAACATATTTTTATGTGCTTTTAGCCATTCATACAACTCCTTTGGAGAAATGTCTATGAAGAACCTTGCCAATTTTTTAATGTAGTGATCCGAAGGGGTACATGCACCCCAATGTTTATAGCAGCAATGTCCACAATAGCCAAACTATGGAGAGAGCCTAGATGTCCATCAACAGATGTATGGATAAGGAAGATGTGGTACATATGTACAATGGAATATCATGCAGCCATCAAAAAAACCCAAAATCTTGGGATGCCTGGGTGCCTCAGTCGGTTGAGCGTCTGCCTTCGGCTCGGGTCATGATCCCAGGGTCCTGGGATCGAGTCCCGTGTCGGGCTCCTTGCTCAGCAGGGAGCCTGTTTCTCCTCTCTCCCTCTACTTGTGCTCTCTGTCAAATAAATAAAATCTTGGGAAAAAAATCTTGCCATTTGCAACAACGTGGATGGAACTGGAGGGTATTATGCTAAGCGAAATAAGTCAATCAGAGAAAGACAAGTATCATATGATCTCACTGATATGAGGAATTCTTAATCTCAGGAAACAAACTGAGGGTTCCTGGAGTGGTGGGGGTAGGAGGGCTGGGGTGGCTGGGTGATGGACATTGGGGAGGGTATGTGCTATAGTGAGCGCTGTGAATTGTGTAAGACTGTTGAATCACAGATCTGTACCTCTGAAACAAATAATACATTATATGTTAAAAAAAAAAGAAAGATAGTAGGAAGGGAAAAATGAAGGGCGGGAATATGAGGGGGAGAGGAACCATGAGAGACTGTGGACTCTGAGAAATAAACTGACGGTTTTAGAGGGGAGGGGGGGTAGGGGATGGTTTAGGCCGGTGATGGGTATTAAGGAGGGCACGTATTGAATGGAGCACTGGGTGTTATATGCAAACAGTGAATCATGGAACACTACATCAAAAGCTAATGATGTAATGTATAGTGATTAACATAACATAATAAAATAAAATTTAAAAAAAGAACCTTGTCAATTTTTTGAGTTATTTGCCTTTTATTATTGAATTGTAAGAGTTCTTTAAATTTTTTGAATATAAAACCTTTATCGAATACATTATTTCCAAAACTCTCCCAGTCTGTGGCTTATATTTTTACTTATTTAATGGTATCTTTTTTAATTAAACTTTTTATTTTGAGATAAGCATAGGTTCACATGGAGTTGTAAGAACTAATACAGAGAGGTGTGCCTGGGTGTCTCAGTCAGTTGAGTGTCTGACTCTTGATTTCAGTTCAAGGTCATGATCTCAGGGTCATGATTTTGAGCCCATGTCGGGCTCCGTGTTCAGCGCAAAGTCTGCTGGAGATTCTCTCTCTCCTCTCTCCTACCCCTTCCCCCATTCTCTCTCTCTCAAAAAGAAAAAAAAAGAAAGAATACAGAATTCCCATGTACCATTTACCCACTTTCCTCCCAAGGTAATATCCTGCAAAACAATACAATATTGCAACCAGGATATTGACATTGATAAGGTCAAGATACAGAACAAGTGCCATCCCCACATAGGTCCCTCATGTTGCCCTTTTATTTTTTTATTAAGATTTTATTTATTTATTTGAGAGAGAGAATGAGAGTGAGAGAGCACATGAGAGGGGGGAGGGTCAGAGGGAGAAGCAGACTCCCTGCTGAGCAGGGAGCCCGATGCAGGACTCGATCCTGGGACTCCAGGATTATGACCTGAGCAGAAAGCATTCGCTTAACCAACTGAGCCACCCAGGCGCCCTCATGTTGCCCTTTTATAACCACACCCAACTCCCTCCCAATCCTCCGCTCTTATCCTAAACTCCTGGCAAACACCAATTTGTTCTCCATTTTCATGTATTTTTCCTTTTAAGAATGTTACATAAATTAAATCATACAATACGTAGCTTTTCAGGATTGGCTTTTTTCTTTTTTTTCAGCTTCATGGAGGTATAACTAACAAATGAAACTGTAATATATTTAAAGGATACAATGTTTGATATAGGTATACTTTGTGAGAGGATTCCCACCATCCAGTTAATTAACACATCACATTACATATTTACCTTTTTTTGGGGGGGGGGGGGACACAAGGTCTACTCTCAGCAAATTTCAATTATACAATGCAACATTATCAACTATAGTCATCATGTCATATATTAGATTCTCAGACCTTATTCATCTTATAACTGAAGGTTTGTACTCTATTACCAGCCTCCCCCTATTTCGTCCACCATTCTACTCTCTATTTCTAAGAGTTGGAATTTTTTTAAGATTCCACATAGAAGTGATACCATGCAGCGTCTGTTTTTATCTGTCCAGCTTACTTCATTTAGCATAATGCCTCTAGATTCATCCATGTTGTTGCAAATGACAGGATTTCCTTCATTTCTAAGGCTGAATGATAGTCCATTGCGTGTATATACCATGTTCTCTTTATCCATTCATCCGTTGACACTCAGGTTGTTTTCATACCTTGGCTACTGTGAATAATGTTACAATGAATGTGGGAGTACAGTTATCTCTTTGATATACTGATCTTGTTTCCTTTATATAGATACCCAGAAGTGGGATTGCTATATCATATGATAGCTCTATTTTAAATTTTTTGAGGAACCTCCATACTGTTTTCCATAGCGGTTGTAACAGATTATGTTTTCACCAACAGTGTACAAGGATTCCCTTTTCTCCACAACCTCACCAGCATTTAGCTCTTGTCTTTTTGATAATAGACATCCTAATAGGTATGAGATGATATCTCATTGTGGTTTTGGTGTGCTTTTCCCTGATGATGAGTGAGTTGAGCACCTTTTCATTTTACTCATTGGCCATTTTGATGTCCTTTCAAGAAAAATGTCTATTCAGGACCTTTGTTCATTTTTAAATTGTATCATCTGGTTTTTTGCTATTGAGATGTATGAGTTCTTGTATATTTTGGATATTAACCCCTTGTTGAATATGTGGTTTGCAAATATTTTTTCCCATTTCATAAGTTTTCTTTTCATTATGTTTATGGTTTCTTTTGCTCTGCAAAAGCTTTTTAGTTTGAAGTAGCCCCACTTGTTTGTTTTTGCTTTTGTTGCCTTTGTTTTCGGTGTCAAACCCAAAAAATAATTGTCAAGACAAATCTCAAGCTGCTTAACCTCTATGTTTTCTTCTAGGAGTTTCTTGGTTTCAGGTTTTATGTTTAAGTCTTTCATTCATTTGGAGTTAATTTTTGTGTATAGGGTAAGATAGGAGTCTAGTTTCATTCTTTTCCATGTGGATATCCACTTTTCCCAGCACCATTTTTGGGAAAGTATTCTTTCCCCATTGTCTATTCTTGGCTGTTTTATCAAAAATTATTTGGCCACATATGCATGGGTTTATTTCTGGGCTCTCTATTCTGTTCTATTGATAATATGTGTCACTCTTTATGCCAATGCCATACTGTTTTGGTTACTGTAGCTTTGTAATATAGTTTGAAATCAGGAAGTGTGATGTCTCCAGCTTTGTTCTTTTTCAAGATTGCTTTGATTATTCAGTGTCTTTTATGGTTCCATATGAATTTTAGGATTTTTTTTCTATTTTTGTGAAAAATGCCCTTGGAATTTTGATTGGGATTGCATTGAATCTGTAGATCATTTTGGGTAGTATGGGCATTTTAACAATATTATTTCAACCCCTGAGCATGGCATATATTTCCATTTATTTGTGTTTTCAATTGTTACCTCAATGTCTTATAGTTTTCAGTGTACAAGTTTTTCCTATCTTACCCCTGCATCTCCTTAATTAAATTTATTCCTAAGTATTTTAGTCTTTCTGATGCTATTATAAATGGGATTCTTTTCTTAATTTCTCTTTCTGACAGTTCATTGTTAGTGTGTAGAAACATAACTGAATTTTGTATATTTATTTTGCATCCTGCAACTTTACTAAATTTATTTATTAGTTCTAATGGTTATTTGGTGGAGTCTTTAGGGTTTTCTATATAATTCCACGTTATCTGCAAAGAGGGACAATTTTACTTCTTCCTTTCAAATTTGGATGCCTTTTATTTCATCTTCTTGCCTAATTTCTCTGGACTTCCAGTACTATGTTGAAGGAAAGTATCCTTGTCTTGTTCCTGATCTTAAAGAAAAGCTTTCAGTTCTTCACTATTGAGTATGTTGTTAGTTGAGGGCTTGTCATATATGGCCTTTATGTTGATGTACATTCCTTCCATATTCAATTTGTTGAGAGTTTTTTAACATGAATGGATGTTGAAATTTGTCAAATGCTTTTTCTCACCTATTTCGATGGTTATATGATTTTTATACTTTATTTTCTTAATGCAGTCTATCACATTGATTGATTGGCATATGTTGAAACATCCTTGCATCTGATGAATAAATCCCACTTGATCATGGTGTATAACCCTTTTAGTGTATTGCTGAATTCAGTTTGCTAATGTTTTGTTGAGAATTTTTGCATCTATGTTCATCAGGGATATCGGCCTCTAATTTTCTTTTCTTGTAGTGTCCTTGTCTGGCCTTGGTACCAGGGTAATGCTGGCCTCATAAAAAGAGTTTGGAAGTTTTCCTTCTATTTTTTCCCAAAAGTTTTAGAACAGGTATTAACTCTTCTTTAAATGCTTGGTAGAATTTAATCTCTGAAGACATCTGCTCCTGGATTTTTGTTTGTTAAGAATTTTTTGATTACCCATTCAATTTTGCTACTAGTAATTGGGCTATTAAAATTTTCTATTTCTTCATGATTCAGTCTTGGAATATTGCCAAGCTGATTTGACCCTGGTCCCTCAGGCAGCAGTTTAGTCAAACCCCTTCCAGGGAGAAACTAGGAGGTGGATAGATTTTGTGTGTTCCCTCTACATGGGAAGGGGTGCTCTGCACCTGTTTAAAAACTGTGTTTTTATTTAGCTATGGGATTCATGAATACTAGCCCCATTGGCTTTTAGAGCTAGGTGATTTGGGGGCTTATCCTTCAGGTGGCAGTCATAAAAATTATGGAAGTAGATGTGCAGTCTCTTTCCAGGGAGATACTGGCAACTTGGTTTTATTGTTGTAGACAGCCAGAAGAAGATCGGAGAAGTGCCCACCAGCATTTTCAGACTCCAGGGAGGATTGCAGTCATCATCTAGCTGCATGCTAATTAGAAGCCCAGGCAGCAACTTGGAAAGTATGCAGTGAAACCCTTTCCCGGGAAAGACTGAGAGATGAGCACTGTTGCCTGCTCTCTCTGTGCTGAGCCTTGGAGGATTAGTGAGTGCTTGCATGCCATTAAGAACTGCATTAAGAAATTAGAAGCGTTAGAAGCTTGTTCTGTGGAACTCATGAACAGAAGTCCCATTGGTTTTCATAACTTTGGGAGCCCATCCCTCAAGTGGGAATCTTAAAAGGTGGGGCACTAGATGTGTGGTCCAAACTTTCTGTTCCCCAGGGAGAAGCTGTGAGTTGGGAATTCCCTCCCAATTTTATGGTTCTGTGCTGGGGGTGGGGTTTATAGCAAAGTGTGTCATACCCTTTCCTATGTTTCAATGTTGATATCTTCTCAGTTGCCCAATATTTAGGAGTCACTTAATCTAGTTTCTGGATTCTCTCAGAGGGAATTTCTCCAGGTATAGCTATAGATTTGACACATTAATGGAAGGAGGGAAATTCAGGAGCCTCCTATGTTGCCATCTTGGTCTGGAATCCTCCTGGACTGGGTTTTTTTTACTCAATGTAATTCCCTCCAGATTCATCCAACTAGATGTGTGTATTAATAGTTCATTTCTTTTCATTGCTGAGTAGTAGTTCATGGTGTAGATGTACCACAATCTGTTTAATCATTCACCTGTTGAAGAACATTTGGGTTGTTATACTTTGTGGCTATGAAAAATAAAGCTGATATAAATGACATATTTAATAAGGGGTTAATATCCAAAATATATAAAGAACTTATACAACTCAACACCAGAAAACCCAAATAATCCAATTAAAAATGAGCAGAGGACATGAATAGACATTTTTCCAAAGAAAACATCCAGATGACCAATAGACACATGAAAAGATATTTGACATCACTAATCATCAGAGAAACACAAATTCAAACCACAATGAGATATCACCTCACACCTGAGAATGGCTAAAATAAAAAACACAAGAAATAACAAGTGTTGGTGAGAATTTGGAGAAAAAAGAACCTTCATGTATTATTGGTGGGAATGAGAACTGGTGCATCCACTATGGAAAACAGTGTGGAGGTTCCTCAAAAAATTAAAAATAAAATTAACTTACGATCCAGTAATTCCACTAGTGGGTATTTATGCAAAGAAAATGAAGACACTAATTCAAGAATATAGATACACCCCTATGTTTGTTGCAGCATTTTTTACAATAGCTAAGATATGGAAGCAACCCAAGTGTTTGTTCATAGATGAATGGATAAAGAAAATGTGATCCACAAACAAACAGACACACACAGATTCACACAGACACACAAACCCACACACACAGGAATATTATTCAGCCATAAAAAAGGATAAAATCTTGCTATTTGCAACAACACGGATGGATTTAGAGAGTATAATGCTAAGTGACATAAGTCAGTAAGAAAAAGTAGACAAACTAAAAAACAGACTCTTAAATATAGAGAACAGCTCAGCAGGGAGTCCGCTTGAGATTCTCTCTCCCTCTCCCTCTGCCCCTCTCCCCAACTCTTTCTCTCTCAAATAAGTAAATCTTTAAAAAATTTAAATAAATAAATATAGAGAACAAACTGGTGGTTGCCAGAGAGAAGATGGGAGGGGGAATGGCTAAAATAGGTGAAGTGGATTAAGAGTACACTTACTGTGATGAGCACTAAGTAATGTATAGAATTGTTGAATCATTATATTGTACACATGAAACTAATATAACACTGTATGTTAATTATACTTGAATAAAAATATGTAGGTCATAAAAATAAATAATAAATAAATAAATAAAGCTGCTATTAATATTTATGTATAGATTTTTGTGTGAACATAAATTTTCATTTGTCTGGAAGAAATGACCAAGAGTGCAATTGCTTACTGATGTCTTTTAAAGTATAAATGTTCTTAATTTTGTTGAAGTCCATTTATCAACTTTTTTATGCACTGGCTTTTTTTTTAAGATTTTATTTATTTGACAGAGAGAGACACAGCGAGAGATGGAACATAAGCAGGGGGAGTGGGAGAGGGAGAAGCAGGCTTCCCTCTGAGCAGGGAGCCCGATGTGGGGCTCAATCCCAGGACTCTGGGATCATGACCTGAACCAAAGGCAGATGTTTAATGACTGAGCCACCAAGGCGTCCCTATGCATTGGCTTTTGATGCTGTATCTGAGGACTCAAAGTCATGGGTTCCCAAGGTCATGATTTTCTCCTGTTTTCTTCTATAAGTTTTACAGTTTTAGCTCTTATATTCAGCTTAATTATCCATTTTGAGTGGGGTTTTATATATGACCATGATGGGGTCCAAGTCCATTCCTTTTGCAAATGGATATTCAATTATACCAACATCATTTGTTAAAAAGACTATTTTTTCCTGTTTAATTGCCTTGATGCCTTTGTAGAAAATCAGCTAACCACAGCATAAAGGCTTATTTCTGGATCCTCAATTCTGTTCTATTGATCTAGATGTCTATCCTTGTGCCATCACCATCCTGTCTTGTTAACTGTAGCTTTATAGTAAATTTTGAAATTGAGTAATATATTCCTCAAATTTTGTCTTTCTTTTTCAAAATTGTTTTGGCTTTTCTAGGTCTTTGCCTATCCATATAAATTTATGATACATTTATCAGTTTCTACAAAAAGAGGCCTGCAGATTTTGATAGGGATCACAGTGATTTATAGATCAATTTAGTGAAAATGGCCATCTTGACAATATTGCATATTCCAATCTATGAACATGAACTGTCTCTCCATTTACTTGGGTTTTCTTTAATTTCTCTCAACAATATTTTGTAGTTGTCATTGTATAGATCTTCCACTTCTTTTACTAAATGTATTCCTAAATTTTTTTGATGCTATCGTGAATGGAATTATTTTCTTAATTTCAATATCTGATGGTTTATTATTACTGTGTAGCAAATACAATTGACTTTTGTACACTGATCTTATATAACCTTGCTAAACTCATTTATTAATTCTAATAATATTTTGTGGATTCCTTGGGATTTTCTATACCATGCTATCTGTGAATAACAGTCATTTTAATGCTTCCATTCCAATTTTTATGCATTTTACTTATTCATTCATTTATTTATTTATATTTCTGCCTTATTTCACTAGTTAGATATTCCAGTATAATGTTGAAAGAAATAGACAGCACACATTCTTGCCTTGTTCCCAAACTTATGGGAAAGCATTCTGTTTTCACTATTAAGTCTGATGTTAACTGGATGGATTTTTTTGTAGATACTCTTTTTTAGGTTGAATAAGTTCCCTTTGATTTCTGGTTTGTTGCATCATGAATGTTAGCTTTTGTCAAATTCTTTTTTTGCTTCTCTTGAGATGATCATGTGTCTTTTCCTTTATTTTATTAATATAGTATATTACGCTAATTGATGTTCAGAGATTAAACCAATCTAGCATTACTAGACTAAATTTCATTTGTGTCATGGTATATAATCTTTTTTATATGTTACTGAATTTGGTTTGCTAATTATATTAGTTTTCTATTGCTGCATAACAAATTACCACAAACTCAGTGGCTTAAAACAACACCCATTTATTAGCTCATAATCCTATAAGTCAAAAGTCTGGCATGTCATGACTGGGTTCTCTGCTCACGGTCTCACAGGCTAAATTCAATGTATCGGTCAAACTGAATCTCATCTACAGGCTCTGAGGAAAAAATATGCTTCTAAGCTCTTTCTTGTTGGGAGAATTGAGTTCCTTGTCATTATAGGACTGAGGGACTTGTTTCCTTTTTGACTAACATCTGGGAGCTGCTGTGAGCAGCTAGAGACTGCTGATATCCTTGCCCTCTCCATTTTCAAGTAGCAATAGCATATCAAATCCTTGTCATGCTCCTGATCTCTGACTTGCCCTTCTGAGACCAGCCAGAGAAATCTCACTGCTTTTAAAGGGCTTATATTATTAAGTCCGACCCATCTGAATCATTTCCCTATCAGTCAACTGATTTAGGACCTTAATTACATCTGCAAAATCCCCTCACAGCAATACCTAGGTCAGTATTTGATTAAGTAACTGAGAAAAGATGTGTGTACACCTAGGGCCAGGAATCTTGGGGGACCATGTTAGAATTTTATCATACCAATATTTTGTTAAGTGTATTTGCATCTATGCTCATGAATGATATTGGTTTGTACTTTTTTTTCATTGGGATATCTTTGACTTTGATGTCAGGAAATACTGGCCTCATAGAAGAAGTTGGGAAATGACCCTTTTTCCTTTATTTCTGAAAGTGTCAATGATTGGTATTATTTCTTCTTTAAATATTTGATAGTAAAGCCATCTTGACATGATTTCTTTTTTGAAAAATTTTAAGTATTATTTCATTTTCTCTACTTGTTATTGGTCAATTCATATTTTCTATTTCTTCCTGAATCAGCTTCGTTACTTTCTCTTTTTCTAAAAATTTGTCCATTGCATGTAAGTTGCCCAATTTGTTGACACAAAATTGTTTATAATACCATATGTATTTGACTTAATGGTGTCCCCTCCCAAAATTCATGTCCATCCAGAACCTCAGAATGTGATTTGGAAATAAGGTCTTTACAGATGTAATTAGTTAAAAATGAGGTCATATTGGATTATGACCATTTGGACCCCAAATCCCATGACTAGTGTCCTTATTAGAAGGCCATGTGAAGACACAGAGTAGACACACCCATAGTGGAGAAAGCCTTGTGAAGACAGAGATCATAGTTATGCCACAATCCATGGAATGCTAAAGATTGCCAACAATCACCAGAAGCTGGAAGAGGCAATGAAAAATTCGCTCCTAGAGCTTTCAGATGAAGTGTGACACTGTCAATACCTTGATGTCAGATTTCTAGCCTCCAGAACCATGAGACAATAAATTTGTGTTGTTTTAAGGCAGCCAGTTTTTGGTAATTTGTTACAGCAGCCCTAAGAAACTAGTACCCCTCCTTATAGTTCTTTTAATTTCTGTAGGTCAATAGAGGTCTTTCATTCCTGACTTTAGTAATTTGTGTCTTTCCTTCTTTTTTGGTAGTCAGTCTAGCTAAAGATTTGTCAATTTTGTTCACCTTTTTTTGAAGATCAATTTTTGTCTTTACAGATTTTTTTCTATTATTTTTGTTTCCTCTTTCATTGGTTCCCATCCTTCATTGTTATTTCCTTCTGCTTACCTTGAGTTTAGTTTGCTCCTTATTTTTGTTTTGTTTTGATACTTAGGGTAGAAGTTTAGATTGTTGATTAGACTCCTTTTTTTCTGACATATTTTCTGTTATAAGCATTTAAATCTATAATTTTCCCATGAAACACTGCTTTTAGTCACATCCCATAAATTTTGGTATGCTGTGTTTTTATTTCCATTCAATTCAAAATATATTCCACTTTTCCTTGTGATTTCTTCTTTTGCCTATGGGTTATTTAGAAGTGTGATATTTAATTTCCAAATATTTGAGGATTTTCAAGATTTGTTTATTTTGTTGATTTCTAATTTAATTGTGTTGTAATCAGAGAACATACTTTGTATTATTTCAACCCTTTCCAATTTATTAAGACTTGTTTTATGGGCTAGTGTGTTCTATTTTGAAGAATATTCCATGTGTGCTTGAAAGAATATATATTCTGGAATTGTTGAGTGGAGTATTGTATAAATATCAGTTAGGTTGAGTTGGTTGATAGTGCTCAAGTCTTCCATATCATGTAATTTTCTGTCTAGATGTTCTATCAATTATTGAGAGTATTGAAATCTCCAACTACAATTGTCAAATTATTTGTTTCTCCCGAGTCTCTGTTTTTGGTCTATATATATATTTTGTTTTTCATTTCTGTCTTTTTTTTTTATTTTATTATGTTATGTTAGTCACCATACAATACATTAGTTTTCGGTACAGCGATCCATGATTCATTGTTTTCATATAACACCCAGTGCTCCATGCAGTACGTGCCCTCCTTAATACCCATCACCGGTCTAACCCATCCCCCCACCCCCCCAAAACCCTGTTTTTTTCCCAGAGTCCATAGTCTCTCATGGTTCATCTCTCCCTCCAATTTCCCCCCCTTCATTTTTCCCTGCCTTCTCCTAATGTCCTCCATGTTATTCCTTATGTTCCACAAATAAGTGAAACAATATGATAATTGACTTTCTCTGCTTGACTTATTTCACTTAGCATAATCTCCTCCAGTCCCATCCATGTTGATGTAAAAGTTGGGTATTCATCCTTTCTGATGGCTGAGTAATATTCCCTTGTATATACGGACCACATCTTCTCTATCCATTCATCTGTTGAAGGGCATCCTGGCTCTTTCCACAGTATTTATAATTGCTATACCTTCCTTATGTATTGACTCTTTTATACTTTTGAACTGTCTGTCCTTTTTCTCTAACAGTATTTCTTAAACTCTATTTTGTTTGATATTAATGTTTTACTTTCAACCTATTTGTGCCTTTTGAATCTAAAGTATGCCTCTGTAAGCAGCATATATTTGGATCGTGGTTTTTTTTTTTTTTTTTTTTTAAATCCAGTCTGACTATCTCTATGTTTCATTTAGGATATTTAGACTCTTTACATTTAATTTAATTCTTACTATAGTTTAATTACCTTTGCCATTCTCAATTTGTTTTCCTTCTTTTAAGATTTTATTTATTTATTTGTCAGAGAGAGAGCACAATCAGGGGAAGCTGCAGGCAGAGGGAGAAGCAGACTCCCCACTGAGCAGGGAGCCGGAAATGGGGCTCAATCCTAGGACTCTGGGATCATGACCTGAGCTGAAGGCAGATGCTTAACCGACTGAGCCACCCAGGCATCCCTCCCAATTTGTTTTTTATATGACTCTGTCTTTGCTGTTTTTCATTAACTGACTTCTTTTGTGTCAAATAAGCATTTTTAATGTATCGTTTTAATTCCTCTGTCAAATTTTTTGCTCTATTTTTTGTTGTTTTGTTAGTGGGTGTTCTAGGGATTACAATATTTATCACAATCTACTAACTTATTACAATCTTTTTCAAATTAATATTAAATTCTGATAAGCTAGAGAAACTTTGTTCCAATATAAATCAGTTTACTCCTTTCACCTTTGTGCTATTATTGCCATATGTATTAGATCTCTGCATATTTTAAGCCCAGTAATACAATATTATAATTATTGCCTTATGTGATCTTATATGTCTTAAAGAAGGGAATAAATGAGAAAAATATAGTCTTTTTTTATTACCCCACATACTTACCATTTGTGGCACATGTCATTTCTCCCTGTGGATTTGAGTGTACCACCTTGTCACTTCATTTCAACCTGAAGGACCTTTGTAAGTCCTTAAATCATTAAGGTTTTCTTTTTTTTAACTTTAAGGATTTCTTTTAAGGCTGGTGTGCTAACAAAAATTATCTTACTGTTTGTTTATCTGGAAATGTATTTTGCCTTTATTTTCAAATGATATTTTTATGAAAAATAAGATTCTTATTAAATAGATTTTCCTTTTTCCTTCAGCATTTTGGACATGCTATCCCCCTGACTCCTGGCCTCCATTTCTTCTACTGAGAAAGTTGATAATTGTATTGATGCTTCCCTATAACATAACAAGCTTTTTATTATCTTGCTGCCTTCACAGTTTTCTCTTTGTCTTTGGCTTTAAACAGTTTGACTATAACGTGTCTTGGTGTGGATCTCTTTGTATTTTTCCTACTTGAGTTTTTTTTAGGTTCTTGGATGTGTATATTATTTTTATCAACTCTGGGAAGGTTTGGGCCATTGTTTCTTCAAATATTTTTTTGCCCCTTCCCCTTTCTACTCTTTCTCTGCTCCTGTATCTCTCTACTGCCATTACATGTTTGTTCATAGGCTTACTGTTGTACCACAGGTCTCTGCTCATTTTTCTTCAATCCTTTCCCTTCTATTGTTTGTGTCGGATAATTTCGATTGAAATTATCTATCTTCAAGTCCACCGATTCTTTTATCATCTAGAATCTGTACCTGAGCCCCTGTAATACATTTCTCATTTTAGTTATTATAAATTTCAACTTCAGAATTACCATTTGGTTTTTTATCATTTCTAGCTCCTTATTGAGAATCTCTATTTGTTGATTTATTGTTGTCAGACTCACATTTAATTCTTTCAACATAGTTTCCTTTAGTTCATTTGTAATACATGCCTTGAATTCTTTGTCTGCTATATCCAACCTCTGGGGACACTTGGATACAGTTTCCACTGATGTATATTTTCTTGGGTGGGGGTCAAACTTTCTTGTTTATTTGTAAGTTTTTTATTTTTTTCCTAAAAACTGGACATTTTCTTTATTTTTTATTTAAAATCAATTAATTAACATATAGTATATTAGTTTCAGAGGTAGAGTTTGGTGATTCATCAGTTGCATCAGTGCTCATTCCATCAAGTGCCCTCCTTAATGCCCATCACCCAGTTATCCCATCTCCCCACCCACCTCCCTCCAGCAACCCTCAGTTTGTTTCCTACAGTTAAGAGTCTCTTATAGTTTGTCTCCCACTCTGTTTCATCTCATTTTGTTTTTCCCTCCCTTTCCCTATGTTCATCTGTTTTGTTTCTTAAATTCCACATACGAGCAAAATCATGTCTTTCTTTGACTGACTTATTTCATAGCATAATACCCTCTAGTTCCATCCACATCATTGCAAATGGCAAGATTTCATTCTTTTTGATGGCTGCATAATATCCCATTGTGTGTATGTATAGATAGATGATAGGTGATGATGATGATAGATAGATAGATGGATAGATAGATAGACAGAGATACAGATATATATATATATACATATATACATATATATATATACAGATATATATATATATCTCACATCTTCTTTATCCATTCATCTGTTGATGGACATCTGGGCTATTGTGGACATTGCTACTATAAATATTGGGGTATATGTGCCCCTTCAAATCACTATGTTTGTGTCCTTTGGATAAATACCTAGTAGTGCAATTGCTGGGTTGTAGGGTAGCTCTATTTTTATCTTGAAAACTGGACATTTTAAAGATTTTTATTTATTTATTTAAGAGAGACAGAGAGAGAGTGAGCACAAGCAGGCAGAGGGTCAGAGGAAGAGGGAGAAACAGACTCACTGCTGAGGAAGGAGCCCAATGTGGGTCTCAATCCCAGGACCCTGGAATCATGACCTGAGCCAAAGGCAGATGCTTAACTGACTAAGCCACCCAGGCACCCCGAAAACTGGACATTTTAGATAAATTTTGTAGCCACTATGTATTCTGGTAGTTTTCTCCTGAATGTTTTTGTTGTTGTTGTTTTGCTCATTTGTTTCTCTCTTTGTTTAGTAACTTGCCTGGACTTAATCTGTTAAATCTGTCACCCTTGCATTGTGCAAGGGTAGGGTCACTAAGGTCTCTGCTCAGTTGTTTTTCAATATTCTTGTTATTTTTATTTTTAAGCCTTGCTTCCTAGAAGTTGTTTCTGTATCTGTGTAGCTTAGTGGTCAGAGCTTCTGCTCAAACACCCAAGCCAGAATCATCTCTGGATCTGTGCCTTGGTAGGAGATTGTATTCAAAGTTCAGATTGTTTTCAGACCTGCCCCTAGTTTTATTTTCTGCCAGGTCCTTTTGAATCTCCTATAAGCATGCATACAGCCTGAGTTGGCTAAGTGGGTGACTGGTGTGGGGCCCCTCAAGGTCTTTGCTATGCATTTGAGCAGCCTCAGCTAGGAATAGGTTGTTAGCCACAACTACGACAACCTCAAGCTAGTAGAGCCAAGCTGTTGGCCTTTTCCCACTGGCCAACCTCCTAGAAGTCAATTCCACTGATAGTGATGCTAAGCATGGGCATTTGCTCTCTTAAAATAGAGAGAGCCCTGTCCCTCAACCTTGGCAGAGAAGCTGCCATGTCAAGATCTGGTAGAAGATCCACACCAATGGAGCTGAGGTGGGATAGGCACATCCCTAGGCCAGAATGCCACAGATACCCATTGTTCTTACCCAAAGCTCAGCAGGTGGTCAAGTATAAATACCTCACAGAGGGGCTCCTGGGTGGCTCAGTCAGTTAAGCGTCTGCCTTCAGCTCAGGTCATGATCCCAGGGCCCTGGGATCAAGCCCCACATCAGGCTACCTGCTCAGCCGAGCGCCTGCTTCCCCCTCTCCCTCTGCTGCTCCCCCTGCTTGTGCTCTCTCTCTGTCAAATAAATAAATAAAATCTTTTAAAAAAATACATAAATACCTCTCAGAATGTTGCATGACTGGTTAATTTCCAGAATATCAAAACGGTTGTTTCTGTCATTTTGTCCAGCTTTATAGTCGCTTTTTCAGGGATGGATTTGCTTATATTTTCACTTAGCCACAGTCTAAAGTCTTGCTCCTGACAGACTTTGAAAGTTTTTTTGCCAGTCAAATGGGTATTTAGTGGTTTTTCACTATGGTTTTCATTTGCATTTTCCTGATTATTAATCAGGTTGAGCACTTTTTATGTTTATTGGCCATTTGAATTTCTTCTTTTATCAAGTGCTTGTTTGAGTCTCTTGTTTATTTTTCTATTAGGTTGTCTCTCTTTTTCTTTCTGATCTTTAAGAGTTCTTTATATATTCTGGACATGAGTTTTTTATTGCTTTATAAATTTTGCAAAATCGTCTTTACATTTGTGGCCAGTCTTTTCACGACTCTCTTATGATGTCTCTTGATTAAAAGTTCTTAATTTTATTGTAGTTCAAGTTTTATTAATATTTTCCTTTGTGCTTACTACTTTTTTTCCTGTTTTGTAAACCTTCTTTACCCTGAGATTATGAAGTATCCTCCTGTGTTAACTTATAAAACTTTTGCTATCCCATTTAGGTCTTTTTTCCTCTTAGAGTTGATTTTTATATACTTAATGTGTGTTGTAGGGGTCAGGTTTTTTCCCTATGGGGACCCAATATTTTTAGCATTATTAATTGAAAAATGCATACTTGTTATGCCACTTCAGTTTTATATGAAGCATCAATTTGTGTATGTGTCTCTGTAAGTATCTCTGGATTCTACTCTGTTCTGGATTATTTATTTCTCCCCATAAAAATACCACCTGTCTTAGTTGCTATAGTTTTGTAACAAGTCTTAATTGCACTAAAATTATAGATTGATTTAGGGAAGAACTGTTATCTTTCATATATTGAAATTACATCTGATTTTTTTCCTCGAATTTTTCAAGGTGGCAGAATTACACACATTTATTTTCTTGTGTTAAGCCAACTTGCATTCCTAAAATGAACTCAACTTGGTCGTTATATTTTAAAGCAGTGCTAGTTTCAATTTTCTAATATTTTGCTTAAGATTTTTGCATCAATGTTCATGAATGAGATTGGCTTATACAGATCTTCCTCAACTTACAGTGGGATTATATCCCAATAAACCCAATGTAAATTGAAGATATCATAAGTCAAAAATTCATTTAATACATGTAACCTACAGAATATCATAGCTTATCCTAGTTTACCTTAAACGTGCTCAGAACACTTACGTGAGCCTACAGTTGGGAAAATCATCTAACACAAAGCCTATTTTATAATAAAGTTTTGAATATCTCATGTAATTTATTGAATACTGTACTGGAAGTGAAAAACAGAATGTGTGTATGGTTACACAATGGTTGTTAAGTGTATCAGTTGTTTACCCTTGTGATCTCTGTGGCTGACTGGCAGCTATAGCTCACTGCTGCTGCCCAGCATCACAAGAGAGTATCACACCACATATCACTAGTCAGGGAAAAGATCATAGTTCAAAATTCAAAGTATGGTTTCTACGGAATTTGTATCACTTTTACACCATTGCAAAGTAGAAAAATAATAAGTCAAACCATCATAAATCAGGGACTGTTTGTAATTATTTCACGGTTTTCTTGTTAGGTTTTGTTATCAAGGTTAAGCTAGCTTTATAAAATGAGTTGGGAAGTATCCTCTTCTTTATTCTCTGGATATGTTTGTACAAGTTTGGGGTTATTTCATTCTTGAATATTTGGTAAAACTCACTGGTAAAGCCAGCTGGACCTGAAGTTTTTCTTCACAGGAAGATTTAATTACAGATTCAATGTGTTTAATGCTTATAAAAAATTCATGTTTTCTGTTCCTTCTTAAGTCAATTTTGGTAAGATGTCTTTTTACCTCCACTCTAGCTCTCCCAAAACCACCTTCTACACATCAGCTCATGAAATTGTTCCAAAAAGCAAAGCAGACCATATCATTCCTCTATTTAAAAGATTTTAATGGCTTTTGGTTTCATTAATAAAACAAAAATGAAAACTACTTGCCTTTGCCTATAATACCTTGCTTGAATTGGTCCCTGCCTAACTCTACAGCCTCATTCTGTTCCACTCTTACCCTTACTTACTCTGCTTTAGCCACACTGGCCTTCTCTCTGTTCCATAATACAGAAACAGGCTGGTTTGAGCTTTGTGTTTGCTGTATCCTCTGCCTAGAATGCTCCTCTCTAAGTGTAACAATGCTGGCTCCTTATCATTCTTTATATTTCTCTGCTTAATATCATCTCCTCAGAAAGATCTTTACTGACCACCTCATCTAACTAGGTTCTTCTGTCATTTTCCTTCATGGCACTTAATTATAATTTGCAGTCCTACTTGGTTTTTTAAAATTCATTTAGCCTCTATTTCTTGCTCCAGACTGTAAAGTCTTTGAGGCCTGGAATATTGGTTGTCTTATTTACCATCATATTCCTAGTACTTAGCCCAGTGCCTAGAACATAGCTGGCACTCAATAATTTTTATGAATAATTAATGACCCTAATCAGAGCTAAGATATGGATGAAGGGCATAGCTTGGTTAGGGATGAATCAAGATATAAGCAAATTCACTCCAAAGGGTTAGTAAAGACAGGAAGTTCAAGTGGATCTGATAGTCAAAAACAGTGAACAAACCAGAATTGAATATGGGTCTTGAATGCCAGACTAAGGAAATCTTAATTTTATCCTAAACACAATTGAGAGCCATTGAAATTTTGTCAGGAATAGATTAAACAAGGTGCCCCAGTTTTAACAGATAATTATGGCTTAGCCAGAACTAAAAGCGAGGTCCTTGATTCCAATTTCTCTGTACTGGGTTGCTACTCTAAGTAATAGCACTTGGGTTAGAAATATGAAAGTACAGTAGTTAAGTGATTGGGCTCTAGACTCAGGCTGCCCATATTCACATCTCAACTCTACCACCTCTTAACTGTGTGGCTTTGGACCCCAGGTTCTACATCTATAAAATGGGAATAACTGTACTTATTTTATTAGACTATTTGGGGGATTAAATGAGACAGTGTATAAGGACATAGTAAGTGCTCAATAAATGGTAGTTATTAACTGCATGTATCCTCCTATTTCTTTTTCCTTATCAGCATTTTCTAATTTCTCTACAATAAGCCTATTTTGTGTGAAAAGACTAAATGGTGGAATTTAAATAGATGAGAAAGTGATTTTAAAAAACAATATTCCTTGGGACGCCTGGGTGGCTCAGTTGGTTAAGCGTCTGCCTTCAGCTCAGGTCATGATCCCAGGGTCCTGGGATCGAGTCCCACATCAGGCCCCCTGCTCAGCGGGGAGTCTGCTTCTCCCTCTCCCTCTGCCTGCCACTGCCCCTGCTTGTGTGCGCTCTCTCTCTGATAAATAAATAAATAAAATCTTCAAAAAAACCCCACAATATTCCTTCAGCTTAGAAGGACCATCTCATCCCATTTTTTGGATCCTCACCTGCATCATCTTTTGAAGAGATGAATGTGAATCATCAGCAATAAATCTTATTGTCTTTTCTGAATTCATTCTGATACAATATTAGAGGAAGGAACACCAAGCTGGATTGGGAGACCCTATTTTTCAAAGATTATAATTTATAGGGATCCAAGATAGAGAAGAGGGAAAATTTTAAAGGGAAGTCTTCATTCATTTTATTCAGAAATAAAAATTCCGAATTTCTATTCATTCTCTTGTTAAAAGGAGTAGGAAGGATGCACAGAGTTCTCCAGCTGAAGAATTAACTTCCAACTTGCTTGGAATTTCAGGAACCGCTCATGTGAATAAGCTCAATTTCACACTCTGTTCTTCTCATCTTCAATATCCAAGAAAGTAAATTCAACAGAAAACAGTTCTTTTAAGCAGTGCCACATCAATTTACTTAGTGTTTCTCAAGTATTGATGCAGCTGGGAGAAGGCAACTTGGCTCAATCCAAAAGTACAGAAGCATGAGCATTGCTGAACTACAATGCCTCTAGTGGCCTAACACATTAGCTTATTTCTTTTAGTTCCCTTTCTGTAGGGTTGCTGGTTTCCAGAGTTGAGTGACCTAGATACTTTCTACATGACAACTTTTCAACCTGGGGCCCATTGATGGGCTTCAGGGGTTCTATGAACCCCCTAAAATTGTATGCTCAGTTTTGTGTGTATGTGATTTCATCAGATTTCCAAAGGACACTGTGACCCAAAAGCAGACACAGCTCTAAAAACAAATGTGGCTTTACATCTATCATTGTTATAGTTTATAAATGCAAAGAACTGAAACAGTACTGGATTTGCAAACCCATAGTGAAGAGGGCCAGCAACATGGATTAGAAACCTGCATAAAAGGCTTAAGTCGGAGAGACTCTGAAAAAGCCATTTGCCTTAAATATATCCCCTCTATTGGTTTACCAGAGTGCCCCAAATTCTTTTCATTAGCTTATCCCTGTAGGGGCCTCCTTTGATTAGGCTCAAAAGCTTCTGGGGACTTCCATTCCATTAATAAGAGGCTAGGTTATTCAGAAGAACCAACCTGCCAAAAACAAGAAAAAAATCCTGGATAATAAACAAAAACATTCCCTTAAAAATATTTCCATGATTAAAGGATAGTGTGAGAAATGCAAGGTCATATTTTCAGGAGAAAGCCTGATCTCAGAGAAGTAAACTAAATATCAGAACACCAAAGCCACCTGAGCCCTAAGAGCATTTGCTGATACTGTATGCTCTGAGCATCAGTTCTACAATCTCAAGGGGCAAAGTGCAGAGAAGTCAAGGCTCAGAGTCCACCTAAATTAAGAAGTCTTAAAGGATTCCTAACCCACAAAAAGCAGACACTGTAAAGGGCTCTAAGTTAGGGTATGGACAAACCACAACTAAAATAGCTTCCCTATATTAATGAGGGTTCGGTCAAGAAAAACAGAAGTCACTCTACATATACCAAGAATAAAGAGTTTTAACACAAGGAAATAGACTTACACATCCGTTGGAAGGGCTAGGGGAACAAAGGTCAGGGAAGCTGCTGCCAGAGTTCTCACCCTGCAGCACCAAAGCAGGTGATTCTTAAGAGCTCACCCCAAAACCACTGTGACTCTCAAGAATCCCTGGATAGTTCCCATCAACATGTATTTCTGACTCCTTTACAGTGAAAACCTAAGTTCCTAATAACATTAGCATACTTATTTGCTTTGTCCTATGATATATATAAAATTGTTTCAAAATTGAAATACTATTAACAATAAACCTAATGAGGAAAGCTGTCTTTGTAGTTCTGTGCCCTTAGAATATATCTCACAAAGTATTTACAGAATAGTGTGCTCATAAGGTACTTGAAAAATTATTTACTTTGTATATACAATTAGGTTCTTTTAAAGTGTGGTAGAACTTTGGTGGAGCCATCTCCATCTAGTCCAGAAGTTTCTTTATAGAACAATTTTCTCACAATTAAAAAAATTTTAACAAAACGTTGAAAGAATTATATAATGTATAGCCACATGCCTTCTACTTAGATCCAACATTTTTTTAACATTTTGCCATATTTGGTTTATATAGATAGATAGTAGATGTACATGTTTTATTTTTTTGCTGAACCATTTGAAAGTTGCAGGGATCATGAAAGTTCACCCCTGAATTCTTCAGCATGCATCTCCTAAGAATACATTCTCCTGCATAACCACAATATTATTATCCCCCAACACAATTAACAATAATTCCTTAGTGGGGCACCTGGGTGGCTCAGTCATTAAGCATATGCCTTCAGCTCATGTCATGATCCCAGGGTCCTGGGATCGAGCCCCACACTGAGCTCCCTGCTCATCGAGGAGCCTGCTTCTCCCTCTGCTTATGCTCTTTCTCTCACTGTCTCTCTCTGTCAAATAAATAAAATCTTTAAAAAAAACAATAATTCCTTAGTAATATCTAATATTCAGTTCATATTAAAATTTCCCCAATTGTCCTTAAAATATCTATACCTTTTGTAAAAACAGAATTCGTGAAATGCATTTGGTTTTTATGTCTCCTTAGACTCTTTTAATCAAGAACATTTCCTCTACCTATGACATTCACTTTTCACTGAGTCCAGGCACATTTTCTTTCCTTTTTTTTTTTTATTATGTTAGTCACCATACAGTACATCATTAGTTTTTGATGTAGTGTTCCATGATTCATTGTTTGCATATAACACCCAGTGCTCCATGCAATACATACCCTCCTTAATACCTATCACCAGGCTAACCCATCACCCCAACCCCCTCCCCTCTAAAACCTTCAGTTTGTTTCTCGGAGTTCATAGTCTCTCATGGTTCATTCTTCATCTCCCCCTCTGATTTCCCCCCCTTCATTTTCCCCTTCCTTCTCCTAATGTCCTCCATGCTATTCCTTACGTTCCACGAATAAGTGAAACCATATGATAACTGACTTTCTCTGCTTGGCTTAATTCACTTAGCATAATCTCCTCCCGTTCCATCTGTGTTGATGCAAAAGTTGGGTATTCGTCCTTTCTGATGGCTGAGTAATATTCCATTGTATATATGGACCACATCTTCTTTATCCATTCTTCTGTTGAAGGGCATCTCAGCTCTTTCCACAGTTTGGTTACTGTGGACATTGCTGCTATGAACATTGGGATGCATGTGGCCCTTCTTTTCACTACATTTGTATCTTTGGGGTAAATGCCCAGTAGTGCAATTGCTGGGTCATAGGGTAGCTCCATGTTTAACTTTTTGAGGAACCTCCACACTGTTTTCCAAAGTGGCTGTATCAACTTGCATTCCCACCAACAGTGTAAGAGGGTTCCCCTTTCTCCACAACCTCTCCAACATTTGTTCTTTCTTGCCTTGTCAATTTTTGCCATTCCAACTGGTGTAAGGTGGTATCTCAATGTGGTTTTGATTTGAATTTCCCTGATGGCTAATGATGATGAACATTTTTTCATGTGTCTGTTAGCCATTTGTATGTCTTCTTTGGAGAAGCGTCTGTTCATGTCTTCTGCCCATTTTTTGACTTGATTATTTGTTTTTTGGGTGTTGAGTCTGAGAAGTTCTTTATAGATCTTGGGTATCAGCCCTTTGTCTGTAGTGTCATTTGCAAAAATCTTCTCCTATTCTGTGGTTTGCCTCTTTGTTTTGTTGACTGTTTCCTTTGCTGTCAGAAGTTTTTTATCTCAGTGAAGTCCCAAAAGTTCATTTTCGCTTTTGTTTCCCTTGCCTTTGGGGACGTGTCTTGAAAGAAGTTGCTGTGGCCAATGTCGAAGAAGTTACTGCCTATGTCTTCCTCTAGGAGTTTGATGGATTCCTGTCTCACATTGAGGTCTTTCATCCATTTTGAGTTTATCTTTGTATATGGTGTAAGAGAATGGTCCAGTTTCATTCTTCTGTATATAGCTGTCCAATTTTCCCAGCACCATTTATTGAAGAGACTTTTTTCCATTGCATATTTTCTCCTGCTTTGTCGAAGATTATTTGACCATAGAGTTGAGGGTCCATATCTGGGCTCTCTATTCTGTTCCATTGATCTATGTGTCTGTTTCTGCAGGCACATTTTCTTATAGAAAGTCCCACATTCGGAATTTTACCTAATTGTTTTCTTCTGATGGCTTTAATTTGTTCCTCTTTCCCATGAATTTCTTATAAGCTTGAAGTTAGATCTAGAGTTGTGCTGTCTAATATGTTAGCCACTGGCTACATGTGACTATTGAGCGTTTGCAAAGTGGTTAGATTAAAATGAAATGTACTGTAAGTATAAAATATGCAATAGAATTTGAAGACTTGTTAAAAAAAGTAAAATATTTCATTAAAAATTTTGATTCATGCTGAAATAATATTTTGGATATACTTGATTAAGTAAAATACATTATTAATATTAATGTCATCTATTTCTTTCTACTTTCAATGTGGCTATTAGAAATTTAAAATTAAGAGTGCCTGGGTGGCTTAGTCGGTTGGACCTTTGGTTCAGGTCATGATCCCAGGGTCCGGGGATCGAGCCCCATGTCAGGCTCCCTGCTCAGTGGGGAGTCTGCTTCTCCCTCTACCTCTGTCCCTCCCCCTCTCTCTCAATAAATCAATAAAATCTTTTTAAAAAAGAAATTTAAAATTACATGTGTGGCTTCCATTATATTTCTTTTGGACAGCATTTGATAGAGGCTTGATTAGGTTCAGGTTAAATGTTTGGAGCAAGAAAACTTCACTAGCGGTATTGTGTACATCATATTGCATCACATCAGGAGACTATCTTAGTCCATTCACATTGCTGTAACAAAAAATACCATAGACTGGATGGCTTAAAAACAAACATCTATTCCTCACAGTCAGGAGGCTGGGAAGTCCAAGATCAAGGTGCTGGCAGATTTGGTGTCTTCTGGCAGAAGAGGGCCTGCTTCCTGGTTCATAGACAGCTGTCTTCTCACTGTGTCCTCACATGGTGGAAGAAGCAAGGGAGCTCTCTGGGGTCTCTTTTATAAGGACACTAATCTCTTTCATGAGGGTTCCACCCTCATGACTTAATCACCTCCCAAAGGCCCCACTTCCAAATACCATCACATTGGGGGGTAGGATTTCAACATATGGATTTAGGGGGATACAAATATTCAGTTCATAATAGTCCACCCCTCATCCCCCAAAATTTATGAACTTCTTGCATGCAAAATGCATTTACTCCATACCAACAGCTCCAAAATTCTTAACTGGTTCCAGCATCAATTCTAAAGTCTTAAGTCCAAAGTCTAATCTAAATATCATCTAAGTCAGATATGGGTAAGACTCAAGGTCTGTTTCATCCTGAGGCAAATTTCTCTCCAGCTGTGAATCTATGAAATGAGGTAAGTTGCGTGATACCAAAATATAATGGTAGGACAGGCAGAGACACTCTTATTCCCAAAGAGAGAAACAGAAAAGAAAGGAAGGGGTACTGGGTCACAAGTAAGTCCAAAACTTAATGGGGCAAATTCTATCGGACCTTAAGGTTTGAGAATAATCCTCTCTGGCTTGATGCTCTGCCTTTCAGACCCACCTCAGTGGCAACATCACCCCTACCACTTGGTAAGGTGCTTCCCATGACAACAGTCCTCTGCAGGGGCCCCACCCCTGACTCCCGAACAGAGAGGAAGCCTCATCCTTGGAAATTCCTCCACCCCCCAGGCCCTTGCACTCTGAGTCCTAGTAGAAATGACACTTGAATCACCTTGGCGAGGAGGAGTTCATTCTTCCCTTGTCTTGAAGAATAGTACCTGGCTTCTGTTGAGAGGGCTGTTTAAGTCCATGGTTCATATCCATTATAATCTCCTTATCAAACTATCACTTGGCTACACCCCTAGTTTTCTTTTTTGAATGCACCTTCTCATTCTTTGCAATATGGATAGACTGAGAATTTTCCAAATCTTTAAGTTCTGGCTACTTTTTGCTTAATAATTCTGTCCTCAAATCATTTTTCTCTTCTCACATTTTACTATACGCAGTCAGGAGAAACAAGACCACTACTTTAACATTTTGCTTAGAAATCTCTTCAGCTAGGAATGCCCAGGTGGCTCAGTCCACTGAGTGACTGACTCTTGGTTTCGACTCTGGTCATGATCTCAGGGTCATGAAATCAAGCCCCACGTCAGGCTCCACACTAGGCATGGAGCCTGCTTAAGATTCTCTCTCTCCCTCTCCCTCTGCCCCTCCACTCACTCTCTCTCTCAAATAAATACATCTTAAAAAAAAAAGAAATCTTTTCAGCTAAATATCCAATTTCATCTCTCAGAGGTTCTACCTTCCATAAAATACTAGTACATGAACACAGTTCAGCCAAGTTCTTTGCCACTTTATAATAAAGATCACCTTTTCTTCATTGTTCAATAACATGTTCCTCAGGGCACCTGGGTGGCTCAGTCGTTAAGCGTCTGCCTTCAGCTCGGGTCGTGATCTCAGGGTCCTGGGATCGAGCCCCATGTTGGGCTCCCTGCTCCGCGGGAAGCCTGCTTCTCCCTCTCCCATTCACCCTGCTTGTGTTCCCTCTCTCACTGTGTCTCTCTCTGTCAAATAAATAAATAAAATCTTAAAAAAAATAAAATAACATGTTCCTCATTTCTGTCTGTGATCTCATCAGAATGGTCTTTACTATCCATATTTCTAACCAAATTCTGTTTATGATTACTTAAGTGTTCTCTATGAGACTGAGGCTTTCTCCACAGCTTTTTTTTTCTGAGCTCTCCTCAGAATTTCCTTTAAAATTCCTTTCATATTTCTAGCATACACCTCAAAACTCTTTCAGCCTCTACCCATCACCCAGGTCCAAACCTGCTTCCACATGTTTAGGTATTTGTTACAGTAGCACCCAACTTCTCAGTACCAATTTCTAAGCCAGTTTAGGCTTCTATAACAAAAATACCACAGACTGGGTGGCTTAAACAACAAACATTTATTCCTCACAATTCTGAAGGCTGGGAAATCTAAGATCAAGGAAGATGCAGATTCAGTGTCTGGTAAGAACCCACTTCCCAGTTCATAGATAGCCATCTTCTTGCTGTCTCCTCACATGGCAGAAGGAGCCAGAGAGCACTCTGGGGTCTCTTTTATAAAAGCACTAATCCCATTCACGAGAGCTTCACCCTCATGACCTAATCCCCTCCCAAAGGCCCTACTTCCTAATACTATCACATTGGAGGCTAGGATTTCAACATATAAATTTAGGAGTGGCGGGAGGGACACAAACATTCAGTCCATAACAGAGGCATATAATGTCAGATCATCCCATGATTAATTATTGATTGTTAGGTTCAGGTGGTGACCTCCAGATATCATGTACAGTTTCCCTTTTGCAATTACTAAGTAAATTGTGGAGTGATTCTTCAGCACCATGTGAATATGCTTTTTTCCTAACAACCTTTTATCCGATGGTTTTAAAATACACTGATGATTGCTGCTTGACCCAGCCAGCAATTATTACATCAAGTGTTATAAAATCATGATATCTCTAATTCTATCATTCTTTGATATTTACTATGAAGAAGAGCTTTTCTTTTCTCTACTATTCTTTTATATAGATATAGATTACAATAGATGATGAGAGGTAGCTAGATAGAAGAGAGATATATAGATGATAGAGATATCATAATGGACTCATGGATTTTTAAAAAATCAATGTGTTATTAAACAAATAATCATTCCCGTTTTGATACTCAGATTGTTCCAAATTTGGCCAGAGGGTTCCCCTTCAAGCTGTCTCCCATGGTCTTTTGATATGAGCCCATTATTCTTTGTGTACTTTGCTGTTTTCTGGCACAACAGGATGTCCTGTACATCCTGTACTTCCCCTGCCCCACACCTGGAATCAGCTATTTCCATAAAGAGCCTTTGTTTTTCTTTTAGTAGCAAATAGTATTTAGAAACCAAGGTCTGAATGCTGGATAAACTCATTGATTCTGAAGTATCATTACTTCTAGGTCATTTTAGTGGACAAAGATAGGAAATTTGTTTTTTGAGTCATGGATTTATATTCGTACAAGTAAAATCACTGTGACGAACAACTTCAAGAAAAGCACATTTTTCAAGGAGCCTTGCTGGCTCAGTCAGTGGAACATGAGACTCTTGATCTTGGGGTTGTGAGTTGGAGCCCCATATTGGATGTAGAGATTACTTAAAAATAAAAAAAAGTCTTAAAAAAAAAAAAGAAAGAGGGGCACCTGGGTGGCTCAATTGGTTAAGCAACAGACTCTTAATTTCAGCTGGGGTTGTAATCTCAGGGTCATGGGATCGAACCCCACATCAGCCTCCACACTGGGCATGGAACCTACTTAGGATTCTCAATCCCTTCTCCTTCATCCTCTGCCCTTCCTCCTCCCTCTCAAATAATAAATAAATAAGAAAGAAAGAAAAGCACATTTTTCTTCAATAATTTTTTATATCCTTAATACCTATATTTTTCTTACTTTTCTTAGGGTCATACTTAATTATTTCTGGTTAGCAAATGAATATATTCTCATTCTAGAAAATGTACACAGAAACATATAAAAAAAAAGCAAAAGTTGAAAAATCCCAGCAGCAACCATTTCTGATATGCTAGAATATTTCTTTTGTCTATATATTTTCCTTGATGCTCCTAAGGGCATATTGTGTGTAAAATTTTGTATCTTTATTTTTGATATTGTAAGTCTTTTCAAAACTCATCGAATAAATTTTTATCAACACATTTTCAAATGGCTATTGTATTAGTTTTTTATTGCTGAATAACAAATTACCACAAAATTACTGTTTTAAAACACAAATCTATTATCTCATGTTGTCTTTGGGCCAGGATTCCAGGCATGAGTTAGCTAGGCTGTCTACTCAGGGTCTCGCCAGGATGAAATCAAGGTGTCAGCCAGAGCTGTGCTCTCATCTAATGCTCAGGGTCCTCTTGTCAGTTCATTCAAGTTTGTGGCAAAATTCAGTTCCTTGTGGTTGTTTTCTTGTTAGCTGTCTGTCAAGAGTTGCTCTTGGTTCTTAGAGGCCAATCCCATGTCCTAGCACATGGCCCTCTCATAAGCCAACTTATTCTTCAAAAATAGACAAGGGAGTCTCTAGCCAGCCTGCTATAATATAAACATGCGAATGACTATCTCATCACCTTTATCACATAACATAACCTAGTCAAGGGAGAATTATCCATCATATTCATATGTCTTGCCCACACTTTAGGGAAGGGGGTTATGGCAGGTGTGTATACCATGGACTGGAAACTTGGAGGCCATCTTAGAATTCTGCCAACCACAACCATAGAATATTTCATCCTATGTTTGTACCATGAATTATTTAACAAGTCTCTTATTATATGCCACCTAGCTTGATTTCTAATTTTCAAAATTATAAGGAATATTACATTGACCCATCACTGAAAATGGCATATTTTTTGTCAAAAGTTTTATAGTTTATGTATTTATTTATTTATTCAATTATAATTCTCAAGATGAGAATTGACACTAACACTTCATCTTCACAATGAGGTTTTTAATAGGAGGTTACCCCTTTTCTATCATGTGACCCTTGAACTTTTGGACAATGATTTATGAACAGAATGTACCAGGAACAGGCATTACAAAATTTTTACTCAACTCTTCTATTAGGTCTCCAAAGCAGCCACTGAGTATTGCAATGCTTTTGTGATACGCGCAAATGGCAAATCCTTTGTCATTTTTCACTAAGATTTGGACACTTGACCCAATGCATATGTAAATCGATTCCTGGAAATTACTATTCTGACGGAAATGTCAAGAACATTTTGCCCATCCTTAAGTATAGTGTAAGAAATGAACTCTGTAAAATACAAAAGGGTGGGGGGAGGAACAAGCATCTTGTATAATGTTTAAAGAGAAACACTAGTAAAACTAGAGGGACTGAACTGAAATTTAATTTGGCTATTTGGGGCTGGTTGCTCCTAGCATTCATCCACATGCAGTATTTGAGAACTGGATTCCTAGAATCAGAGATCTGAGATAACAGAATGGTATTTGAGGTGGCTTCCCAAACCTCGTCCTGTCACATACACAAAACATGGGAAAGTTAAATATAAGAGAGTATTGGGAGGACCTGAGGACGAAGTCCCACCCGTAAAAGTGGGCTTTACTAATATCCAGTACACCTTGCCCTGGATTACATGAAAAAGCCTCTTCTAACTCTAGAGTTCAATGTTTCTATGGTACTCTGATTTAAGATTCATACCTACCTGCCAAATAATTTGAAATGAGTTTTAAGATTAAACATAATCCAAAAATAGGACAAAAATATGAAAGCAGAATGGAGGCCATTAAGGGAGTAGAGAAAGCCATATAATCAGAAACGCAGGGAGACAAATATCCAGGTAATGTTTTTCAGAATAGTGACAAACTTTGAGACATTAGGAAGCCACCTTTAATATCCTGCTAAATAAGCAGTGGTGCCATTATCTTTTTTCTTTTGCAGAGAAGGATTTTGAACCACTGGCCTCGGAACCACACTGCCTATGCTACAATCTTGGCTAGCACAATAGATGGCCTCTCGTGATGTGCCCATACTTTTTTGCCAGCCTCATGTCTTCTAGCATCCCCTTCTGACACTAGGCTCTGGACAAACAGAAACATCTACACTTACACAAGTGTGTCATGCTACCTCAAACCTCCATGCCTTTGCTCCTGTTATTCCTCTGCCTGGAATAGCCTCGCCTCCACCCCCAATCCTTCTGTCTAGTGAACCCCTGGTCATCTCTCATCTATGAAGACTTCCCTGAATCTCTCCGGTAGAACTGACCATTTCCTCATCTATGACCCTGCCAGGCATTGCAACACTTACATATTTTAGAACACTTTATATATTTCCTGCTACAACACTATGAACTCCTGAAGGGGAAAGAACATGTCTTTTCATCTCTGTATTCCCAGTGCCTGGCACATAGTAAATGACTAAATTAATCAATTTTGAGGCTAGGTTGTAAAAGTAATTTCATAACTGTTTTTAACATCATTTAAATTATTATATAATCCCACAGTGACTACTTTGAAGGCAAGAATATTAATTTGGGGAATTATAAATCCTGACAAGTTGTTAAAAACCGGTCACATTAACTTTATCCTCACTTTTCATACGGTGTCCTCAGACACTACTAGGTATTAAATTAAGGGACGCTTTCCTTTTGCTTTTTCTGGCATATAAATCAAGATAGGCCAGGTTCTATTGCAATAGTAAATAATTTCAAAATCTCAGTGGGTTAAAAGAGGTTAAGTTTTTTCTTTCCCACTGCAGGTCTGGGTGACTATCTTGGGTAGCTGTCCTCCGTTAGTTGGCTCAGCATTGCATTTCTGCTATCACAGTACTTCTCCATTTGGCAAGGCCGAGGAAGAGAGCACTAGAGAATTGAGAACTAACAATTAAGTGCTCCACATAGAAATGATGCATGTCACTTTTGCTCATATTCCATTTACCAAAGTAAGTCATATCACATCTCACTTCAAGAGAGGAGAAATTATAGTCCCACTCTGTGCCCAGAAGAAAAAGCACCAGTAATATTAGTGAGCAGCACTAACGATTACCACAGTGGGGCACTGGCAGACCCCATCTAGGCAAGGAACAGTGTTCCTCAGGCTACCTTTTGAATTATGAGCCCAATTCATATGTGCTAACTTAATTTCACTCCTAATATCTCTGCTTTTTCCTTCATCATCCCTTTATGGAGGACTCCTAGGTGCCAGACTCTATGCTAGATGATTTCCCAGCTATTGTTTTACTGGATTCTCACAACTGCCCTAAGAAATAGGTCCTATTGGGGCACCTGACTGGCTCAGTCAGAAGAGCCTGCGACTCTTGATCTCGGGGTTGTGGGTTTAAGCCCCACACTGGGTGTAGAGATTAGTTAAATAAATAAATATTTAAAAAAGAAATAGGTCTTATTATTGTCTCCATTTGACAGTTATGGAAACTGAGGCTGAGATAGATTAAATTATTTCAACAAGGTCATAAGTTATGAAGTAGTCAAACCGGGAAGCAAGATCCAAATCTGTAATATTATAAAACCTGTGTTGTGTCCGTTGTACCACACATATGCTCCTGTCCAAAGCTGAGCGCTCCAATTCTGCTCAGCCCCCTTCCCTTCCCAGGAACTCCAGGAGCTCACTCCATTACTGATTTCCCACCCTCACTGATTTATTGAACCTCAGTCTCTCCTCTTCTATCCCCTCCCTGTCAGTTGTTCAGAATCACTTAGTATCCTCTTTTGAAACTGGTTTTCTTCAACCAGAGATCTCTCCTTCTCTCTGCCCTGTTTCTACCCAACCTCTGCATCCACCTGTGCCCTATTCTCTTCTCCCTTAATCCTCTGCAATCTCTCCTCTGTCCCCACCAGCCTACCGGCTGCAACTTCTCTGAAGCATCCCAAGTGGCCAAATCGAACAATTGGGCACTTCCATGTGACTTTGTCCACTGCAGTGACTTAGAAACATTCTCAGGTTCTATTCACACTTTCATTTTTTTTTTCTCTTTTCTTCCTTTCTGTTATGGACTGAAGTGTGTTCCATCAAAATTCCTATGTTGAAGTCCTAACCCCCAAAGTGATGGTATTTGGAGATGGGGCCTTTGGGAGGTAATAAAAGTTAGATAAGGTCATGAGGGTGAAGCCCTTGTGATGGGATTAGTCCTATTTTAAGCTCGTTTGCATCCTCTCTCTCTCTCTCTCTCACACACACACACACACACACACACACACACACACACACACACACACATCAAGAAGGCAGCCTTTTCGGAGGGCGGAGCAAGATGGCAGAGGAGTAGGAGACCTGGATTTCGTCTGGTCTCAGGAATTCAGCTGAATAGGGATCAAACCATTCTGAACACCTACGAACTCAACAGGAGATCGAAGAGGAGAGTAGCAACAACTCTCTGAACAGAGAAGCGACCACTTACTGGAAGGTAGGACGTGCGGAGAAGTGAATCCGAGGTGATATTTGGGAGGTTAGACGGCGGGGGAGGGGGCCTCCGTCGGCCGCTTCTGGCAAGTGATAGAGCCGCGGAGCATAAAATCGGAACTTTTAGAAGTCGGCTCCGCGGAGGGACGTCGCTCCAGTGGCTAAGTGGGGGGTGGAACCCTCGCGGGACAGTGTGGTCTCAGGACCCTCGGGGTCACAGAAAGACCGGGGGTGCCTGAGTGCGGAAGAGCTCCCAGGTATTGGAGCGGGGAAGCCGGCTGCAGAGATGGAGCCGAGGCGCGGGCTCTCAGCTCGGGGTGGCCATAAACTGTGATCCGCGGCCCAGTCGGGCCACTGCTCCTCCAGCAGGGACCCAACAAGCGGCAGATCCGGGGAGACTCCCCTCCCTCCCCCGGGAGGAGCGGCACAGGAGCGCACCGCAGGGATCTGCTGGGTTTGGAGACTCCACACGGGGTCGGGTGCCAGAGATAGAAACGCTCGGTCACAGGCCGGGTGAGCATGGAGTGCGGCCGGAGACCAGGGACACGGGAGTGACTGACTGCTTTTCTCTGGGGGCGCACTGAGGAGCAGAGCCCCGAGTTCTTGCCTCCTCTGGGGCGGAGATTGGGAGGCCGCCATTTTTACTGTCCTCCTCCAAAGCCGTACGGAGAGCTTGCAGGGAACAAAAGCTCCGGAGAGCAAACCCGAGCAGCTTGCTTAGCTGGGACCGACAAGGGCGGGGCAATTCCGCCTCCGGCAAAGACATTTGAGAATCACGGCAATAGGCCCCTCCCCCAAAAGATCAGCAGGAACAGCCAGCAAGCCAAGACCAAGTTTACCAATCAAGGAGAACAGGAGAACTCCAGCGCTAGGGGAATACTGCACATAGAATTCATGGCTTTTTTTACCATGATTCATTAGTTTTTCAAAGTTAATTTTTTTAACTGTTTTTTTTTAATTTCTCTTTTTCCCTTTTTCAACCAACATCTTATCAATCCCTTTTTTTAAAAAAAACATTATTTTTCATTTTTAGAGTCATATTTTATCCCTTCATAGTAGTTAACCTTATTTTTGGCATATATATATATATATATAAGTTGTTCTCGCTTTAAAATTTTGAGATACAGTTTCTTCTAACAGATCAAAATATACCCTAAATCACTAGTGTATGGCTTTGTTCTAGTCTCCTGCCTGATCACATTCTCTCCCCTTTTTTTTTAAATCTTCTTTCTTTTTTCAAACTTCTTATCGTATCAATTCCTTTTATAAAATCTTTTATAATTTTCATCTTTACAGTCATCTTCCATCCCTTCATTGTATCAACCCTTATTTTGTGCATATATAAGTCTTTCTTCCTTTAAAATTTTAGGAGGCACTTTTTTCTAACAGACCAAAATACACACAAAATCTAGGGTGTGGCACTGATCTATGCACTAGCCTGATCATATTTGATCATATTCGTTTTTTTTTTGTATTGTTCTGTTTTTGTTTTTAATCTTTTTCTTTTTGGTCTTTTTTTTTCTTTCTTTCTTTTCTCTTCCTTTTTTCTTTCTTTCCCTTTCTTTTCCCCTGGTTTCAGGTCTTTTCTGATTTGTATAGAGTATATTTGCTGGGGACGTTCTTAACCTGTTGGCATTTTGTTCTCTCATTCATCTATTCTCCTCTGGACAAAATGACAAGACGAAAAAAATCACCTCAGCAAAAAGAACAAGAGATAGTACCGTCAGCCAGGGACCTACTCAATACGGACATTAGTACGACGTCGGACCTAGAGTTCAGAATCATGACTTTAAAGATACTAGCTGGGCTTGAAAAAACGTGGAAGTTATTAGAGAAACCCTTTCTGGAGAAATAAAAGAACTAAAATCTAACCAAGTCGAAATCAAAAAGGCGATTAATGAGGTGCAATCAAAAATGGGGGCACTAACTGCTACGATAAATGAGGCAGAAGAGAGAATCAGCGATATAGAAGACCAAATGATGGAAAATAAAGAGGCTGAGAAAAAGAGAGAGAAACAACTACAGGATCACGAGGGCAGAATTCGAGAGATAAGTGATACGATAAGACAAAACAACATTAGAATAATTGGGATCCCAGAAGAAGAAGAAAGAGAGAGGGCGGCAGAAGGTATATTGGAGCAAATAATAGCAGAGAACTTCCCTAATGTGAGGAAGGAAACAGGCATCAAAATCCAGGAGGCACAGAGAACCCCTCTCAAAATCAATAAAAATAGGTCAACACCCCAACATCTAATAGTAAAATTTACGAGTCTCAGAGACAAAGAGAAAATCCTGAAAGCAGCTCGGGAGAAGAGATATGTAACCTACAATGGTAGAAACATTAGATGGGCAACAGACCTATCCACAGAGACCTGGCAGGCCAGAAAGGACTGGCATGATATCTTCAGAGCACTAAACGAGAAAAATATGCAGCCAAGAATACTATATCCAGCTAGGCTCTCATTGAAAATTGAAGGAGAGATAAAAAGCTTCCAGGACAAACAAAAACTAAAGGAATTTGCAAACACGAAACCAGCCCTACAAGAAATATTGAAAGGGGTCCTCTAAGCAAAGAGAGAGATTAAAAGCAGCACAGATCAGAAAGGAACAGAGACAATATACAGTAACAGTCACCTTACAGGCAATACAATGGCACTAAATTCATACCTTTCAATAGTTACCCTGAATGTAAATGGGCTAAATGCCCCAATCAAAAGACACAGGCTATCAGATTGGATCAAAAAACAAGACCCATCAATATGCTGTCTGCAAGAGACTCATTTTAGACCCAAAGACACCCCCAGATTGAAAGTGAGGGGGTGGAAAACCATTTACCATGCTAATGGACACCAAAAGAAAGCTGGGGTGGCAATCCTTATATCAGACAAATTAGATTTTAAACCAAAGACTGTAATAAGAGATGAGGAAGGACACTATATCCTACTTAAAGGTTCTATCCAGCAAGAAGATCTAACAATTGTAAATATCTATGCCCCTAACATGGGAGCAGCCAATTATATAAGGCAATTAATAACAAAAGCGAAGAAACACATTGACAGCAATACAATAATAGTGGGGGACTTTAACACGCCCCTGACTGAAATGGACAGATCATCTAAGCAAAAGATCAACAAGGAAATAAAGACTTTAAATGACACACTGGATCAAATGGACTTCACAGACATATTCAGAACATTCCATCCCAAAGCAATGGAATATACATTCTTCTCTAGTGCCCATGGAACATTCTCCAGAATTGATCACATCCTAGGTCACAAATCAGGTCTCAACCGGTACCAAAAGATTGGGATTATTCCCTGCATATTTTCAGACCACAATGCTTTGAAACTAGTACTCAATCACAAGAGGAAAGTTGGAAAGAACTCAAATGCATCTAAAGGCTAAAGAGCATCCTACTAAGGAATGAATGGGTCAACCAGGAAATTAAAGAAGAATTAAAAAAATTCATGGAAACCAATGAAAATGAAAACACAACTGTTCAAAATCTTTGGGATACAGCAAAGGCAGTCCTGAGAGGAAAGTATATAGCAATACAAGCCTTTCTCAAGAAACAAGAAAGGTCTCAAATACACAACCTAACCCTACACCTAAAGGAGCTGGAGAAAGAACAGCAAAGAAAGCCTAAACCCAGCAGGAGAAGAGAAATAATAAAGATCAGAGCAGAAATCAATGAAATAGAAACCAAAAGAACAGTAGAACAGATCAACGAAACTAGGAGCTGGTTCTTTGAAAGAATTAACAAGATTGATAAACCCCTGGCCAGACTTATCAAAAAGAAAAGAGAAATGACCCAAATCCACAAAATCATGAGTGAAAGAGGAGAGATCACAACCAACACTAAAGAAATACAAACAATTATAAGAACATATTATGAGCAACTCTATGCCAGCAAATTAGATAACCTGGAAGAAATGGGTACATTCCTAGAGATGTATCAACTACCAACATTGAACCAGGAAGAAATAGAAAACCTGAACAGACCTATAACCACTAAGGAAATTGAAGCAGTCATCAAAAATCTCCCAACAAACAAAAGCCCAGGGCCAGATGGCTTCCCAGGGGAATTCTATCAGACATTTAAAGAAGAATTAATACCTATTCTCCTGAAACTGTTCCAAAAAATAGAAATAGAAGGAAAACTTCCAAACTCATTTTATGAGGCCACCATTACCTTGATCCCCAAACCAGACAAAGACCCCATCAAAAAGGAGAATTACAGACCAATATCCTTGATGAACATGGATGCAAAAATTCTCACCAAAATACTAGCCAATAGGATCCAACAGTACATTAAAAGGATTATTCACCACGACCAAGTGGGATTTATCCCTGGGCTGCAAGGCTGGTTCAACATCCGCAAATCAATCAACGTGATACAATACATTAACAAAAGAAAGAACAAGAATCATATGATCCTCTCAATAGATGCAGAAAAAGCATTTGACAAAGTACAGCATCCTTTCTTGATCAAAACTCTTCAGAGTATAGGGATAGAGGGTACATACCTCAATATCATAAAAGCCATCTATGAAAAACCTACAGCGAATATCATTCTCAATGGGGAAAAGCTCTCAGCTTTTCCCCTAAGGTCAGGAACGTGGCAGGGATGTCCACTCTCACCACTGCTATTCAACATAGTATTAGAAGTCCTAGCCACAGCAATCAGACAACAAAAAGAAATCAAAGGCATCCAAATCGGCAAAGAGGAAGTCAAACTCTCACTCTTTGCAGATGATATGATACTTTATGTGGAAAACCCAAAAGACTCCACCCCAAAACTGCTAGAACTCATACAGGAATTCAGTCAAGTAGCAGGCTATAAAATCAATGCACAGAAATCAGTGGCATTCCTATACACCAACAACAAGACAGAAGAGAGACAAATCAAGGAGTCGATCCCATTTACAATTGCACCCAAAACCATAAGATACCTAGGAATAAATTTAACCAAAGAGGCAAAGGATCTGTACTCAGAAAACTATAAAATACTCAGGAAAGAAATTGAAGAAGACACAAAGAAATGGAAAAACGTTCCATGCTCATGGATTGGGAGAACCAACATTGTGAAGATGTCAATGCTACCTAGAGCAATCTACACATTCAATGCAATCCCCATCAAAATACCATCCACTTTTTTCAAAGAAATGGAACAAATAATCCTAAAATTTGTATGGAAACAGAAGAGACCCCAAATAGCCAGAGGAATATTGAAAAAGGAAAGCAAAGCTGGCGGCATCACAATTCCGGACTTCCAGCTCTATTACAAAGCTGTCGTCATCAAGACAGTATGGTACTGGCACAAAAACAGACACATAGATCAATGGAACAGAATCGAGAGCCCAGAAATGGACCCTCAACTCTATGGTCAACTTATCTTTGACAAAGCAGGAAAGAATGTCCAATGGAAAAAAGACAGTCTCTTCAACAAATGGTGTTGGGAAAATTGGACAGCCACATGCAGAAGAATGAAACTGGACCATTTCCTTATACCACACACGAAAACAGACTCCAAATGGTTGAAAGACCTAAACGTGAGACAGGAGTCCATCAAAATACTAAAGGAGAACACAGGCAGCAACCTCTTCGACCTCAGCCGCAGCAACTTCTTCCTAGAAACATCACCAAAGGCACGGGAAGCCAGGGCAAAAATGAACTATTGGGATTTCATCAAGATAAAAAGCTTTTGCACAGCAAAAGAAACAGTCCACAAAACCAAAAGACAACCGACAGAATGGGAGAAAATATTTGCAAATGACATATCAGATAAAGGGCTAGTATCCAAAATCTATAAAGAACTTATCAAACTCCACACCCAAAGAACAAATAATCCAATCAAGAAATGGGCAGAAGACATGAACAGACATTTTTCCAAAGAAGACATCCAAATGGCCAACAGACACATGAAAAAGTGCTCAACATCGCTCGGCATCAGGGAAATACAAATCAAAACCTCAATGAGATACCACCTCACACCTGTCAGAATGGCTAAAATTAACAAGTCAGGGAACGACTGATGTTGGCGGGGATGTGGAGAAAGGGGAACCCTCCTACACTGTTGGTGGGAATGCAAGCTGGTGCAACCCCTCTGGAAAACAGTATGGAGGTTCCTCAAACAGTTGAAATTAGAGCTACCATTCGATCCAGCAATTGCACTACTGGGTATTTACCACAAAGATACAAATGTAGGGACCCGAAGGGGTACGTGCACCCCAATGTTTATAGCAGGAATGTCCACAATAGCCAAACTGTGGAAAGAGCCAAGATGTCCATCGACAGATGAACGGCTAAAGAAGAGGTGGTATATATACACAATGGAATATTATGCAGCCATCAAAAGGAATGAGATCTTGCCATTTGCAACGACATGGATGGAACTGGAGGGTGTTATGCTGAGTGAAATAAGTCAATCAGAGAAAGACATGTATCATATGACCTCACTGATATGAGGAATTCTTAATCTCAGGAAACAAACTGAGGGTTGCTGGAGTGGTCGGGAGTGAGAGGGATGGGGTGGCTGGGTGATAGACATTGGGGACGGTATGTGCTACGGTGAGCGCTGTGAATTGTGTAAGACTGTTGAATCACAGATCTGTAATTCTGAAACAAATAACGCAACATATTTTAAGAAAAAAGAAAAAGAAGAAGATAGCAGGAGAGGAAGAATGAAGGGGAGTAAGTCAGAGGGGGAGATGAACCAGGAGAGATGATGGACTCTGAAAAACAAACTGAGGTTTCTAGAGGGGAGGAGGGTAGGGGGATGGGTTAGCCTGGTGATGGGTATTAAAGAGGGCACATTCTGCATGGAGCACTGGGTGTTATGAACAAACAATGAATCATGGAACACTACACCAAAACAAATGATGTAATATATGGTGATTAACATAACAATAAAAAATTAAAAAAAAATAATGCCGTCTGTAAAGTTATACCAATTTTCATCATCAGTTGCTTTAGTCAAGGCTAGATAACCCCTGTTTCTTTTCTCCAAATTCAATGCAATCTTCACAGCACACTGTTAGCCAGCTAAGTTTCAGCAGCACTACAAACACAGCCCTGGGAAAACACCATCAAGATTACAAGCAAAGATCCCTGTTTATGAAAATTCCAAAGCATCTGTCATGAGGTCTGGTTTGGGTATTTCCCAGTGTAGATTAGCAATACATGTGTATTGACAATTCTTAGTAACTGCACCAGTGCCAGGATGGGGAAGAAGGTAGTTATTGGTGCAAATTTGTTGGCTTTTATGCTTGGCAATAAAACGTTATCCTTGGATCCTGCCACTGTCCTGTGAGATTGCAGTTACAGCTGTATTACCAAGGAAATAATATAAAAGACCTTCTGTTAGCACGGCCCAGATGCACTGGCTTGAAAACAAGATGGAGAGAACAAAGGTATATCTGGAGAATGCCACACAAGCAGAGGACCTATAATAATCCTCAAAAACTATAACTATGCCTAGAAAACAATGTTGGCCATCACATCTACCCTATGTAACCACCAACCAAAACGTATTCATCACAAATCCTCCAAATCTCAGAATAAGCACAAGCAACAAAACAACAATAAAATGATTTTACAGATTCAGTAGAAGGCTTGGGCAAGCAATTATAACACTGAGACCACGGACATTTTGTTTCGCTCCCAAGTACAAATACAATGTAATCTAAAGCAGACAAGTCATGTGCACTGGGTACTTACTCTTTTGACAAATTCCCCTCTCCGATTTAATAATATTTACCCTTTGGGGATTACAAAAGTATCCAAATTGGGTGTATTTGTTTCCTTGGGCTGCCATAACTAACTACCACAAATTGGGTGGCTTAAAAGAACAGAAATTTATTGTTTCAGGTACCTGGGTGGCTCAGTGGGTTAAGCATCTGCCTTCAGCTCAGGCCATGCTCCCACAGTCCTGGGATCGAGTCCCGCATCTGGCTCCTTGCTCAGCAGGGAGTCTGCTTCTCCCTCTGCCTGTCAATCCCCCTGCTTTGCTCTCTCACCCTCTCTGACAAATAAATAAAATCTTTTAAAAATAAAAAAAATTAAAATAAAAAAAAAAAAAGAAATTTATTGTTTCACGGTTCTGGAGGCCAAAAGTCCAAAATCAAAATGTCAGGAGGGCCAGGCTTCCTCTGATGGAAAAGAATCTTTCCTTGCCTCTTCTTAGCTTCTGGCATTTGCTGACAATCCTTCCCTTTCCTCGGCTTGTAGACACGTCATTCCAGTCACGTGGACATCTTCTCCTTGTGTGTTTTTGCACTGTCTTTCCTGTGTGTGTTTGTCTCTGTGCCGAATTTCCCCTTTATATACAGACACCAGTCAGACTGGATAAGGGTGCACTCTAAAGACCTCATTTTAACATGATTACCTCTGCAAAGACCCTATTTCCAAATAAGGTTGCATTCTGAAGTATTGAGGGTTAGGACTTCAACAAATCGTTTTTGAGGGACATGATTCAACCCATAACTGGGAGGCCAGAATCAATTTAAAAATGGAGGACTTTAGGAACAAATAAAAAGAGCAGAATTGTCTGTAACTTATGGCTTAATAAATTAAAAAGCAGTGTGACATAGGATAGGCTCTTGACTAGTGTCAGGGACTTGGCCTAGCCTCAGATATGTCATGAATCCCCTTCCTAGCCCTGAACAAATAAGCTGACATCTTTGAGTGTCAATTCCCTTTAAAACAAATGGTTTGGGGGCACCTGGGTGGCTCAGTCAGTTAAGCACCTGTCTTCAGCTCAGGTCATGATCTCAGAGTCCTGGGATCGAGCCCCATGTCAGGTTCCCTCTCAGCTAGGACTCTGCTTCTCCCTCTCCCTCTGTGCTCTCTTGCTCTCTCTCAAGTAAATAAATAAAATGTTAAAAAAAAAGTGGTTTGGACTTATGGTCTCTAAACATCCTCTGGACTCTGATGTACCATGATTTTTTCATTTAGAGAAAAGCAAACTAAAAAATCAAATTCAATAAAATACATGGTGGATGGCATAGGAATATAGCACTTGATTTAGCATCCTCTCCAGTCTCGAATGCCACCATCAGATTTATGCAGGGTAAAGAGAGAAAATAAAAGAAAGAGAAGAGAAGAGAATCATTGTCCACCTTCCACCTCTTTTCTTTTCAGTGGAAGGTGGACAATGATTTCCAAAGATAACCTTTATATCAACCATCACAAGGCCCTGGAGCAGCCCACACACAGGGCCATACAGGTCATAATGTAAGGGTTTCTGGAAGGTAACTTGTGCCACACAGTGAGGAAGACACAGAGCCTTCTAAGGAGTAATAGGAAATGTGGCCTATTGCACTAATTAGGTCAGGTACACTGGAAACATTCGACAAGTTGATCACATTGAAGCAAGACAGCACAATCATGAGGATTCCTTAAATCCTTGGTTTGGGATCCAGTGATATTTCTCCTGCCTCCCCATTCTGTTTTCAAAAAAAAAAAAAAAAAAGCAACTGGCAAGGGAGCAGTTAATGGTTGTGCAACTACTCGGGCTCTGTTCTAAGCTATTTACACACATGATCTCATTTTTTAAAACCCTATGCAGTAGGTATTAAAATAATGATCAGCATTTATTGACTGCTCACACTGAGCTTGGCACTTTTTATGTATAATTTATTGCCTCAAACAATACTGCAAAGTACAAAATACTGTTGAGCACAATTATTCCCATCATATAAACAAGGCACCTTTGGCTCAGAGAAGTGAGATAATTTGCCCAGGTTCACACAGCTTGTAAATGGCAGAACTGGACTACCTGGCTTTCAAGTCTCCTTATATTTTACCATGCTAATTCCCCATTTACAGATGAGGAGAGACTGAGGGACAAGGATGAGGGAGGGAGAGAGAGCATGATCCATGGACCATTAAATTAGTCTTCTGTTGGGATGCCTGGGTGGCTCAGTTGGTTAAGCGTCTGCCTTCGGCACAGGTCATGATCGAGTCCCATGTCGGGCTCCTTGCTCAGCGGGGAGCCTGTTTCTCCCTCTGCCTCTGCCCCTGCTTGTGCTTTTTCTCTCTCTCTCACACACACACACAAATAAATAAATAAAATCTTTTAAAAAATAAAATTAGTCTTCTGTTAATAGAAAAGACCACGAGGACAGAAAGAAGGAAGAAATGCTACACACTGATGGAGGAAAATGAAAGTCTTCTACAGAAGTGATTCACAAATCATTCTTATCAATTACATTCTAAGTGACCGTGAGGATTACAGGGATTAGAGGGATTGTTGGAGGAAGGGGAGAGCCCCAGAAGGAGGACTAGCCATGAGAGGCAGTTAATTAAAACAGATGCACCAAATGAGATTGTGTGTGGGATGTGTGTCTGTGTGTATGTGTGTTTGATGAGACAATCAAGGCAAAACAGCAGCAGATGCTGAAGTAATACTTTCCCTTTGGAGGAAGGGAAGTTGGGACAGGGCATGCAGCTACAAGACAAAAGCAAAAACATCCCAAGGAGACTGTTATTGTTAGTACTTATTATTCCATGGAAATGACCTTCGATCAGGATGCATAATCACCATATTGCATCCAATTATAAGCTGAAGATGAAACATGATTGCTGGTGTCATGTTTGTATCTAATCAGAAGTTGGGAGACAATTATGGTAATGATGTAGGGTGCTGGGGGGAGCTGATATCAGGAGGAGAGTGCAAACCTTGCTTAAGTACTCATCTCTTCTCTGCAGAAGAGTAGAAGTGAACTGGGGCTCTAAAGTCATGCCAGCTTAAGGATACTAGAGGGTCTCAGACTGTAGAATGATTTGCACTGTGGAATGCCCAGGAGTGTCACTGGGGTAGGGAGAGGATGGATCTCACTGACCCATGGTTTTCAAAGTCTGACTTTTGGACCCTGGCATCTCAGTCACTTGTGGTGCTTCTGATTCCTGGGCCCCATTCCAACCCTCCTGAACTGGAACCTCTGAGGATGGAGGTCCAAGAGACTAAATTTTTATAGAATATCCAGGTGCCAATTCTTCTGATGTGTCCATTTAAAAAATGGTGGATCAAAGAGAAATGAGATGCTGCATACCACCCTAGCTAATACCAAATATAGGCCCCCAGGTCTCATCACTTGGCATATTTTTTTAAGAAATGGATTGTTACCAATAATAATAGTGATGTTATAAATTATGGGTGATAAAACACAGAAGTTCTTTGCAGTCTTGAATTTTGAGGATTTTAGCAAGTGCAGATTATTGCACCTTTCTTGTAACTTAGTTTAAAACCTTAACTATGAAACTGTAGAGTGCAAAGAAAATAGACATGTGGATATATATTTCTTACCCCTCTATCCTCACATTTATGCTTTCCTTTTCAAAGCACCTTTAATCAGGTCAAATAAAATGAATAAATCTCCAAAGTACACACACATCCAATTCATTATATATTTGCTTTAAATGACTGTTATTAACATTAAACAACTGGGGCACTTGGGTGGCTCAGTTGGTTAGGCATCTGACTCTATGTTTCGGCTCAGATCATGATCTCGTGGTCTGAGATGGAGTTCTGAGTCAGGCTCTGAGTTCAGCACTGCATCTGTTTCAGTTTCTCTCTCTCTCTCTCCTCCTCTCCCCCTGCCCCACTTGCTCTCTCTCTAAAACAAATGAATACAATGGAATATTATGCAGCCATCAAAAGGAATGAGATCTTGCCATTTGCAACAACATGGATGGAACTGGAGGGTGTTATGCTGAGTGAAGTAAGTCAATCAGAGAAAGACATGTATCATATGACCTCACTGATAGGAGGAATTCTTAATCTCAGGAAACAAACTGAGGGTTGCTGGAGTGGTGGGGGGGGGTGGGAAGGATGGGGTGGCTGGGTGATAGACATTGGGGAGGGTATGTGCTATGGTGAGCACTGTGAATTGTGCAAGACTGTTGAATCACAGATCTGTACCTCTGAAACAAATAATGCAATATATGTTAAGAAAAAAAAAAAGATAGCAGGAGGGGAAGAATGAAGGGGAGTAAATCAGAGGGGGAGACGAACCATGAGAGATGATGGGCTCTGAAAAACAAACTGAGGGTTCTAGAGGGGAGAGGGTGGGGGATGGGTTAGCCTGGTGATGGGTATTAAAGAGGGCACGTACTGCATGGAGCACTGGGTGTTATACACAAACAATGAATCATGGAACACTACATCAAAAACTAATGATGTAAGATACGGTGATTAACATAACAATAAAAAATTTAAAAAATAAATAAAATAAAAAATAAAAATAAAACAAATGAATAAATAAAAAATCTTTTTAAAAAAACAAAAAAACAAACAACTATAATTTACTTGGCACCTACTGTGTGTTAGGCACTGGGCTAACCACTCCAAATGCATTACTTCACTGAACACGTTCAACAATCCTCACAGGTAAGTACCATTATTATCTCCATCTTACATAGGAGGAACTGAGGTTCAGAGGAGTTATGTAATTTAGCCAAGGTCACACAGCTGGTCATGGGGGAAGCCAGGATAATAATAAGCTCTTGAGTGCCTTGCCCTGCAGCAAAGAAGGGAAGCCACAATACAGATGATATAAAATAATAGGAAATTCGCAAGCCCTTCAGAGTTCGCTTTGGAATGCAGTAGGTGACTTTTGGCAGCAGAGCAGCCTCCCCAATTAAGTTTGTTTGGGCCACTATTAAAATTAGTCTGCCAGTGCTGAACTCTTGTCAGCAGGGGCCACTAAGGAACAAGGCCTGAACTCGTTTTAAAAGAGCCAATGAATAATCCAAACTTAACAGTATTTAAAAGAGTAAAAAGTGATAGGAGAATAAGAGTAAAGCAAAGAGTCTGAGCAGTGTGCCTGGTGTTCATATCTTGAATAGAAGCACTTGCTTTCACATTGAAATCTCCTACTTCTTCCAGCCAATTTACAGCTTTCATCTTCGTGCTCTCCACAGATTTACTCTTTATAGTAATATCCATGTCATCTAATGACAAGATGCGATAACTAATGTGAGGTTGTGGCTGACCCCTAATATTCCCACACTGAAACTCTATTAGATTCCACATTGACAGCTCCTTCTGACTCCAATCTACGAGCTTTGCACTGAGCCAAAGAGTACAAGGTCCCTCAAGAGCAAAGCAATTGATTTAAATAACACAGTTAAGTAGATGGGAAAATGTGTTCCATTCAGAAAGTCAACATCCTCCAGCAGAAAGCAAAAGGCCCAGTGTGGCCCCCACTTCAGTCCTTCTGTTGGGTCATTTCCCAGTTCATTTCAGTGGATCCAGCTAAATTAGTTTCTGAAAGTTGTATTTGCAAGAGGGTTGTGAGCTTTCTGTGGGGAAAACCCAGACTTTGGCTTACTGCCCTCAACACCCACAGACTTCAGCAACCCCGGGAAGGACAGATACTGAGGAACCAACATGCCTATGTCCAGATGGGTCAACAGAGCAAAACGCTTGAGCTTCCCACTATTTAAAGAGTTGCCTGGACTCCTTTCTGTTCAGAAAGATTCAAGGGATCCTGCCTACTATCTCATGACTAAGAACTTCTGGGACTCCCCGTAGGGAAGGTGAAAACACCTAGTTTCTAAGGTCATGTTTACATCTTCCCCTTGCAGTTGTTGGAAACTCCTTGACTGTAAGGGTGTAATACGTGTGAACATGGAAATGCAAAGTCTACTCAAGCAGAACTTGAACTGCCATCTATTCCTTTCAACTGATAGAGGTTTAATTGGTTGTGTAATGAGGCTGCCTAGGTGCTGAGCACAGCCTGCGCTCAGGGGAGAGCCATTTATGCTGTCTTTGAAGCCCGCCAGAAATTGTGTCAACTCACTAGAAGAAGGGCTGAGCCAACTGCAGCTGTCAGGTGGTCTCTGACAGAAGCTGAAGAGAATCAATCAGGCCATAAATCTTTTAGAGGAAGCCTGGGTGATGGGCAGGCATTGAGAGGTGTGTTCTTAGCATTCTGCCAAGACACCAAGGCTCTATATGTAGGCCTGAGCAAACTTTAGTTGCTCTTTCCTTTTCTTGTGGCTCATTCTCTTCCTCAAAATATTTCCTCTCATTTATCTTCCTTTAGTCCCATATCTGAAAAAGAAAATTATGCTCCTTTCCAAGGACAATCCTGCCACTAATTCCTATCTCAGCCCTCCCCCTCCATGATCTCTTTGTATGAATTAACCAGTCTCTTTCTCCCCACAGGTCCCTTCCTCTCTGCCTTCAAAGATGCTTGACTCCATAAGCCTTCCATTCTGGCCCCCCAGGCCATCAGTTGTTAAGGCTCGCTCACCTTCCTCCCGCTACCACATTCATCCCTTTATGTCTTTGAAATCTGGCTTCTACTCCCACCATTCTACCATAAGTATTCTTTAGGGAGGTCTTGAATGCATCGTGATAACCAAATATGGTGGCCTTTACTTCATGCTCATTCTCTTAACCTCTCTCAAACTGTTGTTTTACAAAAAAGCAGTGGCCACCAATCTGTGTCATTATTCTGGTGCTCAAAAATCTTCACTGATCCCCTAATGCCTGCTAAATAAAGGGTAAACTCCTTAGCCTGGCCTTCCAGGCCATGATCTTCCTTCCCAGCCTAAATCCCCACTCCTCCCTGACACACTTGTTTTACTCTGGCCTAAACCACTTCCTGATTCCAGTATACATTGTGACTATTTTATTTTACTGTGGTAAGAACACTTAACATGAAATCTACCCTCTTAAAAAATTTTAACTGTACAATACAGTATCGTTAACTATAGGCATGATGTTGTACAGCACATCTCCAGAACTTATTCTTCTTGCTTAACTGAGACTTTCTGCTGATTGATTAGTAACTCCCCATTTCCCCCTCCCCCAGCCCCTGGCAACCACCATTCCACTCTTTGATTCTATGAATCTGATTATTTTAGAGACCTCATATAAGTGGAATCATGTAGTGCTTGTCTTTCTGCAACTGGCTTATTTCACTTAGCATAATGTCCTCAAGGTTCATCCATGTTATCACATTTTGCATAGATCCCTTCTTTTAAAAGGCTGAACAGTATTCCATTCATGTATATGCCATATTTTCTTTGCCCATTCATCCATCATTGGGCATTTAGGTTGTTTCCACATCTTGGCTTTTGTGAGTAGTGCTGCAGTGAACATGGTGCAGATACCTCTTCAAGATCCTGACTTCAATTATTTTAGATAAATATACAGAAGTAGGATCACTGAACCATATGGTAGTTCTATTTTTTTTTATTTCTTGAGGACCCTCAATACTGTTTCCCATAGTGACTATACCATTTTGCCTTCCCACCAACAGTGTGCAAGGTTTCTAATTTCTCCACATCCTTGCCAACACTGGTTGCCTTTGGTTTTTTTTTTTTTTTTAATAATAGCCATCCTGACATTGTGACTGTTCTTGCCTCCACAATATTGCTCACACCATTCGTTCTATTTGTGATACTCTTTATCATATTTTATCTAACTCCATTTTAATAAGTATTTGTTGAAAACCTATTTTGTGCCAGAGCCAGATCAGATATCACTACCTTTGTGAAGCTTTCTCTGGTCCTACAAACACGGGATCCCTACAGATTTTTTTCTTTTTTTGTATTTTCCTTGTGGAAATTCAAGTCTACAAAGACTTTAAAGGTTGTTTTAGCCCTCTATTAACTCATACATTCTGTAAGGAGAGAGAGCATGTCTTTGTTTTCCTGCTGTCGTCAGCACAATGCTTTCTTCATAATACACATTCAATAATTTTCTGTCAAATAAATTCAGATCATGCAATTAATGATTTCCACTCACAATTCCAATAAATTCTGAGACATTTATCCTCCTAGGTCCTCGCTCTCCCCAGTTCAACAAGACAAATATGCCCCCTTTGTGCCCCTTTGCTGGGTAAGAATCGTAAGGCTCCAAGAACACCATATGCCAGCAGTACTAAACAGGGCATATGTGAGTGATACCTAAAAGGGCATGCTATTTCAAAAAAAGAAGCAACACCAAAGCTGCAGAGATTATCAGATGCCAGAGCCAGCAACACCATATGCCAAAAAACTGAAGCCAAAGGTGAGTGCAGCATCACATAGGAGATGAGAAAAGCATATAGGTCTTCTGAAAATGTGATGTTTCGAATTTCTTATATGCTACAAACCCAGTACTAGCATCATTGTCACAAAGATACTGAGACTCCAGAAAATCCTTAGACCTGAGGCCCTTGTGTTTGGCGTGGCAGCAATCTCCCTGAAAATAAAAAGCTGCCAGAAAAGTGGATGCTTAGCAGAAGATGAAAAAGCTGAAACATCAGAAACACCTTTGTTTCATGGAAATAACACTAATTTAGTGAAAAGGGGAAGTGGACTTTGGAGAGGAAAAAATATAGTTCCACCAGACTGTAGATAACAAACAGCTCCCTTTCTCTGGGGTTGAAAGTGAGTGAAATGAGCAGCCAGGGTAGCTCAAGGGCTAAGGAGCATATTTGGGGCTTGTTATTATTTTGCAGTGAGAGCTGACCTTGTGCTTTTCATTTCTGGGATAAGAACAATGTGTCTAGGAAACATCACGGAGTGGCAGAAAGATCACAAGCTTTGGGGCAGATCAATCTTAGTTCAAATTCTAGCCTTGTGCTTATTAATTGTACTTTGGACAAGCTATTTAAGCCCTCTAAGTTTCAACTTTCTCAACTATAAAATAGAGGTAATTCTACCTATTTTGCAGGTGGCTGAAAGGCTAATGATAATAGCAACAGCATTCACTGGGTAGCAGGCACTCCAAAGTTAGCATGCTTGTGATTATCTCACATGTGGCATCACACGAGCATCCAAGCTAAGCTCTTTTAGCTCCCCCATCTTACCTATGAGGAAACTGAGACTCTAAAGAGAGCAATGATTTATTCCAGGTCATACAGCTAGTGAATGACACAGCCAGGACTGAAACCTAAATCTGGATGTCCTCTTATTCACTACAGTAGTCACCCTTGCTAAAGACCATCTTCAAAAGCAGTCACACTTTCTCCCCAGGGCTAAGACTGGGGACAGTCGTCAGCCTATTCCTTACTCCTTCTGTTGCTTCTATACTGTTGTTCCTCTGCCATATCCCAAGAACCTTGTACTATCCTATACCCAGCTGTGTTGTTCTATCTGGCAAGAATTTTGGTTATTAGACCCCGGAACTTGGCCTTTTCAAGGCTATTGGATGTGTCTTATTCCAGTAACTCATAGTAGTAGAGGCAGAGATAGTCATAATGGCAGCAATAATAACAATAACAGTGATAATACCTTTATGTTATTGACAGCGTGCCATACATCAGGCACTGCACCAGACACTTCATATACACGAGTTTGCTCAACCTTCACAACAGCCCAGTGGGGTGGGCACTATTCTTAAATAACGTAATTTATTTTAAGTGTCTGGCTTACTCTGTAGGCTTAATAATTGCTCATTCTTATTGTGAGTATTATTTTTCAATAGGTCTGCAAAATACAAAGCACCCATAGAAGGGAAGGACCATCATTTTTCTATTAAGAGCAATTGTGTCAAAGGGGGCAAAAGACAACTTGAAAGAAATTAACTACACTAGGTTTTACGGGCAAGAAATAAAACCCACTCACTTGTTTTCACAATAAAAGGTAAAACAGTTCAATAAATAAAAGTGACTAAAGGAAACTTTGCTTCCATTTTATGTGTAAATAAGGGAGAGAGACCTTGGATTATATGGGAGGTGGAACAGAGAGAAGAAGCCCCTCTCAGTCTTTTGGGGGTTCTGGATCTGGGCAAGTCAGAGAAGCTTACACAAACTACAGAGCCTTTCCTTACCTGAAATTTCAAGGAGCTCATACTCTCTCTGAAGTCCATCCTTCATACTCTCTATCCCAGGAGGAACACGGAAAGAGAATGAAATCAGGTCAGCAAGAAGAGAAGAGAAACAATTTTTTTTTAAACAGCCAATATGCTCTGTTTGACCATTTATTAGCCACTGTTTCAGAAGCCTTTACCCCTACACCCCTTCCAACTTTGCCACCTTAATGTCACCTCCAGTTATCACTCAGCAAGCTTGGCATACCCAAGATCATCAACTCCTCACCTTCACTAACTTCCTTTCAAACTTAATCATGCTCAGCCCAAAGGTGGTGCAGACTCCGTAACTTCTCCCATTGCTATCACCCACCCAACTCCTCCCCCCTGAAAACCAGGTCTCTGTGCAAAGACCTCTCCTGCTCAAAGGCCATCTCAGGCTACTGGGGCCTGCCTCTTAACACACAGAGGTCTCTTGAATTTATGCAATATTCACATTGGACTTGACTTGAAGAAATTGTCTGTATATGAGTGTGGGTTCGTGTAGGTGGAGAAGGGTGAGAACTCAGAAAATTGCTTCAAGTTGTTCTCAGTGAAGCCCAAGGTCACAACCAAATGATAAGTCAAAGGTTTCTATATCTTTGCACTATGGTATAAAAATAGTTTCTCCTTCTTGCTCTTGACTCTTCTCTATGGCAGTGGAAATAGAATTATTTTTCCCATACAATTTCTATTTTCAATTCAAGGCTTTGGTGCACTAACTATTGTACTTCTCTGAAAAAGCCTGATATTATGATGTATTATAAGACTTCCAGTGACTCTAAGCACCAGAATTCAAGTGCTCTTGCAATTCACTGATGGAGAATGGAAGCACGTGGATATATATCATCTGTATGTGAATAATGACTATTAGTGATCAGAAGATCAGGGGCTGTACTACTGCATGGAAAGCCATTACTTTATTTTTCTATTATTTTTTTAAGATTTTAGTTTTTTAAGTGATATCTACACCCAAAATGGGGCTTGAATTCATGGCCTCAAGATCAAGAGTCGCATGTTCCATCGACTGAGCCAGCCAGGTGCTCCAAGGAAAGCCATTACTTTAATATGTTGTGCCTGTGCAATATTCATGATAAAAGGTGAACCTTTTTAAAAAATGAAATTTCTATTTCAGTCAGAAGGAGCATCTGCTGGGCGAGTAATTTTCTGGAAGGAATGGAATTTTACACCTGTCACAGAGACCATTCCCTGTTAGGCCTTTTAAATTGGAAAAGGTTAATTATTTCATGTCTGGTTATAATGACTTCATTGAGATTTCTTGTGAAATTTGATTAGAAGGCAAATATCTGATTGTTGGCCTGATAGAGATCACCACTGTGTCTTCTGCAGATGGGTAGGTATGCCTAAGCTGACAGAGCACATGTGGTGTTTGGTAATGAAGAGTAGTGAGTTAACATTAAAGAGTCTAGAGAGTTGGCATTAATCAGACATACATTACTATGACTTATTCTTTGAAACTAAGGAATTTAAAAAGTGAAAAGCTTGGCATTTTCCAATATTAGGCATATGGAAATCAATCTTATGTTTACTATATCAGGGTATTTTTTCTTTGTTTTGCAACACAGTCACTTAACAATTGAGGTTAAAAGCCTGTAAGTCTCTAAGTATTGCTTCTGTTTCCAAAACTATAGGAATTTTGGGACACTGTTGCAGATAATATGGTTCCCATTGCCCATCAACTTGCATCCAGTGTTGGCACGTTCTTCATTTTCCTGCCCCCTTGCCAGCTGTTCAGTTGGCCACTACATTCAACTTTGGCCTGTGTCTATAACATACATGAATGGGCCTCCTTTCAAGGGCTTTGTTAATAGCTTTCAGCATCTGCTTGCATTCCAAGCATCGAGTACTAAATCCAGAGAGGGCCTGGCATATGGCTGCATTGTTCTACTTGTAGAAAATGAAAAACATAGGAATGCACCCTCAACTACTGAACTTTAAACTTCCATCCACTGCTGGCTTAAAGCAAAAAACTTAAAGAGCCCCTTTTGTGCGCGTGTGTGTGTGTGTGTGTACATGCACGTGCACACATTTGTTTATAGAAAAAGATCTGAAAGTATTCACGTCAAAAATACATCAAGATATTAATGGTTACCTGTAAGGACTGAGATGGGGGGTGAGGTTGTAAGGAACTTTCTCTCTTTATACTATGTAGGTCTTTCTATTATTTGAATTTTTTATAACAATTACACAATCCTCTTATTATTAAAAACAAAAACTACAATAAATATAAGCATAGAAAAATGTTGGTGAGGGCCCACATCAAAGTGTTTAGAATTGTTACCTCTGGAGGGTAGGATTAGAGAGAAGGTCTTTTACCTCTTTATAGATTATATACGTTTATAAATTTTAAATGTTTGGGTTATGTGCATGTTTTCTTTTTTTATATATAACACTATGGTATTTTTTTTACTTTAAATTTTTTATTGTTATGTTAATCACCATACATTACATCATTAGTTTTTGATGTAGTGTTCCATGATTCATTGTTTGTGCATAACACCCAGTGCTCCACACAGAACGTGCCCTCTTTAATACCCATCACCAGGCTAACCCATCCTCCCACCCCCGTCCCCTCTAGAACCCTCAGTTTGTTTTTCAGAGTCCATCCTCTCATGGTTCATCTCCCCCTCCGATTTCCTCCCCTTCATTCTTCCCCTTCTGCTTCCCCTCCTAAAAAGAAGAAGATAACAGGAGAGGAAGAAAAGGGGTGTATGTCAGAGGGGGAGACGAACCATGAGAGATGATGGACTCTGAAAAACAAACTGAGGGTTCTAGAGGGGAGGGGGGTGGGGGGATGGGTTAGCCTGGTGATGGGTATTGAGGAGGGCACGTTCTGCGTGGAGCACTGGGTGTTATGAACAAACAATGAATCATGGAACACTGCATCAAAAACTAATGATGTAATATATGGTGATTAACATAACAATAAAAAATTAAAAAATAAAAATAAAAACATCATAACAGTTCAAAAAAAAATCATTACAGAAAAGTGTTCTAGACCTCATGAATTCTGTTAATATCTATTACTTGCAATTACTCATTTGGTACTCCCATGTGCTAGTGGTATGATTTTAAGTCTAACAATTTCCAGCTTGTTTTCCTATCATCATTGAAGGATTTGGGATTACAAACAATCATATGAGTCTTGGCCTGACTGGATAAAGCTGAGAAGTAAAACATAAACTTTCTGTACATTCTGTAGAATATAAGTTTCACAAGTTCAGAGATCTTGTCTGCTTTGTTCACCACTACAGCCCCAATGGCTAGCATTTTTGCCTAATATATAGCATGTATTCAGTAAATATCTGTTGGAAGACTAGATGAATAAATATTCAAATCAAAAGACAAAATGAGCCACTCAGATATCCTTATAGTGAAAGAGCAGAGGATATGCCATATCAATGGTTAAGAGAAGAGAGGAGTATTGTTTAATGGGGAAAAAACCCCACTGAAATGGGGAGTCAAGAGACCTGGATCTAACTGACTGGATGAGTGAACTTGGACAGGTCTTTTCCTGTCTCTGGAACTCAATGTCCTCATTTGTCAAGTGAGAGAATGAGAATAAATTTATAGTATTTGAATTGTTTATAACAATGGGCCCATATTATTTAAAAGAAACTGAAGAGCATGTAAAATAGTTACAAAAGTAAAAATTCATACAGTTGTCTGAGATGATGTTCACCTAGCATTAATGACGGTTATTTGTGGACGTTTATTTTCATTTTGCCTTCCTCAACTTCTGGAATATTTTATAATGATCATGTATCATTTTTATAAAAACAAACATCATTGCACTATTTTAAAGTGATGATCAACCTATGGAAAAAAAAGTATTGCAATTACCTAACATGATTAAAAGAAAGGCCTAAGGGTTACAATTCCTAAGGGTAAGATCAAGCCTCTTCCAGACTTGACACCTCTCTGGAGAAGGTCACGGGGTGCCCAACGTCCTGCATGCTCCTGTTGAGACCACCACTCCTCTTCCCCTATAATCTCTGTTATCAATTGCTGTGCACTGAATAGGGCACCAGTCCCAAGAAGAGGTTACATCTAAAACTGACCATCTGCTCCCCAGCCAAGAGATCTTTGGGACTTATCAAGTTCTAAATGCCTATTTACTTCAGTTATCACAAAAATTTCAAACCACTTAGATCATCCATTATCTCACTCACCTTCTTTTCCACATGAAAATGAATTCCTACATCCATTAATCAGACTCAGTCTACCACCCCTCCTCAAACTTCCCCAACCCTTCTGTTCTGCTCTCTGCAAAATCCCTGACATCCTTAATTTCTTTAAATTTTCCCTTGAATTTCATGCTTTATCAAAAACTTGGCTCCCTTCTGAAGACACTGCTTCCTGTACAGGCTTCTCAAGTGGTGGCTATTTTTATTCATACACGATGTACCACTGGGCTAAAGGGCAGGATATGTGTCCTTGATCTTCCTTGGCACTTTCTGTTCATGGGTCCTCCCTAAACCCCCTGGCCCAACTCCTTTTAATCACTTTGCTATCAGATTATATCACCTACTAGACCTTCCTATTGCAGTCATCTATTCTCCTCCTGTTCAATCTCCCTTATTCATTCCTGGTTTTAGCTCATGGGTTCACTCTTTCTCACAACTGCTCGTGTCATCATTCTTGGAGATTTCAATATCGATGTGGAGTCTACATACATATATACATACATACATTGTCTACATTGTAAACAATCCATGCAATACTCTGGCCTGTCAGTTGCTTGATCACCAATCCAAAGATCTTATCCTCTTACCAAGCTCAGCCACCCATTCTAACACTCATTTCTTAGACCTTGTCAATACAAATTACTGCAACACCTTAAAAATCTCGATTTTAGTACCCCAGTCTCATCTTTTTCTATCTAATTCCCTCTAATACATCCACGCCACCAATCCTCCCACCCCTAACCATTATTTTTTGCTCTCCATTACTTCCCTCATATCCTCATTTCCATGTTTCTCCAACTTAGATCCCATGGTCCATTATTATAATCACTCTGTGGCATCCATTCTCAACTCTCCAACTCCCTCTTCCACCATCACACCTACCCAGAGAAACCTGAACCAAGACTTAATTGGATTCTCCATCTTCTTTATATCTGTATTCCAGCAACTGATCCTAGCTGGAGCAAGTTTCAATTTCAGCTTCATGATCTCAGATCATAAATGGGCTCTTATGCTCCTAGAAATCACTCCCAAACTTTTATCTCTAGCTCTAAATCCTTTCCTAAATTCCAGGCTCATATAGCTAACTGCTTCCAGTACTGGACATCTGCACTTGAATGTCTAATAGGCATCTCAAATTTAATTTGTCCAAAATCAAGCTGTAATTTTTTCCCATAAATCGGCTCTTCTTCTACATTTACTATCTCAGTTCTTGCTAATTTCATCCTTCCAGCTTCTCAAGCCAAATGCTTTGGAATCATCTTGCATTCATCTCTTTATCTTGGGCCTCAGTCTGTATTCCTCAGCAAAGCTTTTTTGCTCTACCATCAACATATATTCATAACCAGATCACTTCTCACTGCCACTATGCTGCTGCCCTGCCCCAAGCTCCCCTTATCTCTTGCCAGGATTACTGCAACATCCTCCTGTTTGGTGTTCCCCAATAAGGTATGTTGGAGTCCTAACCCCCCAATACCTCAGAAAGTTCCCTTAGTTGGAAATAGAGTCATTGGGGATGTAACTTGATAAGTTAAAACGAGGTCATACTGGAGGAGGATGGGCCCTTAATCCCATAGGACTGGTGTCCTTATAAAGAAGAGGGGAGAATCACAGAGAGGAGACACCCATGTGAAGATAGATACACAGGGAGAAAGCTGCATGACAACATAGGCACAGACTGAAGTGCTGCTGCTACAAGCCAAGGAATTCCAAGGATCAACAACCAACAGGAAGAGGCAAAGATGGATTCTACCCAGATTATCAGAGGGAGCATTGCCCTGATGATACCTTGATTTCAGACTTCTAGCTTCCAGCTCTGTGAGACAATAAATTTCTATTGTTTCAAAGCCACCCCATTTGTGGTACTTTGTTATGGTCCTAAAAAACTGATGTACCTCCTAACTGGTTTTCTTGTTTCTACCCTTGACTACCTACTGCCTCATTTTAATGCAGCAGCTGGAATGATCTTGCTAAACCTCTGAGTCAGATCATGTCTTTCATCTATTCAAACCCTGCAATGGCTCCACTTTTCATATAGAGTAAAAGCCTTACAAAGGTCTCTAAGTCCCTATAAAATCTCTTCCCCTTTTATGGATCTGGTCCCTTCTATTACTCTCCCCCTCATTCACTCTACTCCAGCCACAATGACCTACTTTGCTGCCCCTCAAACTTCCACAAAGGCTTCCATCAAGTCTTCTCATTTGATGCTATCTGTTATAACAATAACAGAGTTTGACCCAGTGCAAATTCCCGAAGGTTTGCTTAGCTTTAAGCTGAGTGTGGCCCATATGTGCTTTGTGGCTTATACAACTTTACATATAAACAAATGCATACAGGCTGGAATTGAGGGGGAAAAAGCATGGCTTTACAAACTGCCCACTTGGAAAGGCCATATAGTTTAATGGCTAAGTAAATAAAACTTAGGGAGTCTGAAAGACCTAAGTTAAGTCATCAAATTACTTAATGGTGAAAGAAGGAAAATGACCTATCTGATTTTTACTTTAAAAAATCACCCCCCCAGGCCTCTGTTTCCTCATCTGTAAAGTGAGAAAATAAAAATTAACTGCACTATTAAATCAGATGATGCATGTGAGGTGCTTGCCACATAGCAAGCATTGGTAAATACCAGCTATTGTCATTACTAATCAATGAAATTTAAAAGAAGTTTAAATATGAGTACTGGGACACCAAGAATAATTATTTTGAGGTCTACTGAAGAATAAGCTAGGTTAGCATTTGAATGGACACATTTTCCTTTAGGACAAGTGCGGGCTTAAAAAGTTCTTAATAAAATTCGTGTCAAACATTTGTGGAACCCTAGGATTTCACCAAGTACAGATAGAAAATGATGCTGTTTGTTTAGGTCTCTCTCAGCACTGACACTTTCTGACTGTGTCCAAATGATGTATTCATCATAGCACCCATGAACTGGCACAATCCTGAGTCTTACAATGGGCTTGCTTCTTGGCCGGAGTTCCCCAAAAAGTATTGCCACCCCTAAACACCTCCTCAAATAAGCCCAGCTCTGCCCCTCCAACACACCCCAATATCAGGATTGATTTGCCTTTTGAACAAAGTAAAAATCCTTTACCTTTTTCTCAAAAACTATCAAACTCACAAAAGAAACAGAATGGGAGAAAATATTTGCAAATGACATATCAGATAAAGGGCTAGTATCCAAAATCTATAAAGAACTTATCAAACTCAACACCCAAAGAACAAATAATCCAATCAAGAAATGGGCAGAAGACATGAACAGACATTTTTCCAAAGAAGACATCCAAATGGCCAACAGACATGAAAAAGTGCTCAACATCGCTCGGCATCAGGGAAATACAAATCAAAACCTCCATGAGATACCACCTCACACCAGTCAGAATGGCTAAAATTAACAAGTCAGGAAACGACAGATGTTGGCGGGGATGTGGAGAAAGGGGAACCCTCCTACACTGTTGGTGGGAATGCAAGCTGGTGCAACCACTCTGGAAAACAGTATGGAGGTTCCTCAAACAGTTGAAAATAGAGCTACCATACGATCCAGCAATTGCACTACTGGGTATTTACCACAAAGATACAAATGTAGGGATCCGAAGGGGTACGTGCACCCCAATGTTTATAGCAGCAATGTCCACAATAGCCAAACTGTGGAAAGAGCCAAGATGTCCATCGACAGATGAATGGCTAAAGAAGATGTGATATATATACACGATGGAATATTATGCAGCCATCAAAAGGAATGAGATCTTGCCATTTGCAACGACGTGGATGGAACTGGAGGGTGTTATGCTGAGTGAAATAAGTCAATCAGAGAAAGACATGTATCATATGACCTCACTGATATGAGGAATTCTTAATCTCAGGAAACAAACTGAGGGTTGCTGAGTGGTGGGGGGTGGGAGGGATGGGGTAGCTGGGTGATAGACATTGGGGAGGGTATGTGCTATGGTGAGTGCTGTGAATTGTGCAAGACTGTTGAATCACAGATCTGTTCCTCTGAAACAAATAATGCAAGATATGTTAAGAAAAAAGAAAAAGAAGAAGATAGCAGGAGGGGAAGAATGAAGGGGAGTAAATCCGAGGGGGAGAGGAACCATGAGAGACGATGGACTCTGAAAAACAAACTGAGGGTTCTAGAGGGGAGGGGGGTGGGGGGATGGGTTAGCCTGGTGATGGGTATTAAGGAGGGCACGTTCTGCATGGAGCACTGGTGTTATGCACAAACAATGAATCATGGAACACTGCATCAAGAACTAATGATGTAATGTATGGTGATTAACATAACAATAAAAAATTTTTAAAAAAACTCACAAAAGAAAACCTTTAATCTATAAAAATAAAAACCGGCCTCATAGCTCCAAAGGGAGGATGACCTATTAGGGCAGGATCATTGACAGGGTAGTAGTGATGATTTCCACCCCTGTGGAAAAGTGAGGAAATCTTAAGGAGAACCTACAGAACCTCAAGAGGGTTCATATTACTACCTATGGGCGAGAAGTAGAATTAGACTTAAATAGAAAAGCCAATTATTTTTTTTTAAAGATTTTATTTATTTATTTGAGAGAGAGAGAGAACGAGAGATAGAGAGCACGAGAGGGAAGAGGGTCAGAGAGAAAAGCAAACTCCCTGCTGAGCAGGGAGCCCGATGTGGGACTCGATCCCGGGACTCCAGGATCATGACCCGAGCCAAAGGCAGTCGCTTAACCAACTGAGCCACCCAGGCGCCCAGAAAAGCCAATATTTTTGACAGCCGCGGTGCAGACCACAGACTATATCTTCTCATCCTAAAAGTAAAGTAAGCAGACATAAGATAAATGAAAAGAATGCCAGGATACCATGCTGGTGTTGCAAAAGATGTTTGGAAGTTCTTTTTTTTGTTAGATTTCAAAAAATGTTAACAGTATTTTAGTTTCAGAACTTTGTACGGTCTTTGATGAGAGTGCGCCCTCTTGTGGCTCCAGCCATGACTTGCAAATGAACGGGTACCTTAAGTCTGATGCTCTCCAACCTTGAGCGACTTCAAATTCTCTAGAGGTAAAAAAAGGAAAATGATCTGATTTTAACTTTAAAAAATCACCCACCCTTCAAAAGCTTATACCATCAAGTTCAATTTACTTTAATAACTTTCTTTTTTCTGGCCAACAGACACATTTGAAAAAGTGCTCAACATCACTCGGCATCAGGGAAATACAAATCAAAACCTCCATGAGATACCATCTCACACCAGTCAGAATGGCTAAAATTAACAATGTCAGGAAAGGACAGATGTTGGCAAGGATGCGGAGAAAGGGGAACCCTCCTACACTGTGGGTGGGAATGCAAGCTGGTGCAGCCACTCTGGAAAAGAGTATGGAGGTTCCTCAAACAGTTGAAAATAGAGCTACCCTACGACCCAGCAATTGCACTACTGGGTATTTACCCCAAAGATACAAATGTAGTGATCCAAAGGGGCAATGCACCCCAATGTTTATAGGAACAATGTCCACAATAGCCAAACTATGGAAAAAGCCTAGATGTCCATCAACAGATGAATGGATAAAGATGTGGTCCATATATACAATGGAATATTATGCAGCCATCAAGAAATGAAATCTTGCCATTTGCAACAACATGGATGGAACTAGAGTGTATTATACTAAGCGAAATAAGTCAATCAGAGAAAGACAAGTATCATATGATCTCACTGATATGAGGAATCTGAGAAACAAGACAGAGGATCATAGGGGAAGGGAAAGAAAAATGAAACAAGACGAAACCAGAGAGGGAGACAAACCATAAGAGACTCTTTATCTCAGGAAACAAACTGAGGGTTGCTGGAGTGGAGGGGGGTGGGAGGGATGGGGTGGCTGGGTGATGGACATTGGGGAGGGTATGTGCTATGGTGAGCACTGTGAAGTGTGTAAGTGTGATGAATCACAGACCTGTACCCCTGAAACAAATAATACACTGTGTTAATAAAAAAATAATTCTTTTTTCAACATAAAGGAAGATACCCAGTGTTCACTTTGTCTTTGAGTGATGAGTTCATGTTTGCTTTCTTCTTTCCTCTAATAAGCATGCAATACCTTTCATTTTCAAATATTTTTATTTTGAAATGTTATAATCAGATAGAAAACTATACCTGTGCATATACCACTCAGGTCTCTAGGATTATAATGTTTTGCCATATTTGTTTCAGAGTTTCTAATTATTTTCTCTTTTGAAATTTACAGAAAAGTGACAAGTACAATTCAGAACTTTTTTCTAGTTGCCGATTTGATGCCCCAAATACTTTAGTATTCAATATGAGCAAAGACATTTTCCTACATAATCACCATGTAACCATGAAAATTTTCAGACCTCACATTCTGCCAATTGTCTCAGTAATGTCCCATGGTGGCTCTGATAACCCATACCAGACTGTCCACACAGATAGTCAGTCACCTTCCTCACCTTGCTTGAATTCCAACACTCCAAGCTAGGTTGTCCCTCCTACATGGATGCCTTTCTCACCCCATCAGGCTCTGGCAACCCATACCAGACTCCTCCCCTCCTGCCCTCATGTAGAGCACAGCCTTGCTCACCCTGTTCAGTTTCAGAAATCTGACACACCTCTCACAGATGCTCTCCTCATCCTGCTTGGGCTCATACCCCCTCACCAAGGTTTTTCCTGAATAGATGCCCTGCTCATACTGTTCAGGATCTGACACCCCACACCATGCCACTCACATGTACGGATGTCCTCCTTACCTTGCTCCAGCTCTGATTCCCCATGCCAGGCTGCCCACACAAAAGAAGAATCTCTTAACCTTGTTTAAGTTCTATTATGGGTTGAATTGTGTACTCCCCAAAAAAGATATTTTGAAGCCCTAACCCATAGTACCTCAGTATGTTGCAGATGTAATTAGTTAAGATGAAATCATACTTGAGCAGGGTGGGTACCTAATGCAATATAACTGGTGTCCTTATAAGATGGCCCTATGAAGACAGAGACATACAGAGAGAGTGTCACATGACAATGAAGGCAAGGATTGGAATTATGCAGTTGAAATCCAAGGAATACTAAAGGTTGCTGGCAAATCACTAGAAGCTAGGAGGAGGCAAGGAAGGATTCCCCTACAGGTTTCAGAGGGAGCACAGCCTTGCTGATACCTTGATTTCTCAGACTTCCAGCCTCCAGAACTGAGAATAAATTTCTGTTGTTTGAAGCCATCCAGTTTGTGGTACTTTAAGGCAGCCCCAGAAAACTAATGCAGATTTTGGTATTGGGAAGTGCGGTACTATAAGGCTGTAACAAATACCTAACAATGTGGCTTTGGAATTGGCAATAGGTAAGGGCTGGAAGAATTTTGAGGTTCATGACAGAAAAAATCTAGATTGCCTTGAAGAGAATGTCTCTTAAAATATGAATGTTAAACGTGCCTTTGGTGAGGTCCCAGACAGAAATAGCAAACAAGTTGTTGGACACTGGAAAAAAACCTGATCCTTATTTTAAAGTGGCTGAAAACTTGGCCAAATTATTTTCTACTATTGGGAGGAAAGTGGAACTTTTAGGTGATGAACTTAGTTAGCTAAGGAAACCTCCAAGCAAAGTATGGAAAGCACAGTCTGGTTTCTCCTTACTGCTTGTAGTAAGGTGATAGAAGAAAGAGATAAAGAATGAATTGTTAAGCAAAAAGGAGCCAGAACTTAAAGATTTGGAATATTCTCAGTCTAACCACATTGCAAAAAAAAAAATGGGAAAGCATGCTCTGGAGAGAACAAAAAGATGTGGCTGGGCAATCTTTGATAGATTGTGTGTGATTCAAGGATCCAATCAACCATCTCAACAGATGCTAGGAAGAGATGCAGTTATCCAGTTAAGATATGTGGAGAATTTTCTTTTCTGATGGCTTGGACTTCTGTGAATTGCAGGGGAGGCTGGCAAACTTTTTGAGAATTTTATTCCTCACAAACACTACCAGCATGGACTAGAAGGAACAGAGAGGGACAAAATGAAGAAAGAATGACTGGAAGAGCCACTGATGCACCTGGGCAAATCAGGCCTGGGTTCCAGAGGGCAGAGCCACCATTTCCTTCTAGATGACAGAGCCACTGCCCAGGAATGAGAGTGTGGGGCCACCATCTAGAATGAAGGGGGTGGAGCTACTACTCAGGACAAGGGTGATGCGGTGGCCGGGGTGGGGATGGGGGGCAATAATGGGACTGGTCATGTCCTGGGTTCCAGAGATCAGAGCTCCCTTCTGGGCTTAGGGACTGGGGCCTCTTCCCAGGGCTAAGAAGGCCAGGTCACCATCTTATTTCCAGAGGGAGGATCCACCTCCTCAGCTATAGATGGTAGGGTAGCGGCCCAAGACTAAGGGGGTGGGACCTCCACCCAGGGCGCAGGGGGTAGGGTTATTGTCCAGGGGTGAGCGTCAGGGAGGCCACCTAGAGCCAGGGGCCAAGTTATCTCTTCTTTCCAGATGGTGGACTACCACTCAGAGCTGAGGAGGTGGGCCCAGTGAACAGAGCCACAGAGAATTATTCTAAAGCTATAAATCCTTAATTGAATTGCCCTGTTATGTTGCAAACTGCTTTAAACCAGTGACACTTTTTTTCCTTCCAATTTCTCCCTTTTGGAATGGAAATGTTTGTCCCATACTGTCCCATCTCTGTATCTGAGAAGCAGATAATTTGTTTTCTAGGTTTCACAGATCCAGAGCTGGAAAGGAATTTTGCTCCAGGATGAACCAAACCCTGAGTCTTACCCATACCTAATTTAATGACACTTAGATGAGATCTTGGACTTAGCCTTGATGCTGAAATGGGTTAAGACTTCTGAGGCTGTCGGAATAGGGGAAATTGCATGTGGGAAGGCCATGAACTTGGGGAGAGAGGGCAAAGGGCAAACTATTATTGGTTGAATTGTATCCCCAGAAAATGATATATTGAAGTCCTCACCCCCAGTGTCTCAGAATGTGATCTTATTTGAAAATAGGGTCATTGTAGCTATAATTAGCTAAGTTAAAATGAGATCATGCTGGAGTAGCATGGGTCCCTAATCCAATATGACTGGTGTCTTAATAAGAAGATAACCACGTGAAGACAGAGACACACCTGGAGAATTCCATGTGACAACGAAAGCAGAGATTGGAGTTATGCAGCTGCAAGCCAAGGAACACCAAAGATTGCCTGCAAACTACCAGAAGCTAAGAAGACTAAGGAAGGACTCCTCGGAAGGCTTCAGAGGGAGCATGGCTGTGCCAAGACCCTGAGATGGTGGCTTCTCTGTTCCTTCCCCATGAACCTGGGTGGACTTTTGTAACTGCCTCAGCCAATAAAATGCCATGAAAGTGATGTTGCACGACTTCTGGGGCTAGCTTATAAAAGGCAACATAGCTTTCACCTAGTGCATGCTCTCTCTCTCCCTCTCTCTCTGTGTCCGTCTATCTGTCTCTCTCGGCCCTTGGAATGCAGATACTATGTTGTGAGGAAGCCCAGTCAATACGGAGAGACCAGGTGTGGGTGTTCCGACTGACAACCTCAGATAGGCTCCTAGCCAACACCTAGCATCAATTGTCACACATGTGAGTGAAGCTTTAAGATGATTCCAGCCTCTACCTTAGAGTCTTCCAACACCCAGACATCATGGAACAGAGATAAGCTATACCTTCTGATGCTGTCCGAAACAGAAGCCAAGGAGGTAATAAATGGTTTTGTATTGTTTTAAGCCGCTAAGTGGAGGGGTAATTTGTTACACAGTAATAGGTAAGTAATGCAAATTGTTCATAGTTCATAGTTCTCTGGAATAACAAAAAGCTACCTCTGGATATACTTGTAGATGACAAATCCTGGACTTTGGAGCTGATGCTATAATAGGATAAAACTTTTGGGATCTTGGGAAAGGTAAGTATATTTTGCATATAGGAGGAACATGAACTGTAGGGATGAGAGGGTGGACTGTGCTATATTTTTATATTAATCACCTCCAATGAACACCTCTCTGTATCCATGTCCTTGGCTAATCTTCTCCTAGGCTTGACCATGTGACTTGCTTTGACTGATGTGATTCAATCACAATCTTGAAAGTACTTGTACTTTGGGGCTTGTCCTTTCTCAATGCCGGGACCCGTAAGATCACTGTGTGAAGAAGCATGGCCTTACCTGCTAGAGGATTAAAAAGAAAAAACTCATGAAGAGAGAACCCAATTATCCCAGTCATTCCAACTGAGACCCCAGAATTAACCATGCAAAAAAGGAGCATAGTCATGCAAGGCAGAAGGGACAACATGAGCAAGGGCACAGAGTTATAAACTAGCAGGCTTCATGCAGAGGACCAACTACAAGCAGTTCTGTATTACTGTAGGGTCAATTTTGAGAGGTGGCATAGCAATAGTGTCTTGGAAGACCAAGCCACAAAGATATTTTATGCTTTGCTTTCATTCTTCCTGAGCATCATTAGGAGTTTTAAGCAGGGGAGAAACATGATCAGTTTGCAATTTAGAAAGATCACTTTTTTTAAAAAAAACTTTTTATTTATTTATTCATGAGAGACGGGGGGGGGGGGGCAGAGGGAGAAGCAGGCTCCCAAGGAGCAGGGAGCCCGATGCGGGACTCGATCCCAGGACCCTGGGATCATGACCTGAGCCGAAGGCAGACGCTTAACCATCTGAGCCACCCAGGCGCCCTAGAAAGATCACTTTGATGGCAAAATTAAAAATGGGTTGGAGAGGTGAAAGATAGAAGAGATATAATGAGGCTGTGATAATAGTGAGGACAAGAAATGGTGAGTGGCTTAATTGGAGCAGTGGTAGAAGAAATGGCAAAGAGGGAAGAGATATGGGAAATATTTACGAGATAAAAACAGTAGGACTCTGGGATAGATTGAATGTCAAAGTTGCAGAGAAACAGAGATATCTAGGAGATTCTCTGGTTTCTAGCTTGGATAGAAGTGGTACCAGTCACTGAAAGAGGAAATACAGAAAGAGTAATGAGGCCTTTGTTTTGTTCTGTTTCACTGAGGGGAGGTTGAGTTGAATTTTGAGTATGTCAATTTCAGTTGCTTGTCAGACATCCATGTAGAGATGTTTGGCCTGCAGTATATACCAGGCTAGAGTTTTAAACGCAGGAGTTTTAATTATATATGTGGAATTAAAACAAGAACACACGCAAGAGTGCAGTGCATTAAGAATACAGGTTTTCGGGGGAGCCTGGGAAAAGAGCAGAGTAGGAGGAACCTAAACTCACCTTATCCCATGCATACACACAGATTACAGCCACATCAGTACAACTAACTCAGAAAACAACCTGAAAACTGGCAGAATAGATTCTCCTCAGTTAATCATAAAGAGGAGGCCATATCAAGAAGGTAGGAGGGGCAGAGACCCAGTTGGAAACTAAACTCTTGGGGAGACTAACCACAAATGGGAGGGACACCACAATCATGGAGAAGGGAGAGGAACAGACCCCACACCAGGCACCCCACACATGGAGGAACTACACTGGGAAGACAAGTCCCCTTTAACATTTGGCTTTGCAAACCAGTAGGGCTTAACTTCAGTAGTTTATACAATCAGCGGAGCTTAACTCTGGGTACCTTTAAAATCAGCAGCCTTGACTCTTGGACAGCCAGATGGTTATAGGAAACTAAGTTCTCACCCTTAAAGAGACAGCATAACAAACAACCCCTCAGAGATACAGCATAGAAGAAGCAGTTTGAAAAGTATTTGGGGTATATGGGAAGGAGATTTATTTACTAATCTCGGAACACATGCTGGAAGGGCAGAGATCTTTAGGAGACTTCTCCAAGAACAAAAGAGTTGGAGGGCAACATTTCTCTCCCTGCTCCTCCCAGCCTGGACCCAGACACCTGTGGGAACCAGCATGAACACTCTCTACCTAGCTTGTCAACACTGCAAACCCCACCCCTGCATTTTCCTGAGGATCCACCCCATTCAAACTGCCCCACTCAGCAGGAGTCCCTCCAAAGTGGAATCTCATTGTGCAAGCAGCCATGACAGTGACCAGTGCCACTCCAAAATGACTCCTGCCCTGGGGAGAGGGGAAGGTAACCACACATACCAGTTCGACTACAGCCTGAGAGCAGCGGGCTGGGGGCAGACATCTGATCTGACTGCGGGCCCTACCCCCTAACAAAAACCTCACAGGGAACGGCACAAAGAGAAAGCCCTGTAGTTTGGGATCACTGAAAACCCGACAGACAGGCAGCAGTCATCTGGTCCAACTGTAGGCCACACTCACCAAAAAAAGCCACTCGGGGGTCAACACAGGGAAAGTGCCCTGCAATTGGTGCCACCACAGCCCTTGCAAATGAGCTGAGGGCAGGCATCTGGTCTGATTCAACTATAAACCCAAAGCAGCCTCAGACTGGACCCTTAAGAGCACAGGGACAAAACCCTGCCCACAAAGACAAAGTGGGCCATTGCAGCTGACTGGACTAAAGGCAAATGCAGCTCAGCCACAGAGTAGGGCTCATGCAACACACATAGGAGATACCCCTGAAGCACCTGGTTCAGGTGAACAGGGAACACTGCACTACAGGGCACTAAAGGATCTCTTCATAAGGACACTACTTTCAAGATCAGGATACGTAGTTGACTTTCCTAATACATAGAAACAAACACAGAGTGTTGGACAAAATGAGGACACAGAGGAATATGTCCAAAATAAAAGAACAGGACAAAATCAAAGCAAAAGAGCCAAATGGAACAGAAATAAGCAATATGCCTGATAGAGAATTCAAAGTAATGGTCATAAGGATACTTACTGAACTTGAGAAAAGAGTGGAGGATCTCAGTAAGACCTTCGACAAAGAGAAAATATAAAAAAGAACCAATCAGAGATAAAGAACCCAACAGATGAAATTAAAAATACACTGAAGGGAATCAATAGTAGCTTAGAGGAAAGATAAAAATGGATCAGCAAGATGGAAGATAAAGTAATAGAAAGCAACCAAGCTGAACAGCAAAATGAAGAAAGAAAAATAAAAAATGAGTATAGGTTAAGGGAACTCAGCAACAACATCAAGCATTATAACATTCACATTATAAGGATCCCAGAAGGAAAAGAGAGAGAAAAGAGAGCAGAAAATTTATTTGAAGAAATAATAGCTGAAAATTTCTGTAATCTGGGGAAGGAAACAAACATCCAGATCCAGGAGGTACAGAGAGCCCCCAACAAAATCAACCAAAAGAGGTCCATACCAAGACACATAATAATTAAAATGGCAAAAAGTGATGATAAAGAGAGAATTTTAAAGGCAGCAAGAGAAAACAGTTAAATACAAAGGAAATCCCACAAGACTATCAACTGATTTTTCAGCAGAAACTTTGCAGGCCAGAAGAAAATGGTATGCTATATTCAAGTGCTGAGAGGAAAAAAAAACCTGCAACCAAGAATACTCTATCAAGCAAGACTATCATTCAGAATAGGAGACAAAAAGTTTCCCAAACAAAAACTGAAGGAGTTCATCACCACTAAACCAGCCTTACAAGAAACATTAAAGAGAGTTCTTTGAGTGGAAAGAAAAGGCCATAACTAGGAGTAAGAAAATTAGGAAAGGAAAAAAATTTCACAGTTATATAGAAACATAATAAAAGTAATAGATTAATCACTTATAAAACCAGTATGGAAGTTAAAGCACAAAAGCAGTAGAATCAATTCTATCTATAAAAATCAGCCAAGGGATTCACAAAATAAAAGGATGTAAAGTATGACACCATATACATAAAACATGGGGGAGGGAGTAAAAATGTAGTGCTTTTAGAAAGGGTTCAAACTTAAGCAACCATCAACTTGATATAGACAGCTATATGCACAGGATTTTTTTAAAAAGCTTTTTATTTATTTATTTGACAGAGCGAGGGAGAGAACAAGCAGGGGGAGCAGCAGGCAGAGGGAGAAGGAGAAGCAGGCTCCTCACCAAGCAAGGAGTCCAACACGGGCTCAATTCCAGGACCCCGGGATCATGACCTGAGCCAAAGGCCGACGCTTAACTGACTGAGCCACCCAGGCGCCCCCATGCATAGGATGTTATATGTCAACATATTGGTAACGACAAATCAAAAACCACTAGTATATATGCAAAAATAAAGAGGAAGGAATCTAAGCATATCACTAAATAAAGCCATCAAACCACAAGGAAAGAGAACCAGAAAAGAAAGGAATAGATAAGAACTACAAAAAGAATCATAAAACAAATCAACAATGAGTACATACCTGTCAATAATTACTTCAGAAATAGACTTATCGCTATAGAAATAGACTAAATGCTCCAATCAAAAGACATAAATGGCTGAATAGATAAAAAAGCAAGATCCATCTATATGCTGCCTATAGGAGACTCATTTCAGACCTAAAGACACATGCAGATTGAAAGTGAAAGGATGGGAAAACATTTACCATGAAAATGGAAGTGAAAAAAAAGCTGGGGTAGCAATATCTACATTAGACAAAATAGACTAAAACAGACTGTAACAAGAGACAATGACACTACATAATCATAAAGGGAACAATCCAACAAGACGATATAATAATTGTCAATATTTATGCACCCAACATGGGAGCACCCAGATACATAAAACAACTATTCACAGACATAAAGGAAGTCCAGACAAAAAATCAACAAGGAAACAGTGACTTTGCATGACAGATTGGGCCAGATGGATTTAACATATATTCAGAACATTCCATCCAAAAACAGCAGAATCTACATTCTTTTCAAGTGCACATGGAACATTCTCCAGAATAGATCACAGGTTAGGCCAAAAACAAGCCTCAACAAATTCACAAAGATTGAAATCATACCATGCATCTTTTCCAACCACAAGGGTATGAAACTAGAAATCAACCACAAGAAAAAGTCTGGAAAAAGCACAAACACAAGAAGGTTAAATAACATGCTCCTAAACAATAAAAAGGTCAACCAAGAAATCAAAGAGGAAATTAAAAGAATACATGGAGACAAATGAAAATGAAACCATAACAGTCCAAAATCTTTGGGATGCAGCAAAAGCTATTCTAAGAGGGACTATTATAGCAATACAAGCCTATCTAAAGAAGCAAGAAAAATCTCAATTTAACCTTACACCTAAAGGAGCTAGAAAGAGAAGAAAAAAATCCCAAAGCCAGTGGAAGCAAGGAATAATAAAAATTAGATCAGAAATAAATGATATAGGGGCGCCTGGGTGGCTCAGTTGGTTAAGCGACTGCCTTCGGCTCAGGTCATGATCCCGGAGTCCCGGGATCGAGTCCCACATCGGGCTCCCTGCTCAGTAAGGGAGCCTGCTTCTCCCTCTGACCCTCCCCCATCTCATGTACTCTCTCTCTCTCATTCTCTCTCTCTCAAATAAATAAATCTTTTAAAAAAAAAGAAATAAATGATATAGAGACTTAAAAAATAATAGAACAGATCAATGAAACCCGGAGCTGATTCCATGAAAAAAATCAACAAAATTGATTAAAACTTTAGTCAGACTCGTCACAGAGAGGACACAAATAAATAAAATCAGAAATGAAGGAGGAGAAATAATAACTGACACCAAAGAAATACAAAGGATTATAAGAGAATTTTATGAAAAATCATATGCCAAAAATTAACCAACCTAGAAGAAATAATTTCCTAGAAACATATAACCTTCCAAAATGAAATCAGGAACAAGTAGAAAATTTGAACAGACTGATTACTTGCAATGAAATTGAATCAGTTCAGTAGAATTCACCTCTGAAGCCATTTGATCCCGGACTTTTGTTTGTTGGGAGGTTTTTGATTACTGTGTTCCAAAGTAAAAAAAAAAAAAAAAAAAATACAGCTTTTGGAATCAGTTAACTTGGATTCAAATCTCAGTTCCATCACATAATAGCCATTGCCATTAGATGAGGTTTTGTGAGGATTAAGAGATAGGTGTTTAGCATAGCGTCTGAAATTCGTAAATTCTCAATAAATGGTAGTTATTGTTACTAAATGCCCAAGAGAACAAAGAAGTAGACAAAACACATGGAGACAGCAAATGGCCAACAAGCATATGAAAAGCTATTCAACATCACTAATCATCAGAGAAATGCAAATCAAAACCACAATATCACCTCACCCCATTAGGAGAGCCACTGTCCAAAAAATGAGGAAAAAAATGAACAGAAAATAACAGTGAGGACGTGAAGAAATTAGAACCCTTGTGTACTGCCTGTGAGACTTTAAAATGGTGCAACCACTATGGAAAACAGTACAAAGATTCCTCAAAAATTTAGAAATAGAATTATCACATGATCCAGCAATTTTTCACCTGTAAAATCCAGCAACTTCCGAGTATATGGCTAAAAAACTTTGAAGTAGGGTCTCAAAGAGACATTTGCACACCCATGTTCATAGCAGCACTATTCACAATAGTCAAGAGGTAGAAGCAACATAAATGTTCATTGATGGTTGAATGGATAAAGAAAATGTGGTGTATCCATGCAATGTAATATTATTGTCTTAAAAAAGGAAAAAAATCCTACCATATGCTACAACATGAATAAACCTTGAGGACATTATGCTAAGTGAAATAAGCCAATCACAAAAAGACAAATAACATGTGACTCCACTTATACCACTTATATAAGGTATCTGAAGTAGTCAAATTCATAGAAACAGAAAGGGTTACCAGGGGCTGGGGAGGAGGGAAGAAAGAGGAGTTGTTTAATGGGTAGAGAGTTTCAGTTCTGGAAAATGAAAAACTTCTGGAGATCTGCTGCACAACAATGTGAGTATACTTATCATTACTGAACTGTACGGTTAAAATGATTAAGATGGTAAATTTTATGTTTGCCCAGCTTTTTTATCACAATAAAAAGATGCATAAAAAAACATGGAGGCAAAGTACAAACTCTTTGACACACCAGGTGCAGTCTCCAGCCCTTAATGTATTTACCGTCTAGCGAACTCCTAGGCAGCAGGGACTATGTTTTACTCAGTTACTCCACAGCACCCAGCACAGTGTCTGGCATAGGGCAGGCACTCAAGAAATGTTGGCTAAGCTAATGAGAAGGTAGAAAGAAATAGGAGAAAGGGGGAGAAAGGGAGCGAGAGGAGGCCAGGGAGATGAAGAGCCCAAGACAGGAAAAAGGAAGACAAGGGAAGAAAGCATTGAGCCCTAAAAATGTTATTGTGCCCTATGTGGGACCTGGAGAGATGATATGCCTAGGGCAACGGGGGGTCATGGTATCTATAAAGTTGGCTGATGTGGAAAGCCAAGCCTCTGGCACTAGGACAAACCACACAATTACTCGGGACATGTATTGAACAGAATCACATAGCTTGTCGGGGAGGGGGGGCAGGAAGAACTGTAAGAATTACAGCCAGCTACCCACTGACACAAGTTGGTACATAACGGTTTAGTTTAAATGAGGGGGTGTTGGGACGCCTGGGTGGCTCAGTGGGCTAAATGCCTTCCGCTCAGGTCGTGATCCCAGAGTCCTGGGATGGAGCCCCCCCTGTGGGGCTCCTTGCTCAGCGGGGAGCCCGCTTCTCCCTCTGCCTGCCACTTACCCTGTCTGTACTCCCTCCGAGAAGTAAATAAATAAATAAAATCTTTAAATGGGGGGTGTTGCTTTCAGAGAGAAACGTAACCTCCGCCGCGCGCTCTCACACCACACCTTTGGACCACTTCCCCAAACTCTGAGGCTCTTAAACCCGCGCATGCGCCGAAGGTTCGCGGCAGCAGCGTGACTGGTGAGTGGTCACCGCTCCCTTTCCCCTCCCGGCGGGCTCTGCGGGATGAGGACGTTAGCACTCCAGCGCGGAGCGCCGCCCAGTGAGGGGCGTGGCCTAGAGGACGCGTTACCCGGGACCACCGTCTCGGCGACCCAGACTTAATCAGAGCTTAGAGCGGGAGAGGTGTGCGTGAAGAGGAGAAACGAAGACGGCTTGCAGCCCTAGCCCCCGGCACCCTGGGGGCTGACGCGCGGCAATGGGTCTGTACCTCAACAACTGCTATAAGGCTGCTGAAGCCGCTGCCACTAAGGCGGCCGCCAGCAGCCTAACAGCCGACAGAGAGCACTGCGACACCGTGAGTGGTGGCGAGTCTGTAGTCACCCTCCTTCTTGCTCCTGGGAGGGGTCTCGGGGTGGCGGGCGGACGGAAGGGGCGGAGTCCTCATCAGAGCGAGGGGGAAAAGGGCGGGTGCTTGACGACTCAGCTTCAGGCTCCCAGGCCCCGCAGCCAGTAGCGAGAGCTGCCTGTGGCCAGGACCAGCCTTGGGTGGGGCACAGAGATAGGGCTGGTAACCCAGGGAAGCTGGGAGGCTTCCGGGTTGTCAGCAGGGAGGGCTCTTTCAACCCTGAGTGTAGGATTCTTTGGTTTATTTGGAAGTATTAGCCCACTTTAATGTGAGTAGATTGGTCTAAACTAAAAGAACAGTTCTTAAAAATCGACAGACTTCCTCACTGTATCTGACAGGGCTCACACAAAAAAAAAACATTCCAGAGGTCGGAGCATCTATCTCTTGGATCTTCCTCTTGGGGTCAAGCTGCCTATTATCCCAGGAAGCAACAATATATTCTATACTACAAATATAAGTGAAAAGGTAAACTGAGTTTTAATAGTGCTTAAGTGATTTTCTTTACCCTTTTTAATAGCTTGCTATTAAACTTGAAACACTGCTATGATTTTGCTTTGTGTCAACTTCAACTTAACACACCAAGTTAAGTTAAATGAATTGATTAGTGTCTGAACTTCACTTTAATGATGGAAGGCCTCATGATATGCCTCAGCCATCCAGTTCAGCCTTATCTCCAACCCAGAGCCTCAGTTCCCAAAGGTTGGGTGGGGTCTTTTCTGCCTACCTACACTTATCTTGCTAATTCTTACATAAGTGTCTTTGTCCATCTGGCTCCCACAACCTGGAAGGCACTCTTCTTCCTGACCTTCGATTTGAGCCATCTTTTAAGAGCTGCTATACAAAGCCTCTCCCAAGTGTCACAACACCCAACGATCTCATCTTTCCTTAGAATTTACCTGCCCTTGGTCTGTACTATCTTACTCAGCACTGAATCAGCACTATTAGTGATGCAGTGTGTTGCACTCACATTGTTACACATTTTAAGTCCTCTGCCTAACACCCCGTGCTCTGTCCATAATTTAGGCCAAGCCCGAAGGAGGTTCAGAACTTTCTAGTTTAGAATGTGCTTTGATCACAATAGCAAAAGATTCTACAGGAATAATTCTGACTTCCTTACTCTTGCACTGTCTAGCACATCATCAAGGATGAGTAGGGGCTTCTTGGTATTTCTGATAACTGTCTAATATATATGATTATTTTAGGTTTTATTGCTGGAAAACAATAGAGTTTCTCTTTTGAAAACGCATAATGTTCTACTAAATATATGCCAACCTCACAGAAATTGACTGAGTCACACTCCCACAAGTTAGCTTTCCTGAAACATACTCAAAACCTATTTCACTACTAGTAATAACACTGCTTCCTAGTTTGTAACTGTGGCCCTATCTGCTGGGTTTTTTTCCTCAAATATCTTCTATTTGCTATTATTTCTATTCTGTTCCTGTTTTTCACTTGCGAACTACTTCTTATTTCCAGATTTTTTCTATACTAAATTATATTGATTATCTCTGTACTTTATTATATTGATTACCCCAAAATATATGCATTTGATCATGATTAGGCACTATATTCAGCTACCCTGAAGACTAACTTTGTGGGACCTTTATCTTTTAGCAGGATCTCCTCAAGGAAGTAAGACTTTATATTTTACACCTTTAGGTGTTGTTGTTTTTTTAAACTCATTTTACCCTCATGACTACCTTGTAAGGTGAAGCTATGATTTATCTAAGGTCACAGGCAGATAGTAGCAGAGTTCAGACCAGAACCACTGTCTCCTGATTCTTAGGCCATACTCTGTTACCTGACCTTGCTGCTTCCTCAGCTGCAGACCGCTTTAGCAGATCACTACAGAAACAGGGAATTTAAAGGTCTTTCATGTTTTGAATGCAGATAGAAGCAAAATTATGGTATTTGACTGTCTTTTTTCCAGTCAGATTAAAATGTAACAATATAACCTACCTATCTTTAGCTATGCATTAATCCAAACCTGACAACTGATCCTATACAACATTTTGATACCAAACTTATTCTCAGGTAATGTATTTATATATTAATTCACTTAATGTACTAAGGTAGCAACTGTTCACAAACTCCTTAAATTGCTTTTATTGAATGTTAATAGTAAATACTTTGCCAATTAACTTAGACATTCTGCTTTTAAGAAAAGATAACATGTTAAGTGAAAGGAACAATTTGCATACTTTTGAAAGTCTCCCTTGTGACCTCCCCCTGGCACATAGTGATGCTATAATAGACTCTTCAGTTCAGGGAAGCCAATTATTGTAATTGACAATAGAAAGCTTACACTGGCCTCAACAAATGGATTTGTCTCTTTCTGGATAGGTCAGTAGCTCAGCGTTGGTCAACACATGTCTGTTACCAACAAAAGTCAATATCTAAAAGAAGAAGCAATAATCAATCCGCTAATTGCAGCAGTGTTTCAGCTGCCATCACTGTTGATCACTTCTTTTCTAGGAAAGATATGGGCTTCCTATCTAGTCTCACTGTAAATTAAATCATTGCCCAGAAGGATGTGTTTCTTTGCCCACATATGAAGCATCCTACCTGCCTTGCAGGACTCTTAGGGCCACACCTCAGTGTTCATGAATTGAACTGAGGTTGAGGCTACCACCCCCAGCCTAAAGACAGCTCTGGTAGAGGAGAGGGGAAGAGAATGGGCATTAGATTTACCTAAATCAATCCATTTTCCGGATTCCCTCACCTCAGGTTCTGCTTTCATGTTTTATTTTCACTGACCAACCTAGTCATTTCAACAACTTGAGGTTTAAAAGTGCAACTTCATTCATTTTACACACATAATGCTTTTGAATCTGTGTGTTTACAGCTTTATCAGCCTTCTTATGACTTTAACCTGACTGATCCTTGTTGCCGACGTTTGGAAACCAGCTATAAAAGTCTGCATGATCCCCATTTAAAAGCATACCATAAGCGAAAGGATATCCTAAGGAGATTAAAGAAGAGCGGTTACATCACCAGCAATAATAAAATAGGTTGAAGCCTCCTTCCTCTTAACCAGTAGAAACCCCTAGGGACTTGATAGACACTCGGTTCTGTACTTCACTAGGAGCCTGTTTCAGCTTTGTTTAAACAATAAAGGATATTTATTAGAAAACTCAATTACTCAGCATTTGGATTTTTAAATAAGACTACTTGTTCCTTCTTGACCTTTTTTCTTTTGTCAAATATGTAAAGACATACATACAAATGTTTTTATTTATGTATTTTTTCCCTACTGTAGTGTAGTGCCTTTCCTCTGGCTTTAAAAGTAATAAAGGCACAGTATACCTATCATGGAATATTTCCTATACTTTTTGAGAAGAGACAAAATGGAAACCTAGCAGAAAAAAGCATGATGAAGTAAATTGGGGGAGTGTTAAATGTCATTATTACACTGGTGTTTTAATAAAAAATTCATTGAGAATTGTAATTTCTGATTATGATGTGAACCATATTATTGAAATAATACCATTTAGATAGAAATTTCCTGGTGATACAGCAATTTTAGATACCGCTTTCCAAATTGCTCCCAAAATGGGCTATTATTACCCTTGATCCTAAAATTGTTACTAAAATGAATATTCTTATGACACTCTTCTCTGGAAAGCTTTATCATTGTTACAACTTTCTATTTATACGTTTGGTTTTTGATTTTGCTTTTATAGGTGATATGTACCTTGAAAGAATTGTTCATCTGACCACTTTAAAATTAGACTTTGAAAGAAACTATGTAAGAGAACAAGTAAGTTAATACTTAAATTTATTTTGGGGTCTATAAGATAGTTTTTATGTAGGGTTTGGAAGAAAGGTTTGGTCCTTTGCAGAATATTTACTTATAATTACCTGACCTAGAATTATGAAGATAACAGATCAAATAAGATCCCTAGAGATTTATAAGAGATAAAAAATTAGACCTTTGCCTTTAATTTACAGAGAGAAATTTTCACTTATCTGGAATGGAGACACACTAGGCTTAAATGCAAGTTAACAGAATTAACCATTTGTGAAGTATAGGAGTTTACCAAGCCCTACACTCAAGAGGGCCTATCAAAGGACAGGTCTATTTCTAGCCAGTATAAAGACTTTGATTTTTTTTCTCTCAGAAAATGATTGAAAAACAAGTAAATAAATTGTATGAAACCAGAAGAGCCTATAACAGTTATGGAAATGAACAGTTCCAAGAATGGCTGTTACAGGAAGACACACAAACAACTCCAGACCAAGAGCTGATAATAAAGCACAGGTATGACTGAAGACAATACATGGACATATTGTAGACCCTAGAAAGTTGTGGAAGTACTAGAAGGAATTGCAAGCAGGACTCAAAAAAAGGATTAGACACTATTGGACCCCCTGTAGTTTTAATGTGGAGAGAAAGGAAAGGAGATTAAGAGGTAATGGGATTGGGAACCCCCTGGTACCAAGGCTTGGGGGGAGAGTTTCTACCTGAGAAACTGGACTCACTAGAAGCCCAAGAGGTAAGCCAAACTGAATTTGAAGAAATCCAAAGTCCAAATGCCTGAGCTTGGGAAACCCACATCCATAGTAGCAGAGAGAGAGAAAGTGTGTTAAGCATGTTTCAAAATTAAGTTGAAGGAAGTCACTGCAGGGTCAGAAAGGGAGAGTTCCTATAACTTTATCTGATACTAATACAAACAGGTGTTGTTCCCCAACCAGTCATGTATGTTCATTCAGCTACCAGCCACACACATTCAGTGTTACTATTCAGAGGCCAAGCCCATGCCCCAAGAGGCAGAGATGAGCTATAGTTCTTTCTCTTTCTCCTTTATCAGGTACAAGGGCCAGTTCCCCTTACCCTGCCTCTTGAAGTCCATGGGTTCATGTCATGATATGCCAGAATACACGCTGATCCACCAGGGTCCCAGACTGGGAGTCTGCTGCGGACCTCTCTGTACATGGAAGGTCATTCAAGGACTTGGAAATTACAGAGAGGCCAGTACCCACTTATTTTTAAAGGCAATTCAAATCAACTTGTGTTTTGAAGTCAGTCTGTAAGTTGATTTCAGCTGTCTTTGGAAATTCATGTTCCTAAAACTGCAGAGCTGTATGTAATCTCTATGTAAAATGCTTTTAATCACTCTGTTCCACATTTTGCCATTGTTCCAACCACAATAAGAGACTTGTATAACAGGGTCTGGTAAAATTAGTACAGTATGGTGAGCTGGTGGATCAGGTTAGCTTAAAGGTCCCTGAAAAACTCTACATTTTCTGTATTCAAGAAATAAAAAGCAACCCAGAAGGTGGTTTGGGAATATCAAAATTGATAATACCATCGTAAGGGAAGCACCCAATTTACCTTCACTTATATTTGCACTTTTACTTAGATATTTAGATATGATCGGTAGGGAATTAGACAAGGTTGAGCCCACGGCAGAAAAGCAGAGCATAGTCCGGATGCAAGAAGAACAACAACGACATCAGGACCACATTAGAAGAAAACTTCATCTCCGTAGACAAATCGAAGAGGTGAGGAAAACCAAATTTTAAACATTGGAGGGGAAACTGCATATGTTTGTTGCACTGATAAACATTTTTAGCAGTCCCACCATATTACCTGAAGCTATTTCAGGTCTAAAAATTAAACCACTATTAAAAATAATAATAAAGAATAAACCACTATTAATCTTTTATCACTGTTATAATAGACAAGCTTTTACTTAACATAGTGAGACTGATACCACAAATTATTTTACATTTATAGTAACACCTCATCTGCTCTTAAAGCTTTAGAAATTAACTAGTGAAAAATAATCATGGTTGTATTCTCTCAAAATTCAGACAAGCCCATTTACTTATCTTCTCTACCAAAATACATTTAAGAGCAACAGATCACATATGATATACCCTTAGGCAATAAGAGAAAACCCTCTTGCCAACATCTTCTTAGATCCATCTTTGAAGCCATGTTTATACTTGAATTAAGTTTCCAAAAGCAAAATAATTTCCTTCCTTTTGCCATTCCATTGCATCCACCAACATATTCCCAGTAAAAAGCAGTGAGAAGCCCATTCTAAAGCCAACATGAGATTTTCATTATTGTTAACTCAATTTTTGTAAGGCCCTTGACTTGATCTAATTTGCTTATTGACATGATACAAAAAAAAAAAAAAGATAATGAAAGAGAACCCCTGCTAACTACCATAACATTGTGCTCCTTAGGAATGGAAGACAAAAGAGATGTTACTTTTGACAAAGATTGGAGAAGAAGTAAAAAGAGAAGCAAGAATTGAGGAACAACGTCAAAAAGTCAGGGAGGAAGCTCACCGGAAGGTAGAGTGAGCTTTTACTGATAACTTGGGCTATTTGAGGCAAAGCTTCTGCCAATTTTGGTATTTTAAAGTGTGAATTAGCAAAAGTGGCCTAAACTCACGAGGATAGCTATTGATGGAGAAACCTGGTTTGATCTGAACCTGGACTTCAAGGACTACTCTGAAATGGGACCAGTCTCTAGAAAGGGCACTCTTCTTCATGCTGGACAACAAAATGAAACTTACCCCTTACTACCTTCCTAGTTTTGCACTCATGGTGACCAGAAATCTCAAAATAGGAATGAGGGTGCCCTTCAAGTAGACCATCATATTTGAAATATCTGTTTTGCATTTCCAGTGGCAAGCTGCTAATTAAATTTTTAAGCGTTAAATATATATTTTTAATATTTTAGAAATAAGCATGTCTAGAGAAAAAAGTCGCTCATCATTTACAAAAAATGCAGCAAAGAGATGACGTTAAGAGAGACAGACCAGAGGGAAATATATTTGAAAACAGAGGACAGAATGAAAGAGAAGGTGAGAGAGAAACAATAAATGATAAAGTATCTAAGTAGAAGATGCATATCTATATGTTAAATATTGGTGGCTTGGGAAAAAAAAAACAACAACACCTCTGTGTGCTTATGTGGTGAGGTCAGAAGACCCCTGGAAAGGGAAATCCTAGAAGCTCACACTGCCTGTGCCAAGCACTATGCAAGGCATCTCCCAGTTACAGCTCAAGTTGTAAAGAATGTACACATACAATATTATTATATACATTATAACAAATTCAATACTTCTATAAAGTGGCTCAGTAGACAACACTGTCTGTACCACAGGTTTAAAAAGGAGCCAGGGGCACCTGGGTGGCTCAGTGGGTGAAGCAGTGAAGCGTCTGACTCTTGATTTCAGCTCAGATCATGATCTCAGAGTCATGAGATTGAGCCCCAAGTCAGGGCCGTGCCTGGCGTGGAGCCTGCTTGAGATTCTCATTCTCTCCCTCTCCCCACTCCCGCTCATGTGCGCTGTCTCTCTAAAATAATTAATTAATTAAAAAAGAGCCAGTAAGATGGGACATTACAGAAAAAAAAAAGATACAACAAAGAAGGAGAAAGATGTATCTAAAGGGAGGGAGAGAGAGAGAAGAGGGGCCAGTAAGAGAAAACATTACCAAAAAAATAGACTGAAACAGAGGGAGGCAAAAAAAAAATATTTTAAAAAAGAAGAAAAAATTTTAACTGAGGACCAGTAAGAAAAGATTATACAAAACACAAAGAGAGCAAGCTAGCAAGAGAAAGAAAAAAAGGTTTTTTTAAAGGAGACAAAAGAAGAGTCATTTAAAATATACCAAGCATGACACAGAGATAGATAAAAACAAAAAAAAGACCAAAAAGGTTAAAAAGTCAGAGGCAGTAAGAAAAGATGGTACAAAAAGAAAGAATGAAATGAAGAGAAGAAGAGGGAAAGAATGAATAAGAGAGAAAAAGAAAGAAAACTGAACAGAAGAAACCAGTAAGAAAACCCACACACTCACACACACGTATGTACACACACACTGGATGAGGGGGTGGGAGGGAAACAAAGGCAAAGAGATAAGAGACAAAGAGACTAGACGGAGGAGAAAGAAACAGGCAAAGAAAAAAGGGAGTGAAAGAAAAGGGAGAAGAAACAGACATACAGGGGAAAAAATAAATGAACAGAGAGAGAGAAAGAGAGATGGAGAAGAAAGAAGTTTAAAAAGCTAAGTCAGTAGGACAAAGCCAAATAAAAAGGGAGATTGTGAGAGTGAGAAACAAAGGAGTTTGAAAGAGCCATCTAAAAAGAAGTCAGTTTAGGGGCGCCTGGCTGGCTCCGCTGGGAGAGCACGCAATTTGATCTCGGGGTCATGAGTTCAAGCCCCATGTAAGGCATAGAGCTTACTTAAAAAACTTTTTAGGGACGCCTGGGTGGCTCAGTCGTTAAGCATCTGCCTTTGGCTCAGGTCATGATCCCAGGGTCCTGGGATGCAGCCCCGCATCTCATTGGGCTTCCTGCTCAGCAGGGAGCCTGCTTCTCCCTCTCCCACCCCGCCCCCGCTTGTGTTCCTGCTCTCACTGTCTCTCTCTGTCAAATAAATAAATAAAACCTTTAAAAAAAAACTTTTTAAAAAAGAAGTCAGTTTAAAAATACATTAAAATTAGAAGGATGGATCAATCAATTCATACATACTTACATACATACATTCATATACAGACACGTAGATCTGATTTTTAAAAAGAGAAGCCAGTAGTAAAGACAGGACAAAAAAATAGAGAAAAAAGGGAAAAATAAAGCAGTGAATATAATGAGATTAAAAGAAATGGGGGGAGTAGGGAGGGGATTGAATTAAGGGAAGGAAGGGGCAGGAAGTAAAGAAGTTTATAAAAGGGGTGAGTCTGGGAAAAGGAATTACGAAGAGTATGAACCTGAGGGACAGAGACAGGATGCCGAAAAGAAGCAGCTAGTGAGAAAATTACATAATCATGGACAGGAGCAGGGAGATTGGGATCTAAAAAGAAGATATTAGTTAACAAATATAGTAAAATAAAATAGATACAGAGATACATAGATAGAAAAGACTGGACTTTAAAAGTACAGTACACTGAAAAGGAAAAGGAGCATAAAAAAGATAAATAGGAAGATGTTCTAGGAAGTGGGTATGACAGCTTAAGAAGGGAGGAAAGGCTGGAAGGACGGAATGGAAAGGAGGGAAGGAGAAAGCAAAGAATGTTGAAAGGGATGAGGCTAGGAAAATTGGTAAATTAAACAATAACAGGATGTGAGAGTAAGGGACATAGGAGTTTAAAAAGCAGGAGCTACTGTGAAAATTAAGTACAACTGAGGAAGGCGGGGAGAGAGAAAGATCTAAAAAGAAATTACTTAAAAACAGAGTAAAATAAAGACAGGTAAAGTGATGAGACAGCTCAACAGTAGTGGGTGGACGGATAGACAGGATGTCATATAGGAGAAATCAGTAGTAAGAGAGGACAAAAAAACATAAAAGATGAGAGAGAGAAGGAAAGAAGTTGTTATAATGAGCCACAAAAAAGAAAAAGGAAGGGAGGGAGCAAGAAGAAGCAAAGAAGGAAGCAAAGAAAAGTTTGTACAGGATGAGTCAATAAGGAAACGATACTTACAGGGGAGGGAAGACCAGCAAGAAAATCAAGTACGGTTGTGTGATTTGCAGGAGAATTAAAAACTAGAATGCAGTAAAGAAAGACAGTAAAATAAAGACAGAAAGATGATTGATAGCTGCATAGAGAGCCAGCTAGGCAGATGTATAGGTAGAAAAAAACCTGATTTTTTAAAAGATTTTCTTTATTTATTTGAGAGAGAGAGAGCACGTGCATGAGCAGGGGGAGGGGCAGAGGAAGACAGAGAAGCAGACTCCCCACTGAGCAGGAAGCCTGCTTCGGGGCTCAATCCCAGCACTCTCAGCCAAAGGTGGGTGCTTAACCAACTGAGCCACCCAGATGCCCCGAAAAAAACTGATTTTTAAATAGGGGAAAGCAGCAGTGAGGGCAGGACAAAGATGCATAAAGAGAGGGGAAAGGGGAAAAAAGTTTGAAAAGCGGAGTAGTAGAAAAGAGAGTAGAAGAAGAATGGCAGGAAGAAAGGAAAGAGGAAGGAGGGGAGATCGAAGAAAGGAACACGAATGGGAGAGAGACTGAGCAGGTGAGCAGATGGCTGAAGGTAAGAAAGAAGGAAATAGGGCAGGAAGGATGAAGGAAGCAGGAGGGAGGGGAAAGGGAGGGGAGGAAAGAGGAAGAAGTAAGGCAAGCATGCAGGCAGGAAAAGAAAAGAAAGAAAAAGACAAAGAAGGGAGTGAGAAAAGGTAAAGGGTATCTGGAAGAAAGGGAAGGAGGGAAGGGGGAGGAAGGGAGGAATAGAGGGTAGAGAGATGTCAAGAGAAGTGAGCTAAAAAAATAAGGGTGAGGGGCGCCTGGGTGGCTCAGTCGTTAAGCGTCTGCCTTTGGCTTGGGTCATGATCCCGGGGTTCTGGGATCGAGCCCCCCCCCCCCCCCGCTGCACAGCAGGGGGCCTGCTTCTCCCTCTCCCGCTGCCTGCCGCTCCCCCTGCCTGTGCTCTCTCTCTCTCTCTCTGTCAAATAAATAAAATCTTTTAAAAAATAAAAATAAAAAATAAGGGTGAAGGGATGGATGGAAACCACAAAGCTAGGTAGACCAGACTTTCTGAGGAGGGCCTCATACAAAAGACAGTATTAAAAGGTAACGGGAGAGAGTGTGAAGGGGAAAAAGTTTAAAAGGGGAACCAAGTATAAAGGAGTATATGAAGAATGGAGGGCAGGAGGGAGGAAAGGAGCAGGAAAAAGAAGAAAGGGAGGAGGTGAGGATAGAGGGAAGGCAAGAAGTAGGGGTGAGGAGGGAGGAGGGAAGGCAGAAGTGCAGGTTCACCAAAAGAAGACAAAGCAATCCAGAGGAGGAGAGTGAAAGGAGTAGGAAGGAGATGTAGACACAGCGGATGGAGGTGGAAAGGTAGAAGGGAGGGGCGGGGAGAGAGGGAAAGAAGAAGGCAAGAAAGAGAAGAATTCTAAACTGGGGGGAGGCTAGGAAAATAGGAAAATAAAAAGAAATATTAGAGTGAGACACAGGAGTTGAAAAGGAGGAGCTGGTGCGAGCATGAAGCACAGAGTGGAGGACAAGGAGGAAGCAAGCTAACAAAAGTCACATAAAACTGAAACAAAGATGGAAGGATGACAGCTACATGGTAGGGAGGTGGATGGTAGCTATACAGATAATAAAAGGTGGAAGCCGCTAGAAGAGAATATATAGGAAAGGTAGAAGGAGAGAAGGAAAGGAAAAGTGTCTGGAAGTGGAGCCAGTACAAAGAGAGTAAAGGGAAAATGGGGGCACAGGGGAGGAGGAAGGGAGGGAGAACTGAAGATGGAAGGGACGGAGGGTTGGAGGGTGAAGAGAGAGACAGAGAAGGAATGTAGCAAGGAGAAGGGAAGGAGGATGAAAGGAAGGAAGAAAGAGCAGAAGTAGGAAGTTAAGGGGAAAAAGACAAGTGTATGAGCGACGAATCCATAGAGGAAAGTGTTAAATACAGGAGAGAGAGAGAGGGAGACAGTGGGAGAGGGAGGGGCCGCTGAGTAAAGCAAGTGCAGTCGTGTATGATGGCGGGGAGCGGGGAGGACTTACAAAGGAGAAGTCAGGTGTGTGTCAGCTATGCTTCAATAAAAAACATAAAGTCAATAAAAGATACAGTGTAATAAAGATGGATAGATCTCTAGGTAGGTAAATGTGGGTCGATGATGGATGGATGGTTGGACAGACGGGCAGACATGGATAGAAAGATATATACCTAAATAGATAAGCCTGATGTGAAAAAGGACAAACCAGTAAAGAGTACATAAAAGAGAGAGTTAGAAAGGGAAAGAAAAGAAATGGAAAACTTTTTTAAAGTGGGCCAGTAGAGTAACAGAAAAAGAGTGGATGGGTGGATAGGATAAAATAGGGCAAGGGAGGGTAAGGTAGAGCAGGGTAGGCTAGGGCAGGGAAGCAGGAGAGAGGAAAAGGCATAGAGAGAAAAGAAGAAGCTTTAAAAGGAGTACAGAAAATGAAGGGCTTTTTAAAAGATTTTATTTACTTATTTACTTATTTACTTACTTATTTGAGAAAGAGAGAGCATGAGCGGGGCGGGGGGCAGAGGGAGAGGGAGAAGCAGACTGCCCCCTGAGCACAGATCTGGACACGCGGCTCGATCCCAGGACCCGGAGATCATGACCTGAGCCAAAATCAGCCGCTTAACTGACTGAGCCACCCAGATGCCCCTATATAAAGGGCTTTTTAAAAAAAAATGAGAGAGAAAATGTGTGCAAGAGAAAGTTTTTAAAGGACGAGCCAGTAAGAACAGACAATGCGAAAGGAAGGAAAGAATGAAAGTTTAGGAAAGGGGAGTCAGTAAGAAAAGCTCATAATGTATGTAGTTCAGTGAAATGATGAGGCTGTAACCTCTGCCTCTGGGATAAAAAAAAAAAAATCACTTCAGCGGCTATATTGCTTCCTCCATCTTTGACTGTTAACTCTTACTTTAGGTAGGGAAAAAGTTTCAGGTAGGCATCTTAAAGAGTGGCCACCTCAAATGGTTTTTAAAAAGGAAAATATTAAAAATCATGTTCACAGTATCACATAGGTGGACAGGAGAATGAAGAGATCTCTTTCACATATGAAATAGACTTCTACCACTATAATAAGGCCATCATCTTCCACCACGTAGACCCAAAGGGATGCACATCTTTTTTTGTAAAGATTTTGTTTATTTATTTATTTATTTATTTGAGAGAGAGAAAGAGCAGAACGAGAGAGTACACAAGAGTAGGGGGAAGGGCAGAGGGAGAGGGAGAAGCAGGCTCCCCACCGAGCAGGGAGCCCCACGCACCAGGACTCGATCCCAGCACCCCGGGATCACGAGCTGAGCCGAAGGCAGACCCCTAACTGACTGAGCCACCCAGGTGCCCCAGGGATGCACATCTTAAAACTCTGGTAGAAATCCAGTCAGCACATACAGTTTGGAATTTGTCTATCTAAATGATTAGCAACAGGAACTTCGGTCACCTCTTTCCCAGCTGAGGTCCATGCGCATTGTTGCCTCCACCCGAGCTCTGAGGCACAGCCCAGGATGATCACGAGCACTCTTGCGGGGTCTCCAGCGTAGTTACTGCACTGTTGTGCCTCCCCACGCAGAGAAAAGGCCACATTCTCACTGGGCATGCTGGAGGGATGGCATTTTTCCCTCCTCGCAGAAGACAACTCTGTTTCTCCGAGTAGAGCTTTAACTACACAAGATAATATTGTAAAAGCGATTGTCCTGCCTCCCCATCGCATCTCTCCTCGGGTCTCTCAGCCTTGCCGCTACTGACCTCTTGGGCTGGATAGTGCTTTGTTGTGGGGGCCGTCCTTTGCCTTGTGGACTGTTTAGCAGCATCCCTGGCCTCTACCCACTAGATGCCAGGAGCAACCCTCCCCCGCCACATCTGTAACAATCACCATGTCTCCAGACATTTCCAAATGTCCCCTAGGGGACATAAGTGCCTCCCACTGAGAACCCCCTACTTACCCTCTCCAATTCCTCCCTACATCTCCATATGTAGATTAGCATATGGCTCTCCTCCTACTGGGCCCAAAAGAATAAATAGAATATCTCTTGGATAACTTGGTCATTTCCACTATTTTAAAAAATAAATATTTTCCTGTGTTTCTTTAAGCTTCTTCAAAGATCAAGAAAGCAAGTGATACCGCCAGTGACCAGCAATCGCACCAGGAACAAAAACGTAATTGAAATGATTATGATTGGAAGTGCTAGTATAGTAATTTGTGGAAAGACGGGATTTGGTACTGACCTCCTCTGCTTACAGGGCAGAGAGATCCTCACTCTGTCCCCTGTTGTGAAAGACGGATTTCGAGGAATGCTTACCCACAGGGCCACGGCCTCTCTTGCCCTCTGGGTCAGACTCCCCACTTAAACACTCAGTTCATGTCGCTGCCCCCACATGCCCAGGAGCAGGGCAGCCCGCATTTTGCAGCTGACAAGTTCTGCACGCCCAGTTCAGGGCCCTTCTTCTCCAGGGCCCCTGCTCCCAATCTCCTTTCTGTACTTTTCCATTACCAACAAGACCCCCGCGGCATTTTTTTTTTTTTTTTAAACCTGTTCCTCACTGGCCGCCACTGCCGCCTCTGCTGGTTTGGCCTCTGCCTCCCAGGGAAGCTTTCACCTGCAGCTCATGTGTTGCCTTCCCCTGGAGAGTCATCCTTGCAGATTGCTGCCTGGAGGTGCCACGGAGGTTTCTGAAGCCAGTGGCCCTAGAGACCTAGTGAGGACCGAGACCCCAACCAATGCTCCTTCTCAAAAACCTGCCCGCCCTTAGACTTTGAACTTTCCAGGCCTGAAGTAACTTCTGTTGCTTCGCTGGCGGCAGAAATATTTTATTCTGCCACATATTTTTCTGCAGCAGTGGACCTGCTACTCAGTGTTGCCCATTCTCGGTCCCCTGTTCCTTTTAGAACAGCCTGACAGAGTAGTAGGTGTTGTCGTTCTAAAATGTCAACAGATTTCTTGAGTAGGCTTTAGTACACGTGGGGCTAGCACTGTTTGCTGGATCTAAGTGCCTTCCCTCCTTTTGCTTTCTCGCTCAGTCACCGATTTTTCTAACCTATTCCTCTGGACTTTGCCTTTGTGGGGCCCCCATAATGGCCCAGACTTTCAGGGAGCCTCCCCCCATCTTTCTGCTTCTTTCCTAAAGATGATGTCCAGATGTCTGGGGTCAGAGGTGTGGCTTATGTTCTTACTCCTCTATGTGTCAGCAGTATGGGCATCACCTAAAGAGCTTATTAGAAATGCAGATTCCCAGGCCCCGCCCCAGACCTACTGAATCGGAATCTACATTTTCACAAGATCCCCAGGGCTTTATATGCTCATTAAAGTTTGGGGAACAGTGGCTTCCGTGACCTCATGGAGGTGGAATAAAGTCATGGCACTTGGACAAAATGTCTTCTGCCTCTTCTGGTCTCCAGAGAACTGTCCTTCCCTGCACTGAGATAGTGCTTGGCCTGTTGGCATTTACAGTTCAGTGACTCATGGTCTGGTCTCACTGAGCTTAGAGCCCTCTGGCTTTCCCATCCCACCTCCATTCTGGCTGGCTGCCCCATAACGCTCAGGGTGGAGCGCTCTCACCTCCACCCCCGTGACCTGCCTTGGCAAGCTCCCCACCTAGACTCTCAGCCCTTTCTGGGCCATGTCCATCACATAGGAACCAAGAGTGGCTTAAGAAAGCAAAACCTCAAGAGGAAATAGGAAGAGGTTGGTAAAAAGGTACAAACTTTAGCTATAAGATGAATAAAGTCTGAAGGGCCAATGGAAAAACATGGTGACTATAGTTGACAGCACTGTATATATAACAGAAATTTGCTAAGAGAGCAGAACTTAAAATGTTTTCAACAACAAAATATAAATATGTGAGGTGATAGATGTGTTAATTAACTAAATGGGGGGCCCTTTCACAATATATACATATATCCAATCACCACAATGTACACTTTAACTATCTTACAATTTTATATGTCAATTAGATACATCACTAACAGTGAAATTAAGAAGAGAGAGAGGGAAAGAAGGAAGGGAAGAAGGAAGAACCAACCTCAGGGAAAGCCTTGCTCTGCTTGACCATACTATATTGCAGAGTTTCTGGGCCATGTCCCAGGTGAGGAGGAGGAGGCGGCAAGCGGGAGGTAGCCTAAGAGATTTCTTTCTAGAGTCCCAGATGGGAAGCAGAGCAATAGTTCTTTTCTCTCTGTGCTAACTTCACTTGTCTGAAGCAACCAGGGCCCAAAGTAAGAAAAATGTGAAGCCTCATCTGATACCTTTGCTCTCTAGCCTCTCCCACCACCCTTCCACTTTCCCACTAGCTCTGAGCTATTAAAGGAGTGAACTTTCCCTCCTACCTTTCCTTAAGTCATGTCTTCCTTCTTTCTGAGCCCAGATAACTCTTGTTGGTGGGCTAGGGTATCTCCAGTACACTAAGGGAGAGTTTTCTGAGCTAAGTATTCCAGTCTGTTGCTACACAAAAAGGAAGGTTAAATTTTGGGAAGTTCTCAAGACAATTGCATGGCCTGCAAAGCATACTGTCTTGGCTATGTCATCCTATTTTGAATGACAGGTGCTGAATATTACTTGGGTGTTTATTGTGGCATCCCTCCTGTTAAAAATTCTAACCTCCTCTCCCCTACTTCCACCCCCAAGCAGGTAGATGATTATGGAAGACTAGGGTAGAGTTCTTGTACTTAGGGAGTCAAAAATGAGAAAATAATATAAAATTCTGAAACAATAGCCCTGTTGTATAATGGCTGTTTCACATCTGTCAAGCCCCAAAAGTAGGCACAATGAAAGATGGGTCTCCAGACCTACATCTAGAAGGTATGCTCACTGTAAAAAAAAATGTATAGAAAAATTTGTGATGTATAGAATGCAACAACCTAATAAACATGGGGAAAATGCACGGACATTTTACTGAAGACATACAGATGGCAAATAAGCACATAAAAATGCTGCTTAATATTATTAGTCCTTAGGGAAATACAAAGTAAACCACAATGAGATACCACTACACACCCAGTAAAATAACTAGAATTTAAATAACTGAGGGCGCCTGGGTGGCTCAGTCGTTAAGCATCTGCCTTCGGCTCAAGTCATGATCCCAGGGTCCTGGGATCGAGTCCCACATCGGGCTCCCTGCCTGGCGGGAACCCTGCTTCTCCCTCTCCCACTCCCCCTGCTTGTGTTCCTGCTCTCGCTGTGTCTCTCTGTCAAATAAATAAATAAAATCTTTAATAAATAAATAAATAAATAAATAAATAAATAAATAACTGAATTTAAGTAAGTATTTGCAAGGACTTGAAGCAGCTAGAACTCGGACACTGCAGGTTGGGGTGTGAAGTGGTAGAACCACTGTGAAAACAGTTTGCTAACTTAAGTTAAACTACCATGTGATCCAGCCACCCCTCTCCAAGGTATGTGCCCACAAGAAATGAAAATATATGTCCACATAAAGACTCATAGCAGCATTATTCATAATAGCAAAAAAAAAAAAAAACTGAAAACAACCTAAATGCCCTTCAGTGGCCCAATGGATAAAATGTAGTACATTCCCATACTATGAAATACTATGTAGTAAGTAAAAGGAATAAACAATTGTTGCAGGCAACAATACTGATGAATCTCAAAATAAATATACTAAATGAAGGAAGCCAGACCCCCCCCCAAAAAAAGAGAGAGAGTATATCCTGTTTGATTCCATTTATAGCAAACTCTAGAAAATGCAAACAATTTATAGTGACAGCTGATCAGTGGTTGCCCAGGAGATAGGGAGAACTAGAGAGAGAGGGATGAATTATAAGGGGAACAAGGACACTTTTGGGGGTGATGGAAATGTTTATCTTGATTGTGGTAATGGTTTCATGGGTTCGTACATATGTCAAAATGGAACAAATGGTATGTTTTAAATGTGTGTGGTTTCTTGTACTTCAATTGTATTTTGATAAAATTGTTTTAAAATTCTATGACTTCTCTTTCATTTACTTTTAGAACCAGGCCATTCTCATAGTTTTGTAAAGATTCCTGCCAAAAAATCATCAGTCTTCGTATCTTCTCAGCCTGATGTACAGAAAAACAAAGCAGAACAAAAGGTAGATGCTTTGTATTGATCATTAATTTATCTGGTTAACTGTTATTTCTATAGGATATCCTCTTCACTGGCGTGGTACTGACTGGTCAGAGATAATGGGGTCCTACACAGATCTGGCTCCTCTCCCTAGCAGAGAAGGTTCTGAGTCAGCTTCATGTTAAATGTACCATACGGTTTAGCAGAAACTGACTTAAATATCTGATGATACTGATGATAGCTAATGTTTACTGAAAACTTGCTGTGGGCTAGGGCCCATGCGAAGCTAGAAGGGGGAGAAAGGGGCAAAACAGTTGACACAGGATACAGAGATGGAAGAGACATCATCACTACTCATGAGAACTCACTGTCCAGAGACTTACACACATGTAAACAAAAGTCCTTACAATAAAATAAGAGGAGAGTTTTGATTTGTTGAAAATGCAGAAGGAGCACAGAGGATTTAGAGACTAGTCCTGCCTACAGGAGCCTAAAAAGGCCTTATTAAAGGAGGGCTTCATCGAATTAGGTCTTGAAGTGTGAGTAGGAAGTTTCCAGATGAACAGATGTGAAGCTATAGTGAGGCAGTATTACAGACAGGTGTTAAAGTGTTAAGCGAGAGCCGCAGTGCGAGCCAGCAAAGCCAGGGCAGGGCCAGAAAGGAGACTGACAAGATAGGCTGCCACCAAGGCTTTGTACACCTTGCTGGAGAATGGGTTTAGCCTCTCCGTAGTAGAGAGCCATTGCTGCTTTTTGAGTAGAGATGTGAAGTAAGAATGAGATGGGTTTTAAAAGGATAATCTGGGGATGCCTGGCTGGCTCAGCTGGAAGAGCATGCGACTCTTGATCTCAGGGGTCGTGAGTTCAAGCCCCACGTTGGGTATAGAGATTACTTAAATAAAGACACTTTATTTTTTTAAAAAAGATTTTATTTATTTGAAAGAGAGTAAGCCAGAGAGAGCACGAGGGCAGAGGAGCAGAGGGAGAGAGAGAAGCAGACTCCCCACTGAGCAGGGAGCCCAATGCGGGGCTCGATCTCGGGACTCCAGGATCATGTCCTGAGCCGAAGGCAGATGCCTAACCGACTGAGCCACCCAGGTGCCCCAAATAAAGACACTTTAAAAAAAGAGAGAGAGAAGTCTTTTTTTTTATTTAAAAATAAAAAGATAATCTGGTTGAAGTGTGTGACATAGATGCAGTGTTTGAGGAAGAGGAGATTAGAGGGAAGATTGTTTTGAGTCTACTGGGATGGTCCAGATAAAAATGATATGGTGAGTGCTGTGAATTGTGTAAGACTGTTGAATCATAGACCTGTACCTCTGAAACAAATAATACATTATATGTTTAAAAAAAAAAAGAAGAAGATAGTAGGAAGGGAAAAATGAAGGGGGGGAAATTGGATGGGGAGCTGAACCATGAGAGACTAGGGACTCTGAGAAACAAACTGAGGGTTCTAGAGGGGAGGGGTGTGGGGGGATGGGTTAGCCTGGTGATGGGTATTAAAGAGGGCACGTATAACTGGGTGTTATACAAAAACAATGAATCATGGAACGCTACATCAAAAACTAATGATGTAATGTATGGTGATTAACATAACATAATAAAAAATAATAAAAAAAATGGTAGGGCAGTGGCAATGAGGATGAGCCAGAGGCCACAGATTTAAGATACTTCAGAGTCAGACTATGTCCAAATTTGGTGACTCAATAGACATGTAGATTGAGAGAGAGGGAGAGGACGAGGGTGATGATGAAGATTTAATTTTTGTATATAGGTTCTCTTGAAGTGGGATGTCTTTTCTCTGTGCCCCCATAGTGCTCACGCTGGCCTCTGTCAGAACTCACTATACTGTATCATATTTTCCTGTCTGTCCTACTGGATGATAAACTTCTTGAGGTCAGGAATTGTGTATCTTATTTTAATTCCAAGCAGTGTGCTCAATAAGCATTGGATTGGACTGGATTGGCCCCATCTGAAATACGTGGAGTAACTCTAAGCTTTCTAGAAGAGATCACTGGATGGATTGTTATATCTTTAACCAAAAATATGGAAGACAGAGGAGGAGCAAGTTTGGAAAGATGGGAGTACATGGGCACATGATAAGCTTCATTTTGAACTAGTTAGCTTAGGTACCTGTGGGAGATATTCATCAAAGAGGTTGATCCTATGTATTAGCATTGGGACCAGAGCTTAGGAGAGAGGTAGGGGATCTGGAGCAAAGGGAGATATTATGTCAATCTGCTTGCTCTAGAGCCAGCAAGTCTCTTTTAGAAGCTCAATTACTAATGAATGCTTTTTTCTTGAATGTTAGAGCATACAGAAAGATAAAGAAATGACTAAAACATCACATACTTTAAATGATGGAAGGTAAGAAAATGAACAATATTTATAATTGCTCAGTTATCTTTCAGTTAAATAACTATAGTTTTGTCATGTAGTTTTCCAAGTTATGCTTTTTTCCCAATTATAAAATCTGTGATTATTTGGATTAAGGAAGATGTAAAAATTATTCATGGTTGTAAATGTCAGTATCCCACATTTTTGAGTGATTGCTGGGTGAATAGGCCCTTTGGAATTTGCAAACCAGGGAGAAGTTAGAGTCTCTGCTGTGGCTGCCTATATGGATAGGCAGAGTAAGTTTCTGAAGTACTGCAATTTGTGCAGAGAATTCTCCCCCAGGAAAGTCTCTATCCTCTAATGCCATCCTTTCTCCCCAGACATAAAAATACATCCAGTTTCCCATGTCCCCAGCTAGACTAGAGGTTACCTAAGTCTCTGTTAGTCTCAGCAAAAGATTCCCATGCATATTCTATACACACACCAAGAGCACTAGGACATCTCTGTCTGGGTGACCAATTAGTACCTCAAATCCAGTATGCACAAAACCAAATTCATCTTCCAGTCACCCCCAAACCTGTTCTCTGTTCCTCCTTTTATTCAGGCACAAAGCCAGAGTCATCTTTGACTCTTGCCTATTGCCCATATTCTACATCCAAAAGTTGTCACATTTTGTCAAATCTGCCTCCTTTAACTATCTCATAATCTTTCCCTCCTTTCCATTCACACCACCCATGCCCTTAACTACCACAATAATTTGCCTCCAGTCTCTTTTTCCTCCTGGCAGTCTAGCCTACAGTTTGTTGTGAATGTAATCTAATCTCGAAATACAGCTTTGAACATATAATTCCTCTATTCAGAAGTCCTTGGTGGTTCCCCCTTGCCTACTGAATAAAGTGCAAAGCAGTTCATTCTGGGGCAGGGGGAGTGGTGGGAGATTAAGCTGGCAGAGTAATTTAGGGCCAGAAGTTAGGGAATTCAGGCTTGTCCCTCACAGTGGTGGTAAGACACTGGAAGGCATCTTATATTTGGACATACTGCCTTTACTTGCATAAATAAATACATCCCTGACTGCAGTAATTCCAGACATTATGGCAGCAAGAACTATATCATTTTTTCATATTTAAAGGTACCTTTTCTTCCCCGCCCCCCCAGGAATTAAAAGTAGCTCACATCAAGCTCCAGATGTTTCTGCTAAAACAGAAAATGTCCCCAGACATTCTATACAGGCTATTTTGAAACAAGAGGCAAGTAACATTTCTTTTGTCCCAGATACAGACAGAACAAATGAAGTATGAAATTATGATCAAGATTGGTATACCAGAGTTTCATTCATCAAAAGACAATTCAGAACAGCCTTATTCCCTGAAATTAGCCACCCTATAGTAAGATTTTATAAAAATTGAAATGCAAACCCACGGTAATAACTCTGTGCTACTTCAGACTTCCAAAGCTCACAGCTATCAGTTAGTGTTGTCATACTGTAAGTAGAGGGAATATCAGTAACAAGTTGTAAGCCAGCAAAAGTAGTAAGACTGAGACTTTAAATTTATTAAACAGATCCAAAATTTGAATGTTATATTTGCCTCCATTTTAATAGAGATTTACCAGAAGCAACTTGAATGCTCCCACTTAGCCCTTAGGTTAGAGGCTTCCTAAATGATGAGCTTCAAGAGCTTCAAAGTACAGACCTGTGCCCTGCAGAGAAAGCAACAAATCGGGCTTTGAGAATCATTTTCTTCTAGTGCTGATGGGTTGTGCAGAGACAGCCATGCTGCCTTACCCGGCCCCCCTGTGACCAGTGATCACTCACCTGATGGTGGAAAGTTGGCAGCATTCAGGGTGTGGCCTCTGGTCACAACATGGATTGCCTTTGTGGACTGCCAGATTGTCATTTTAAGAATCAAATCCACATCCTTGGCTCTCTTAGCACTGTATTAACTGGCTCAGCTGTTCTAAAAAGTTAACATGGTTTGAAAGAGATGTCATCAAGCAGGAAATTCACTAAAGTCTTCCCAAAAGTCCACCTTCACAACTAGGGTAGAAAGTGGCATCATTTGCAGTGTCCTACATGAAATGCATAGAAAGCAACAGACCCAATTATATATAGCTGCTCAAATGTAGCATGTTAGCCACAGTATGCTTCTCTGTATAGACAAATATTTATCAAACACCTGCTGTGACAGGGCACTGTGTCACTGTGTCCACATCCATAATCGCTATGCTTAGTTTCTGAAGAAAAAAAACTTCACTACTTTGAGTTAGTTTAGTAGTTGTCACTACTTTGAGTTAGTTTAGTAGTTGTACATCAGGAATCATTTTTTTCACTAGCCTCACTATAGAGCCAGGAAGAAAAGTATGCCCTGAGTTGTCACATGGATGACAAACCTCATCCTACATACTTTGCCCCCCAAAAAGTCAATAAACAAATTTAGACTATCTGTTTTTAAAGGAGGCTTTAAAATACACATGAACAATATGACTACAGCAAATGGCCACGGAAACCTAATTTATTTTGAGAAATAGCATGACCACTTTTATTACAATAGAATAGGATACTATTTCCCAACTTATTTCACCCATTCCATCAGTGCCAGGAAAGGTACTTCTTGTGGCTTGCGTTTAGCTCTCAGACCTGGGGAAAAAATTGGTCTACTCTGTTGGATTTATCTTTCTGTACAATGATCTCGGTAGGTAAAGCTCTCAGCCAAATCAAAGAGTCACATCCTATGTAGGCGGAAAACCTGCCCTCTGCCTTCCAGCTTTCTAAAATCATGTCCCCTATAGTTAACTTTGTTTAAAAACCACACATCATCTTTTTAGCTGTTCAACTGATTACCATCCATGCTGCTCAGTGCATTCCTCAGTTAATTTTAGAATAATGATGAATTCTATAAACCTGTGAATTTTCTAAGTAACACATGTAGTATAAACCAAATAAAACGTACTTTTATCACAAATGGACTTTTAAAATCATTTTCTTAAATTTCTGTATTTCAAATGTGAGAAATAGCCGATGTTCAAATTCTTTTAAAACTCCTTTGAGGATTTTCATTGTTTTTTTTTCTTGGGGCATATATAGGTGACATATGCTGATGTTAATGAAAAAAAGATCAAGAAACCAAGTTTTAACCATGACTCAGGTAAACAATAGCAACAGTTATTAGGTAAATCCTGCAGTCTACTCATCCATTCATTCCACAAACATTTATTGAGCTTCCACTACATGACAGACATCGTGCTAATTATTGCATGCATACAAGGTAGAAACCATACAAAATGAAAAGCCATGCTCCCTATCCTGGATTTTACAGTTTAGTGGGGAACACTCACACCAATAATCACAACCCATTATGATAATTGTAATAATGGAGGTATGTACATAGTTCAGGGGAAGCATAGGGAAGCCAGGGAAACTTGTCCAGAAGAAGCCACAATTGGGCTGAGACATGAAGGATAAGAAAGAATTTCCTAAGCAGACAAATGGAAGGAGAACCTTCCAGGAAAAGGGAATACATTTACCAAGATATAGACATTAGAGCATAGTACGTTCTTGGAAATACAGATTTTTCTCAGAATTGCTTTATCTAAAAGTTCAAGCTAGAGAATTGCAGGAAATGAAGCTAGACTGCTAGAGAAAGGTTAGATCATTAAGTTTCTGGTAGGCCATGCCAAGAAATCTACCTTTTATCCTGTTATTGAAGGGCAACTATTTAAGAATATTGTCAGGGGTGTAATATAATCAGAATTTGTCTTTTCTAAAAAGGGAAAAAAGAATTAGAGGTGAGGGGACTAGAGGCAATGAGACAATAAAAATAATAGCATTTATTGAACACTTGCCAGTTACTACACTAAACTTTTTATATCCTCTCATTTAACCCCCCCAACAATTTAATGAGGACAGAAGTATTTTTATCTACCATTTTATATATAAGTAAACTAAGTCTCAGAGTGGTGAATTATCCTGCCCAAGGTTTCACAGTATATGTGACAAAACCAAGGTTTTAACCCAGGTCTGTCTTACTCAACCAATTCTAGCCGCAATGCCATGCTGCCACTTACTACAATTAAAGAGACTATTACAATAGTCAAGGCTAGAAATGAGTCTTGAACAAACTCAGTGACAGTGAGGGTACAGATTTGACTCAAACTAAGGAGGTCGAATAGATGAGATTTGGTCACTGATTGAATATGGGAGATGAAGGCTTTGAAGACAACACCCAGATTTCTAGACTGGGCAACTAAATGGGTAGTGAATAGTAGCACCATTCAGTAGACAGGCAGTACAGAAAGATGAACAAGTTTGGAGGCGAAATTAATTCAGCTTTTTGAGGTAGATTATACTTTGTCTTCTTAATTCCCTCTTCGATCCGAGAGTTATCAACGTAAGTATGTTTCTTAATTATTAAGAAATTAATATTTTGGGTCACAATTTTTTAATTAAATTCAGAGAATATAGCCTGTAAATCTTGAACACATTGGAGTTGTTAAGGTTGTTGTTTTTTGTTTTTTGTTTTTTTGTGTGTGGCCAAATATGTGATCGCTATTTGAAAGTGCTCCATGGACATACCAAAAAAAAATATGTATTCTCTATTTGAAGGATGGAAAGCTCTAAATGGATATCAAATTACATTTACTGATTTTATGTCTTTACAGATTTTTTTGTCTACTAGACTTTTTTTTATTGTCTACAAATGTGTCCAGCTATTAAAGAGGTGCATTCAAATTCTACACTCTAATTGTATATTTATCAAATTCCCATTACATTTGTAATAGGTTTCACACAGGCTCTTCAGGATATTTAATCCATCATATTCCTAGAAACCATAGAAGAGTTATTTATTTTTTCTAACAGTCATATTAGTTATCTATTGCTAAGTAACAAATCACCCCAAAGCGTGGCAGCTTAAAAAAAATTATCTTATAGTTTCTGTGGTTAGGAATCCAGGAATAATTTAGCTGGGTGGTTCTGACTCAGGGTCTCTCATGAGGTTATAGTCAAGTTGTCATCCAGGGCTGTTGCAGTCATTTAAAGGCTTAACTGGGACTGGAGGCTTCTCTTCCAAGATGGCTCACTCACATGACTGTCAGCAGGAGGCCTCAGTGCCTCACCTTGTGGACCTCTCTATCAGGCTTCTTGAGTATCTTCATGATATGGCATCTGGCTTCCCCCAGAGTGAGTGATCCAAGGTAGAGGGGTTGAAACCACGATATATTTTATAACCTGGTTTCAGAAGTTATATACCATCACTTCTACCCTGGACTGTTCATTAGGAGCAAGTCACTGAGTCCAACCCACACTCAAGGGGAAGAGAGTTAACCTCCACTTCTAGGTGGGAGTATTACCAAAGAATTTGTAGACATACTTTGAAACCACCACAACAGTATTATCTTCACACTTAATTTTTCAGGTTTATACACTATTAATTCCAGCTCCTTCCAAAACTGTACACATGCAAAAATATGCTCATACACAAACTCAAGAAGGCACATAGAATTTTAAGTAAATGTTTTCAAACAGGTCATTGGAATTTACTGGTTACTCCAAATACACTTTACATTTATTAGGAGAAAGATAAATAGCAATTTGCCTTGACTTTGGCTCCAATTGGTAATACTACTTTCTATTACTCAGAGCATTCTGTTTGTCTAAGACTTTAGTGGCGCATGTGTATAATTGATATACACCATTCCAGTATTCCTATGGAGATATTCTACATGAAGACTTGCTTTACTATAATTACCTAGAAATATTTTCTAATATCCGCTTATGGAACTTTGCTAGATGGCATGTTAGACAGTATTTGAGTGGGAAGAGATTAATGACTGTTAGACTAATAAACAAACATTGACCCAACACCTGTGTTAAAGAATTGATTCAATAAATAAGTGTTAATGAGTGCTTACTATATGCCAGACACTGTAAACTATAGCATAGTAAGTCCTATAATAGAAGGAAGTATAGGGTGCTTCAGGAGCATTGACAGAGGATGCCTGTCTGTGTAGGCGATTTCAAAAGGCTCTCTGAAAGAGGTGACACAAGCTGAGTGAATCCTAAAAGGTGAGGAATTTAGAAGAGCGATATTAAAGTTATAAACTAAATAGTAAGGGCACAGGCAAAGGGAATTGCATGTTGTTCAGGATCTCTGGAGCACAGGATATACGTAGAATGGTGACCAGAGGTGAGGCTGGTGAGGTAGGCAGTGGCCCCAGATCATAAAGTATATTTTATGCCTCCCTGGCAGTCCCTGGAGGGGTTAAACACAGCAGTGACAACAGGGAATAAAGAGCTATTAATAGATGTTTATTATCATTTACAAGTAGCTTGGGAAGGCTACCAACAAGTAGTTATTTTCTTTTTCTCTCTGAAAATTCACCTGTAGCTCAAGGAATCTTCCCTTCTTGTGATTCGTCAATTAAGTAAGTATCTAAGAAAGCTTAATAAATTAATGTGTTATTTTAAGTTAACCTTTTAATAATTACACAGGAGTGCTGCTTAAGGCTAGATGCTCCCATGGAATCCTCAGTTCTTGTAGTTCTACTTGCATTCATTTTTTTTTGCAACCTCTCAGGACTAAGCTAAAATTACAAAGCAGGCAAAGTTATTTATGTTCTTTCACCTTCCCTCTAGTCTCACTTTTGTTCTGTACTCCCCTAATCCCCAGGGCCTTCACTCCCCTACCTCTTCTTTCGAGGTAACTTTCTGGGATCTAGATCTATTCTTTTCCCCTCTCCACATTCAAACATACATTACTTGTGCCTTTTGAGGTTATTGGTTCTCTAATGATGATGAATTAGTTTACCATATAGTATTAATGACTTAATCTGTTACCCCATCCTGAGGATATTTTTACTGTAATCTAAAGTAATGAAACTCTAATGATACAAAAATCAAGGACAATGGAGATTTTTTTTTTTTGGTCTAGGTGCCTTTCAGCCCTCAAACCTTGGTGGCTGGCCCCTTAGTCTGCTAAAGTGCAGTTCCCCTCAAACTTGAATATTTCATGCACATCAAATAACCCCTGATGGAACACACATATCCAACACCATCATCTTCTAAACCCTCAAACCAAATGAGGTCCAGGATAGGTTTTATAAATTCCAAATTCTGATGAAAATGGTTGGGTAAGGTGAAGTAGCGTGTGGTGGTAAATGGTATTGACATTCAGAGCGAGCTTCCTAGAAGAAGGATTTTATGCTTAGGAGTGATGAAGTAGGTTTCACTTACTGAGTGTTCATAAGATGCAAAGATGCTGAAGGAAATTGACTAGCCCAATATTAGGACAGTTTAAAGAAATAAAGGTGAGGAGTGATGATTATGTAGTTTTAGAAAGTGTAAATTCCTGCTTCCCTCTTCCTCCTGCCTTCCCGCCACCCTAGACTACAGAGCTACAGAATCACTTGAGTCTTTTCAAAAGCAGATGCTCTGGATACCCTTTTGCTAAAAATCTTAGCTCAGCTAAGATGAAGAGCTCTGCACATGACCTGGAGCTTCTTCCCCATTCCTCTCAAATACACAGGGTTAAAGTACGTTTAGCTATACCTAGGACAATTCCAGGCCAGAGCACAATAAAACATGGCTAACAAGACCATCTGGTCTGGCTCTGCCCATTGCACCCATGTCACATCACCTTACCTTACAGAGAAGAACACAGGTTCAAGGGCTTGGACTTCATCCTCTTTCTCTGATGCAGCTCCTTGCTTCCCAAGCCTCAGTGCTAGATGCATCCCCTGTGTTCCACCACTTCCCTCTCTCCCTTCTCTCCTCTCAACTTCTTCTCTGTTTTTCCTAACGCTTACACAAAGGCCATACACCGTAAGCTTAACAAAATAGAATTAGAAACCAAAGAAATCAGGACAAAAGGAAGCAAATGTGATAAGATAGCAGTGGGGTAGACAGTTGGAATAATTAAGCTTTGCATTTAGATACTGAGTATGTTCTTACGATTGGGATGGAAGATGAGAGGAGAAGACCGTGCTCAGAAGTCTGTATTTCATCCACTGAATGACAGTTTAATGGTTTTGAGTTGGGATATGATATTATCAAGTCAGCATCTCAAGCTTTGTGCAGTGGCAGTATCGTAGCCAATGAGGTTTATCCGAGGTGCGATTATTACTAATTGAAAACTTAACAAGTCAGCATCTCTGCTGAACACCTGTGACAACAGCATGTAGGACAAATGAAAGATAGTTAAATAGGTGCCCATTACAGAAGTCCATTAATGATTTGTGGCCTTGCACAACAGCCTTCCTTTTGGAGTAGAGAGAAGTATGCATCTAAAACATGTTAAATGGGAATTTATGTGCCAAACTTTCTTGAGAACCTACTATGTTCAAAGTATAGTTCTGGGTATTAGAGGGATACCAAGATGAAAAAGCACTACCTCTGACTTCAGCTGTGCTTTATACAGCAACAGGACAAAAGACAGGGAGACTTGAGGAATGCCAGAGAGTGAACTGAGTGCAGGACAGTAGATAAAATGTCAGGAAAAAGGAAGGCCACCCGTGGTACCACCTAGTTTTGGGGTTTCAGATTAAACCACTGATGTTAGGATACAGAGGTGCTGCTTTAAATTCCCGGGTAGCGGGCGCCTGGGTGGCTCAGTTGGTTAAGCGACTGCCTTCGGCTCAGGTCATGATCCTGGAGTCCCGGGATCGAGTCCCGCATCAGGCTCCCTGCTCGGCGGGGAGTCTGCTTCTCCCTCTGACCCTCTTCCCTCTCATGCTCTCTATCTCTCATTCTCTCTCTCTCAAATAAATAAATAAAATCTTTTAAATAAATAAATAAATAAATAAATTCCCGGGTAGCCACTGGAATGAGTAAATAGATTAGGCAATAGGATAGACTATGTGTGTGGATGAGCAGGAGGTATCAGGCATCACCTCAAAGCTATGGGCCTGAGATATAAACAGAAGGCCACCAATTACATTAAAAATTAGATATTCAGAAGGATCAGGCAGACTAAAATTTAGGCTTGTCACATTAATCCCCAAGGGGTGCTGGCCAACCATATGAAGATGTCTTTAAGTTATCTTCAGGACTAAAGTGAGTTTGGAGGAGAAGGTCAGAAGCAGAAAGGTATATTTATAGTTTTGTGACATGGCAAGTTAAACTGAAAAAGTATGCCTTCTCTTTGGGGCTTCTGGACTAATGGTCATTAATATCACTGCCCTCTTTAAGAAGTAGGAAGTTAGCAGTACAGATGACCTAAACCTTAGACACTTTTCTCTAGTAGCGTCAAGCTGTCAAGGAAAACCACCTAAGACTAGGGAAAAGTAGATGGAATATCGTGTCACTCCTGGAATGGTGATGGGCCTTTCCAACATAACAGCAAGTTCATTTGCATGTTTCTGTTCAATTGACTCCAACAAAAATCTGATAATTCGTTGCAAATTGTAGATTGTATGTGATATCACAACTATTTTCTAGTGGTCTCATATGAGGTTTTCTCATTTATCTGGTTAGTTTTGTTCTCAGATCTTTGCTATTTCCTTTTATCTAAATGCATGCCTTTAGGACAGAAAGGCTTTGAGGACAGGTAGCAACAAATACACAGGACTTACTGGGTTCCACTTGCTGCCAGTGGTACGAGTTAGAGCAGAAAAAAGAATCTGGATGCATTAGGTTGCAGAGAACCTACAAGAAGAAATTGAGCTGGAGTTGGCCTGAGAAACTAACTGAATCTTAGAAAAATAAATGAAGCCAAAGGATAGGAACTGTGTCACTGACATCAGCACTCATGCTCCAGGTTCCATATTACAAAAGGGTACTAGTCTGAGGATGGGCTATTGCTCCCTAACCCTAGCTGAGACCTATAAGTTTTTCTTTTCCTACTAGAAGTTAGGTTGTAATTTCAGAGATGAGCTGTTTTTCAAAATTGAATTGTAGGCCTTGGGGGTAAAAGAAATGTTGATAACAGAAGGGCAGGCCAAGTAAAAATGAAGATAGAGTATGCTTTTTCCTTTAAGAAGGTCAGGAAGAAGAGAAGCAAATGATCCATGTAGGCAGGAAAATATGAAAATAAATCGGAATTAGAGTCTTAGGCCTTGTTTTTTTTTAACTTTTTTTAGTATTCTATAATTTACATGATTGTGTTGTTCTCTTGCTACAATTTAGTAAAATATATTTTTGGTTCCATGTAGGTGATAATAAATAATTTTGATTAAAACATAGAATAGATTGCAATGACATGGCTGGAGCTAGAGAGTATAATGGCAAGTGAAATAAATCAGTCAGAGGAAGACAAATACCATATGATTTCACTCATACGTGGAATTTAAGAAACAAGACAAATGAGCAAAGGGCAAAAAGAAAGGCAAACAAGAAACAGACTCTTAACTATAGAGAACAGAAGGATGGTTACCAGAACTAAAGGATGGGAGAAATAGGTGATGGGGAGTAAGGAGGGCACTTGTCGTGAAAAGCACTGGGTGATTAAAATAAAAACGTTTAAAAAAGAGAAAAAGGAACACCTGGGTGGCTCAGTCTGCCTTCGTCTCAGGTCACGATTCCAGGGTCCTGAGACTGAGTCCCGCATCGGGCTCCCTGCTGGGGGGGGGGGCTGCTTCTCCCTCTGCTTCCCGCTCCCCCTGCTTCTGTTCCTGCTTGTTCTCGCTCTCTCTGACAAATAAATAAATGAAACCTTTAAAAAAATAAAATAAAATAAGAGGAAAAAAACATAGAATAGAATATTATAATACCTAGAAAAGGACTGTATCTAATTTGGTATTGCATATGATCAGAAACCCATCATTTTAAGCCATCGTTATCAAGAATCATCCATGGATCTTTTCCTACTGTAGGGTGAGGGGAGGAGACTAGGAGTTTTGAGGAGGTGGGCAGAAAGTGAGTTATCAGGAAGCTGTGATCAAGCAGAGCAGGCAGAAAGGACTAGCCCACCCCCTTTCTCCCCAACCCCATGCTCTTCCCAACTCGCTACGAAACAAACATGGCTAAGTGGTTCATGAATAGTAATATCAGACAGATGTTAGTTTATGCAGCAGCTGTTTACTATTCTACTGTTTATTCAGCTATCATTCTACTCCTGTGAGTAATGGAGCATGTCCTGTACCCATGGGCCAATATCTAAGTAGGAGGCTAAATAAGGGAATTAGACAAAAAATAAAGCTTATTCTTTTTTGTGAATTGCTAGGGAGAAAAAAAATCTCCCAAGCACAAAGGAAATAATCTGATTTAATGCTTAGGAATTGGGGGAGGGGGAAGTTACATAAATTATTGATCAGAGGTAACAAAATTAGTCTCTACTTTTCAGACAACACTATCAAAATTGCTGTCAAGAAAAAGTATGTATGATGAAATTCACTGATAAAGCAACATGTTAAGGCTATTTTGTAATATGAAAGAGAAAAGTCTGTGAATCAGACAATGAGCAAAATCATCTGCTGACATTAGTCAGTTTCCCTCTTTGCCTTCTTCTCTTCTTGATTTTCACTCTCAGTGAATCTTGAGTTTTGCAGGGGTCCAAAGTTACTGTTATTGGCCCTTTGGGCAGGGGGCTCAGGAGGCTAGATTAAGGGAGCATTAGGAGGTTTAGTTAGCATGAGAAAAGCATCAAATACCACAAACCCACTCCATAATGGGAAACCATTAAGGGAAATGCCTTTGCAGACCATTGAGATCTGGCTTAGGGCTGAGCATCCTGTCCCTTGGGCTTGTGAGCCAGGATGCCTAGATCTATCTCCTAATTTTCCCGGGAGTAAGAAAAATCTTAGGATGGTACTCCATCAAAAGAAGGGACCTGGTCACCTGAGAACTGCAGCTTGGACCAGGCAAAGATGAGGGTGAACTTGATGAGCCCCAACTCTGGGGCTAGACAGAGGAATCATGAACATGAGAGGGGTTCAGGGGACTAGTGCACACACACACTCTTTCACATATACACCCGCTCAATTCAGAGAACATGCAATAAACACAAAGACCTAGACATACTGGAACCAAAAGGATGTTTCTTGGTTTAATGTATAGTGAAAATAAGCTGAAAATCAGATTCTATTTATCACATTTCATTTCATTAAAAACTTTAGGAATGCTCCTGTTTTACATATCAAGGTTGAAAATGCCTCTTCTCAGCTACCTTAAGAGTAATAATGTAGGTCTTCTGTACATTTTCTCTGGTATTAAGAAAATAATATATATTGAAATTCTTAGCTCATATGTATTAGAACAGATTTAGACCAGTTTAGACCAAGAAGGTAAGTAACTTACCTATTAATGGTTAGCTATTATTCTTAGAAGTGTTTGATTTAGGACATGTTTATGTAAAAGAAGTGTTTTTCAACCATATGTTGTCATCCCCAACTATGTTTTTCAAACTCAATAGCCATTTTCTAGTCGGGGCAGAAGGTGACAAAGAATGCATTAAGAGAACTAGACAGTGGTGATGTTTGCACAACATTGTGAGCGTGCTTAATGTCACTGAACTGTATGCTTTAAAATGGTAAAATGGTACATTTTATGTTCTGTTTATTTAATCACAATAAACATGCATTAAAAGATTTGGGAATTGGAGTGGGAAAAAATGGCTTTATCTGAAGTAGTTCTCAAACCTTCTCTAATGGATCAGGAGAGATATGCTATATTTGATAAAGTGTTAACTTTTCATTGAATATTGGCCTAAACCTGAACAATCTGGAAGCTAACTTTGGAGGTAACTGGGAGGCAACCACATTCTAGGGAATCTGGTGCCCAAATGCCAGGATATCAAACAATGCATAGCCAGAATGCCAGGCATCCCACCTTTGCTGCCACCAACTTGTATCCACAGCTTTGAGAAATGAGAGTGTCTGCGGAAGTATGCATTCTTGGTCTAGCTGTCTTGAGGGTAACAATAACTTAGAAACAAATACTATTTTATTATAGGCAGGAGGATTTTTATGTTTCCAAAATATATCTGCAATAAGAGGTACATAAACAAGTATAGAGTTTTGCAGGTGCAGTTTGCATCTGCCCCCGGTCCAGTCTAAGCTGTGACAGTGAGTACAATTAACCATTGAGGAAAAGGTCATTCAGGTCTGGTCCCTGGGTTTCTACTTCAGCTCACAGTGAAGGAGACCCCCAACTTCCCTCTACTGCCCAGCCTTCTGGCCCTTTGAGTCCATCCCAGTTCTAGCTCAGCCTTTTTGACCGAGATTAATGTGTTTCTTTATTCCATGAACCATCCTCTGCCTCCCTCTCCAAGAGTTTGCACTGATAATCTCTTGTTGGACCCAAAGCCTATTCATTTCTGCTAAATCATCACTGCTAATTGTTGACCATTCATTAAACCTTAACAAGTAGCTGTGGTCATCTGCATACATAAAAACACAGTGAATGGACAAAGGAAGGCAGCAGCCAGTGGGCCACAGAGCCCACAGGCTGACCCTTCTGCTGTGGTACTTTTTCACCCTTACCTGCTAGCTGGACAGATGCCTACATAAAAGGAGGCTATCTCTGCAAAGGCACATAAATGTTTTGACTGCAAATTTTTTTCGTGAAATAGTTTGTCAGAGGTAATCTGGTTTGTATTTTTTTATTTTGTTATGTTAATCACCATACATTACATCATTAGTTTTTGATGTAGTGTTCCATGATTCATTGTTTGCGTATAACACCGAGTGCTCCCTTCAGTACGTGCCCTCTTTAATACCCATCACCAGGCTAACCCATCCCCCCACCCCCTTCCCCTCCAAAACCCTCAGTTTGTTTCTCAGAGTCCATAGTCTCTCATGGTTTGTATTTTTAAGAAATATTGCTCGGATCATCAACACAGTCTTCCTTTTTGCCAGAGCATTTGTCTTCTATGAGTCTAGACACCCTCTTGGCTATTTTTTAAACCGGGAAGCCATTTATGCTCAGCAATAAATGCTGAAAATCAATGTTCCTAAGGATTTTGAATCAAATGGAATCGTATTCAAAGAACAGATCACAGCCACAGAGAATAAACCAATTTGAAATTAATCTCTTATTCTAAGTAGATCCTTTCCTATGTTCTCTCTATACACCATGGCTGGATTCTAGCTATGCATTGTTTGATACAAGGAATTAAAGGTTAGCCCCTGTCTGTACAGTAGAGTAAATTCATATGTGATTTCCCTTGTGTCCTGCTTACCTCCTTTCCAGGTAACTTCAGAAGAACTGAACAGTGTAGTTCATAATATAATGATCTGGGTTGTGGCTGCAGTGACCAGTATATTATATCCAGCCATCACAAAATATGAAGAAAGGTTGCAAAATATTATATACCCGATGCCTGATGACTCTACCCTCTCTTTAAATAGTGCAAGTTGCTGTAGCACATGCAGTGAAATGCTTCTATATGAACAGGTATTCAGGCAGAGACATTTCAGGCAGAGACCTGTGCTGACACAGATGACAGGTCAATAGGGCAACCAGCAGCACCCGTAAAACCATCTTCTGCCCACAAAAAAAGAACAGTTACGGGAAAAACACATCACAGGAAAGGATAACCTAAAACCTCTGAACCTAAATATAATAAGACCGCTGAATCCCCCAAACTTAAAACCTGTAAACCCGATAGTCACCTTTTTGCACTGATTGAAACAGGCACAAAGAAATCTGAAGATGCTACCACTAAAACAGTTGCCTTAGAACACCCACCGTCTTCTGATGAAAAAGCAAAAGTTGTAAAGGAGATGCAGGAGTTAAAGAATGTTTTTGATAACTTTAAATATCACCTAAAAGAGGAATCCGAGTTGATTTTAGAAAATATTTTTCATGAAATGGTGTCTGAATTAACCAAGACCATCCCCACTCTTGCTTCTGTTACAGCCAAAACTTTGGTTGATCAAACTGACACTGACAAAGGAGACTTGCTCTCCAATGTCAATATCTCCTCAGCAGCTGCTGAAATTATGGAAAATGTGCTTGAGAAGCTACAGTCTGCAGTTGAGAAAAAATGTATTGAGGTATTTTCACAAGAAACTTTGTCAGTTCACTTTAAATCAGACTTAACAGCCAGTGGGGAACATTTCATTTCACCAGAAGAAAAAACGTCAAAAGCTTCACCGCCTTATACTATAGAGAACATGAGTGGTATTGCAGAGGATATGGTTCATGTGATTTTAGAAAAGCTGACATCTCTTGCATCTTCTAAGCAAAATGAACTTGCTCATCTTGAAATCACGACTGAACCTACTTATCAGCAACACAGGGAAGGTCCAACATATGCATTCCTTCAAAGAGCCAGCAAAAGTAAATCCAGTGCTGAACCTGATTCAGCCAATTTGATTAGCAAAGAAGACATACAAAATTTAGTTTCAAATATTTTTTCCCAATCCTCTCTGGTTGGTTATATAGAGGAAGCAATCAACACTATACTAAGTTATATACAAATTGGACTTAATAACGAGAGACTCATTGCATCTGAGGAAACAGTGATCATCCTTCATCTACTTGATGATGTCTTGGCTCAGTTACATCAGAAACCAGCAAAAACAGATGTCCAAAAGAGAAGACACCCAAGACTGAGTAGTCCTTCTGGCACTGAAGAAGAGCACAGACTCACCAGCACCAGAGTAGCTAATGATCCTAGACATGGATGCCTCTTTCCACCCATTAATGTTCCTGACATGGTCCTTTATTCTGAAGATGAAAATAAAGAAATAGACAAGATTGTAGAAAATGTACTGATTTCATCTATCAAAGATGAAAAAGCAAAATTACAAGAACAGGCTCCTGATCACTGGTTAACAAGGGAAAATGCTGATTTGAAGTACAAAAGAAATATGAACTTATCTACAAAGCCTGCTTATCCAGACGAAATAGCATTTCATGATTGGGGATTAAAGACTGACCTTCCAGCTTTTACTAATAACGACCTTTTTAAGGACAAGCCATGTTTGAATAAAGACCTTTTGATTTTCAGCCAAGATGAAAAGCATCAAATACAAAAAGCCTCAGAAGATATAATTACAAGCATTTTAGCACAGATGCTCCAAGACCTATCTTCTGGGCTCTCTGGTCACTCAGGTTATAAAGATGATAAGGAAGCTTCACTTCTTACATCAGGAAGCCCACGAGATCTGTCCAATCAAGAATGGATGAACCAGATGTTCTCTGCATCAGAAATCCAAATAGTAGCTCAAGAAATTGTAGATGCTGTATTAAAAATACTTCACATAGGGGTGCCTGGGTGGCTCAGTTGGTTAACCAACTGCCTTCAGCTCAGGTCATGATCCCGGAGTCCCAGGATCGAGTCCCGTATCAGGCTCCCTGCTCAGGAGGGAGTCTGCTTCTCCCTCTGACCTTCCCCCCTCTCATGTACTCTCTCTCTCATTCTCTCTCTCAAATAAATAAATAAATAAAATCTTTATAAAAAATACCTCACATAGCTTATAGTCACATTATCAGACATTCTTCATCAGTACCTCAAACTTCTCTAGATAATGCTGACATACCAAATAAAGAGCCATTAGAAATATGGCTTGAGAGTAACAGGAAGATGAAATTTTTATCTGTACTTGACATAGACCCTACAAAACATCCCTGGTTAGAAACTGAAGAAACTGAATCAACACCTGAACCTGTAGTTCACATTAATGATAGGATCACTTACACAGTTAAGAAGCTGAACTCATTTGTCCAAAATTGCAAAACTGCTTTAAACTAGAAAGCCATGCTGACCATTCAAAACCTGCACCTGACAAGAAATCTTCATTTCAATCTCACCTTAGTACTTACACAACTAAAGTGGTAAAAATTGTTTTGGATGCTATCCAGAAAGAACTCAAAGACAATAAGAAAAATCTAAATCTTGGGAAGTGTGGCCCTCCCAAAGACTTTATAGATACAGGAGTTTTTGCTGACAATGAAAAGGAATTAGACTCTGTTGTCACAAAGCTAAATAATGACATTATGACAAGTTCGTTAGCAACTTGCATTTGTGAATTGTTAAGTGGAAATACAGGTAAAAGCAATGTTCTCCCTTCAGATAAGCTAAGGTCTAAAATCTCATATGGAACTGCTGAGATTGATCAACAACAACTTGTGCCTTCTCAGTGCCCTCATATGCAAGAGGAAGTTCACAAATGTACCAGATTGCAAGTGTTAGAATTGGGGATACCTTATATGACATGTTACACAAGCTCATAGGAGACCGTCCATGTTCTCCCCTATCTGATGAACAAAATAGAGTGGATCAATGAGAATTTGAGAACAACTACTGCATGACAAATATTCAGCTCATTTCTTATACAATTCTAGAAGATATCATTAGAAAATTATGTAGTGCTGAGATGGATCAGATTTTCACAAATTCAGAATTTAAGGCTATCTCAGATTATATTGATACTGACAGCCTATCACTTGCTTTGCTTATTGAGGAAATGGGCATATGCTCTCACATAATCTCTAGCATGTTGTTCAGTGTGATCCAGCCAGGTAGTCAAGAGGTGACTAACAACAAGGGAAAGACAACTGCCCCCAAAACAGGAACCACAAAAGAAGAGCACCCAAATAAACTGGAAGTCATGGCTTCTGATAGCTTTGAAATGGTTTTTGCCAAATTGAAAGGGTTTGCCGAAAGAAATTTAGAAACTCTGGGCACTATAATCAATGGAAATAAAAAGAGCAACAAGAGGTACTGGGAAAGTGAAAGTATCAACATTTGTACAAACACACATGAAAAACAACTGCCGTCTGCTTTATATATGCATGCAGAGAAAGTATCAAGTACTGTTTTTTTTAAAGATTTTATTTATTTATTTGAGAGAGAATGAGAGATAGAGAGCACGAGAGGGAAGAGGGTCAGAGGGAGAAGCAGACTCCCTGCTGAGCAGGGAGCCCGATGTGGGACTCGATCCCGGGACTCCAGGATCATGACCTGAGCTGAAGGCAGTCGCTTAACCAACTGAGCCACCCAGGCGCCCAGTATCAAGTACTATTTTGAAGGCTATTCAAACAGAATTAAATGTGAGCTTGCCAGATTTGGAAACAGGCATAACCAAGCCACTACAGGAGAAAGAAATGCTTAAGAATCTAGTCAATTTAATTTTAGATGCAGGGCCTCCTCATATATTTAATGGAACTGAACCAGAAGAGCAAGGCATTGAAAATTACAGATACAGGCCAACCTATGGAAATTTTCTTCCAGGAGGGGCTGACCCAGAGTCCTATCTAGAAGATCCTGCAGATACAGAGAAAGAAAGTTCTGGAGAGGAAAGACCACCAGAAGAAACTAAATCAGAATCTCTTAAGCAATGGGAACTAGAAAGAACATTTAAAAAATTTGAAGTAGAACTCAAAGAACCAGAAAAGTCCCCAGTTGTGCCCATTATAAGAAATATTTTGAATGAAATTTTTCAGAATGACTTAATTGATCAATTAAATGTGCTTACTCTCTCCCAGTCCCCTTTATGTGACATTCCTCATCCTGGTGATAAGCCAGTTGCTCAAAAATCAATTCAGTCTATGGATAAAATAATGGATCCTTTAGTGTCTGAGGCAGATATAACCGTTGTAGATAATGTTGTTAGGACCATACTTCAAAAACTTTATTCTGCTGTTATGACAGATAGACATGCAAGTGAAAATAGATCTAACATTATCACCTGTCCAACACATATCTCTTTTCCTGAACACGCCAGTGGAGAAAAGGCCTCTCTTCAGTGTACCATACTGGACAGAAATCCATGCACACTTCAGTCCACATTTAGTAGTGGTAAAATGACCAAAGTGAATGTAGTTGAAGATATTATACAGTCAGTATTAACAAATTTAGAAACATTTGCTACTTCCAAAGTAAAAACTCTCTTTTGTCCTCACATCAATTTCACAATTCCAATGGTTTTGCCTCTACAAGAGGATGAGACTGTTTTCAGCCAACCATGGCTATCACTCAAAGATTCATATTCTGGTGATCAGTTTTCCTATTGCTCAGTGGATCATAACAAGTCAGGAAAGACCACCTCAATATGTCAACTGACTGCCTGTAAATTAAATTCATATTCAACAGAAGTGGCTAGACAGATTTTACAAGGAATCAAACATAAGTTAGATAAGGAAATGAAAAGTCCATTCTTAATCCATAATACTGTGGTTTCTGACAGTATCCCAAGCCAGGTTGTTAACACAGTGTTAAGTATTGTGTCTACTAAAGGCAAATATGAAAAAAACCTGTTTGACAGAGAAATTGATACAGGTCAGCCAGAAGATATTGTTGAAAAGCTGTTCAATAAAAGTGACTATCGAAGAAAACTTCAATTTCAAATACTTGATACCATCGAGGGTATCTTAGGTGACATCTGTGAGAAAACACTAGACGAGAATAATCTCCTACTTGCTGCATCCACTCTTTAACAAGTGTAACAGAAGTGGGAAACATTTAGAAGCAAACTCTGAAATAAACCCCAAGTGTGCAAATAAAGCTATTCCAATGCTTTTAGTTCCTAAGTCGTGTGTCACAATGATTTCCAGTGATATGGTGGATATTGTTCTTCAAAATCTAACTTCTGCTATCATGCTTGGCATACATGCAAAGGATTCTATTTCTCTGAAATTGCCCCTGACATTTTCTGATGCATTTCCCAAAGCAGAGCATCAACCATCTCCTGTTACAGACTCAATGAATGAGGGGGAAAGGGAGATAATTCCATTTGCAAGAAAGGGAAGAGATGTACAGCTGAAATCAGTTTATTCTGATGATAATCAGACAGCTGTACTTAAAAAACAAGATGCCAAGAAATCTGCTTCCAACCCATGTGAGGAAAATGTTCACTTTATTACTAAAGCCATTTTGAATAGATTAAAATCTTTTGCCACAGAAAGATTTGATACTTACTCTTGATACTAAGACTACAGAAAAAACATGTTGGCCCAGAATTTACAAGTTGTAAACAAAACAATAGCGTATTCCTTGAAGCAAACCAAATGCCATCGGATGTGAATATCCTAGAAATCTCAACAGCTAGAACCGTTCTCAGTCAAGAGGTCACAGACTACACATTTGCTAATTACAGGGAAAAACATGGACCTGCAATTAATATATCACAAGCTAGTCTTAGGGAATATGCTGACATAATTGCCAATACCATTTTGATGCTTATAAAAAATGACATAGATTTAGAAATCCAAAAGATGTATTCATATCCAAACAATACTTCATTCCAAGAAAACATAATTGTGAGTGAAACTGTCAACAACATCTTAAAGAGTTTACATGATAAAATATCCTTGAAGGCAAGTAGGTTTTACTCACAGCAGAATCCCAGCCTGTTTACACAACTAGCTGTACAAAATGAAATACTGCCAGGTCAAAGGAAGATGGAAGACAACTCTGAACTGTCTCTTTTTTCAAAATACTCATATCAAAACCAAATTATATCAGAAGCAGAAAACCCAAGAAGGGTTTTGGAAGAAATATTTAGAAATGGAGACTCTAGACAGGAAAAAACAACTGCTTTGTTAAGGGCGGTTAAGGAAATTTTAAAGAAGGTATATCAGAGGGTAATGGAAGACAGAGACCACTGAACCCCCCCCCACTCTACATCTGATTCTAAAATGAAAACAGCAGCAGCTTGGAAAAAAACCTTGCAGTCACATATAAGCAGTGTTGCAAATGACATACTTGAAAAAACAACTGCTTTGTTAAGGGCGGTTAAGGAAATTTTAAAGAAGGTATATCAGAGGGTAATGGAAGACAGAGACCACTGAACCCCCCCCCACTCTACATCTGATTCTAAAATGAAAACAGCAGCAGCTTGGAAAAAAACCTTGCAGTCACATATAAGCAGTGTTGCAAATGACATACTTGAAAGTGTTTTCAGAAAAATGTTCTCAATAGTCATGACATCCTTATATGAAAAGAATGAGGCCAGGGGAGAATTGGAAGCATCTGGCCATGACGAATTACTGGTGACCCCATCAAGCTTTCGGGAATCAAAACAAGCAGAACAAAGTGTCCCCCCTGAACCTGTGATACTGCGAGCTTACCCTTACACAGGCAGTATCAGTGTCACTTCATTGGAAAACACCTCACTGCAATTTTCTCCATTGCGAATGGGCGAAGAATTGGTCCAAAAGGTTCTCCAAAAGATTACGAATTTTGTTTTGCTGAGTGTAGAAGAGAATTTGTCCCTGAAAGATCAGTCTGATGGAATGCAGTCTCTGAGGCCACGCAGTTCTAATGCTAGTTCCAAAGGCAGCCCTAATGTAAGTTTTAAAACAGACTTCAAAGCAAAATCAAAAGTTATCTCTTTGCCTAAATTCAGAACAAAACCACAGATAGGACCTAGTGGGGCTAAGGCCAAAAGTACGTCCAAGTCCTAGAGAGAAGACTTTCAGAGGCAGTCAGTCCAGTACTGCCATTGGTCTGCCATACCTGCTATCCACAGGGGATGACAAAAACTCCTTGGTGAGAACAAAACTCCCCACTGCAGAACTAAAAATGTATGCCAAGGATATAGTAAGCAATATTCTGGAAACAACTGTGAATGAATTTCAAAAGGTGAGGCAAAATAGACTAATGGTAAATGTAAACACTTTAACTTCTGATCAAATCATGACAGCAAGTAAAATAGTTAATGCAGTTTTGCAAGGATTATATGCTACAAAGAATGACAATCTGGCCGACCAGATAAAAGGCTCATACTCACATGATCTCAAACTTTCACAGAGAAATTTTAAGACAATCTCTCTTGCAAATCCAGAAGTCCATTTCTCTTTGGAGAATGTTTCTTCCCAGCTAGAGAAATTCTTCCCTAAAGAAGGTATTTTTAGTCAAATGTTTGATAAATGGCAAACGGAATCAAATCACATGGAAAATGAAAAATATAAGCTATTGATGATAGCTGAGACTGTTTTGAATGAAATTTCAATGAAAACAAAGGAATTAGAACAATCTGTTTCACTTTTAAATTTGTCACCTCTTGAGGCTTGTGAAGGCAGGTACCATAACTTTAAAAGATCTGCTTCTGGAGCTGAGGGTTCCCAAGCACAAATTAATATATTTGGTCAGGAAATTGTTTAAAAGCTATTAGAAAAATTAGAGGTGTACTTCATGACTCAGATGTTCATAACAGATGGTAAAGAAATGCTAGAAAGCAAGAAAGAAACTACCTCTAGAAGTCAATGTAGCTCCTTAAGAACAAACAACCTCAACAATGTACCAATCTATAACACAAAGCTGAAATACAAAATATATGGGGGCTCTAACCACCAAACTGCTCAAGAGATCATGGAAGGGGTTCTGAACACCTTAGAATCATTTGTAGACCTACAATTTAAACATATCTCTATATACGCTTTTTCTGAAATTGTGAAAATACCTTTTGAAACTTTTTTGCTGTCCAACAGAAACCATTCATGAAAACAATATTGCCCAAGCTACAACCACTGAATAAGCTTCCTAATGGATCTAAATCAAGTAGTATGATTTCCCAGGAGAACGTGCACAATACCCTTCGACAGCTTCACTCGTTACATTCAGAACTGCTTACTTAGGCTGCTAATACTGTCAATGACATGCTTGGTATAATTAAGAACAAGTTAGACAAAGGAAAATGCCAAATGGAACCATCGTCAATAAGCATATTTGAAAAAAACATTGTGGCAAGTCGGATTATCAGCACACTGATGGACCAGTGTACTCATTTCTATGAGTCGATGATCAAAAGCCATCCAAAGGAAAATCTGCTCCAACTAGCTGAAAATGCCTACACTGCCAATTGGCCCAGATTTGCAACTGGGATGGGAATGTTTACTTCAAAATCAAAGGGAATTAGCTGCAGGGATGATCTTCCACAAATCCCTGGCTTATTTTTTTATTCAGAGGAAGATAGTAAAGTAAAGGAGAAGGCTTCATCAAATCTACCTTCATATGTCAGATACTCTTCAGGAGATACACTTAAAATCACAGAGCTGTTGGAAGGGCTCGAATCGGAACTTAAACCGTTACATTCTAGAAGTGAAGCCCAAGGCCTTAGCCATTTTGATCAAGGGGTGGAAGGAAACAGCTCTCTCCCATTACAAAAACCACTTCAGAAATCCGGTGACTCTGTGCAAGCAGCACCAGAGCACCCCATGTCCTTCACAGAAATGGAAGAAGGTGAAAATCCAAAAGTTCTTCATGATGAGTTCCCCAAGCCAGTTAGTAAGCCAAACCAAATACAGACAACCGTTTCTCCACTCAAAATAGGTATAGCTGCAGGAAATATTGTTAATACCATGCTGTTGAGTTATGGCCTTCCAAGCCAAACCGCATATACTAATGAAAGTATAGAAACAATGAAGCCATTTTTTGTATCAAAGGAAGGGCCTTTGTGATGTCTGAAGAACAAAAGGATGAGAAAAGTTTGCTTAAAATATGGGAAAAAAGAATCAGCTCTAAAACCAAAGCCTTGCAGCAAGTGGAAAAGATTTCACTTTACTGGAAAAGTGGAAAGTTAAGTACCCAAAGTTAGAGAAACCAGAATCTCCTGAAGAGGCTGAAGTCATTGCTTTTGCAGATCAGGAACTGGGACCACATGAAATCCACCTAGTAGCAAGATATGTTACTACAGCTGTGGTCACACATTTCAAGAACTTTGAAACCAGAGGTGAGTGAGGGATGACTTATAAAGAGTTGGCATCATTTTAGAGAAAAAAAGTCAATGAGTTTTGTCACTCTCACACCCAAGAAGCTGTATTCATTACTTCTCTGAAAATAGCCTTGGATGTGGGGTGGCTTTTTAACTATGTGCTTTTAAACTGGTCAGTATGCTAAAAGAAAAAAATGTTGAGCACATTTACCTAATTGTTATTTGAAGGAGTATTGTTCAGTTTTTGCTATCAACAGATGAAATTAAATGGGCATAATTTAAAGTGAGATATTTTGGGTGGGCGTGAGTTATGACTATGACATGATGAAACCAGTTGTCTTGCTTGGGACATACAACTGCTCCAAAGGCAATTCCCAAATTGAAGTTCAAAGAGGGTTTTCTTTTTCATGTGCTTTTTAAAAAATGACTTCTTAAAGTATAGTCAGACTTCATACATAGTTGACTGTAATGATCCAACTTCTTTTTGAGATATACAGTTAAAGTCTTTGCAGTTATTGATGATAGAGTTTATAAGAACAATGGCATTAAACTTCTTGTTCTGTTCATATTCCAGTGTTCTGACTTCTTTTTAAGTACAGTACTCCAAACCCATGTTTACAAATAGGATATCTGCACTCCCTTTCTACGAATGCTTACATGCATATATTGGGTTGAACCATATGAAATAATCATTTTGTGTGTCAAACACTGTCAAACATCAGTAGTTTCATCCAGTTCAATTTACTGTATACTATATAGTCCCAAACTAGATAATTAGATAAACAGCTGAAAATATTTTCAAGAATTATATGAGGTCTGTAGTCATCACTGGAATCACTCTAGGGCATTGCAACCAAAGCTAAAAATCATTTCTCTGCCCTAGGATTTCCAGCTTTTAATTCCTTGTACAAGGAAGAAACCAGCAGTTAGAGATCTGAATTCTATTAGGCTATTTTCTTAACTTCATGGCCAAAGTAAGGTTCCACAAGTGGGAAATAGAGATTTGAAGACAACTCAGTTCCAAAATTTCTTGACTAGGTTTTTCTATTTCTTGAGTTAGGTAAAATTCATGTATAAAATATTGCTAGTATTTTGAATGCTCAACATTTTCCCTTAATGCATGTTAAAAATAGTAATGTTTTCTGTTTTAAGGTCCTCTTGATGAAAAAGTATTTATTGTTTCCACACCGTTAAGGAAAAAATATAAATCAAAACAGCCTCTAAGAAGCATTAACTATGATACTTCACTTTATCAATTTTGTGAACATCTCACTGAATTGGTTATTTCCTATGTAATGTCAAACATTTGTGATTGTATTGAAGATGGTGGAACAAAACAGAAATCACTGGAAAACCAAGATGCAGCTTTTAGCAAGGTTATTTTAATTCATTCACAAGTATTTGTAAGTCAGTCAGTTTCTATCAGAGGACTTGCTTTAAGCATTTCTGAAATCATTATTTGAATCCTTTTTAATAGCGACATTTTAAAGGTAGACATTACACAAGAAATGGTTTCTGTGAAAACAAAATATATTTACTGCCCAAGAATAGCTGTGGCTGACTTCGATGATCTCTTTCAGGATCTCTTAATAGGAGTGATCCATGTTCTGTCCAAGGAAATAGGAATAAAGCATCAGCCTGACAGGAGAGGAAGAAACAAACCACTCTCCAGTCTTAAAAGCCATAGTTTGCCCACTCGCAACAAAACCAAAACTATGAAAAGACAGACAGGCTCCAGAGGTTGGAAGTCATCTCCTACTCACCGAATTAATCAACTAGTACAGAAAAATCTCTGGCATGCAAATTAGGCACTCTGGTTGGTAGCCTAAAAACTCATGAATCCAAAGAAGTAGTCAATAAAATTTCTAATATTGTTTTCAATTTGGTTTTGCCAGATGAATGCCCAAATTGGAATATGGATTCTGGTGAAATACCACGAAAAAGGTTCCTATCTTCAAATAACCAGCAAAGTCATAGAATACCTAGAAATAACCCAGGGCTCTCCCCAAAATCAGTTTTTCTTCTGAACATGGTATGTGAGAAATTTATCAAAATACTTTTGGAAGAATGTACAGCCAACAACCCCCTTACAGATGGTGCTGTTTCTGGTGAAATACCAGCAGAAGGTCAACTCCCCAACATACTTCAAAACATAGAGAATTATTGCAGGGGAACAATGGACCGTGGCTCACCATTTGAAGAATATAACATGTCAGCCCTTTTGGAAAATCTGGCAGAAATAGATCAAGAATCTATGCTTAGTGTTACTTCCCATACCTTAGTAAAATCCTTAATGGAAAAACTGTCCTGTGGTATAAATCGACCTCCCAGAAGTCCACTTTTTGCAAACAAGCATTTAATGTATAGAAGAAGACAAAGACTCCCTGGTTTCCCAAAAATAGAAAGGCCAAAATTAAAATAATCAAGACAGGGTAAATGCTCTGCAAGATTCATGAATTATGACAGCAAGCCTTTGAGAGAACCACTGAATAATCTCACTGTGACTCATTCCAAAATACAAGCCCCAGTTGGTAAGCAGTTTTCAGGAAAATTCCCTCCTCTACCTCCTCTTCGAAGACCAGGTAAAAAGGAAGAGAATGCAACAGCTATTCTTAACATGCAATATCCAGGAGGCATAAACACAAGGAGTTTATTCTGCCACATTTCTGGAGGAAATAATTGCAGACATTTTCCTTAATCTCTCCACCTCCTTGCAGGGCAAAAATGTAAACATCACTGAAGCTCAGCTCAATGAGATAAATATATTAGATGTCAACTCTGTGGTGAATGAGTTTAACAATGCTCGAGTCACTGTTTTACGAGATGTTGAAGAAAGGGTATGTTTTCCACCAATCGATAAACTGTTAGAAAGATTGTTGACTCAGTTAATAGTGCTGTTTCATGAGAATATGCATTACAAGTTACTGGTGGCAGTCATCTGACACATGCTACCACCTCAACAGCAGAACAGATAACCAACAGCATATTGAGAGAGAGTGCAGAGTACCAACTCCCACTGTGCTTTGTAGGAAAGCTCATGCCTAATTCATATTACCCTCTTAAAGCTAAAAATATATTGCAGAAACTTCAAAACAACCTGAGAGAACTTAATTACCAAGGTCAACATTCAACGGGCTACACTACCATTTTATCACACTCATTTTTAGAAGATGTCATCAGGAAGTTATTATCTCAGCTCATTTCTCCACCCTGTAAGCCTTCATGCTTGGGAAAGAAGTATTTATTGACTTCAGATTTTAATGAGGTACCCACCTGTATAATAACTAAGATTTTGTCAGCCATTTCAAAGCATAAGATTTGGCTCACTAAATATGATTGTCAACATCTATATACAGAAAAAAGCCTTCAAAATATGGTGGAGTCTGTTTATAATAATGTTTTACAGATGTCTGACTCTCTTGTGTCAGTCCAGAAAAGTATAGTAAGCCAAAGCCCAATTATGATTGACCAAAAGGCCAGTCTCATTATTCAAGAGATTATTGAAAATCATCTTCAACCCTTTTTGTGTGGAGAGGGCTTACCTTGTGCAATGACTCCACTAGATGAAATATCAGATATGGTTAAAGAGGTTCTCAGTGAGGTCACAGGGTCACATAGACCCCAGAAGCCATCATCACTAGGTATGGACTTTTATCCTAATGCATTTGTAGAAGATATTGTTGCCCGGCTATTATCAAAGGTCTTCAATCCAAAATATAACACTGAATGTGAACTGGATAAAATGACCCCAAAAATAGTAAACTCAATAAATAACCATTTTAACAAAGCTAAAATCTGCATTCTTCATGATGACCAAGAGCAGTCTTTCCCCACCATAGATCTAGACACTGTGGATGAACTCGTCAATTCAGTTTATGAGAATGTTCTGCAACAGCATGGACTAACCACTGAGGTTGATAATGAAGAACTCAAAGACAGTGATATTTTTGCAGAAAATGTTACCAATTTAATTGTAGCCGCTATTTCTGATTATCTTTTTCACCCACTGTTTTCTGGGGACTTGTCGGCTTCCTCCTATGCTACTTTAACAGCAGAGAACATTATTCAGAATATCTTTAGTGGCAGCAGTGAATCTACCAAACCAAGCCAGCATTTATCTCCATATAGCACCTTGCTGCCATACACACTTTTAGAAGACATAATTAGAGTGCTGTTACCTAGAATCTTTCCTTCTACATATAACATGGTTCCATACAGCAAAACTCCAAAAGGCAGATCCGGAATTAATTGTGATGAAATCTCTTCAAAGCTAATCAGTGATATTAGGATGAAAATTTCCCAACATGAAATTCGATTTTCAAAAGATGAAGAAGAAACCAAATCTATTTATTCAGAGGACGATGTTCAGCATCTCATCGATTCTGTATTTAGAAATATGTTGCAAAACTCTGGGTCTCAAGAAGCAGTTGAGCACAATATTACAAGCAGTAACAATGTTCTTATTGATAGAATAGCAGGTCTTTATCATTAAAAATATTTGTCAACAGCATCTCCATCCATTTGTGTATGGAAAGTCATTACTTCCTCCATCATGTACATACTTTGATGATGTGAGAAGGCACCATTTTTTTGCTGGTGTTTACTCCTCAGCCTTTTTGGAAGATGTAATCTCTGGGGTTTTAAGCAAAATATTCCACAGGGTGTTAGGGATTGTGCAAACAAACTCATTAAGAGATTCAGGAAAAGAACTATTGGAAACAGCTGAAAAACTCATATATTTGATAATGGAAGAATTCTCAAAAGCTCAAGTTAGCATCCTAGAAAATGCTAGGGAACAATTAGCCACCAGTGCATACAGAAGTAGTGATCGAAATTATTGACATGACATATAGCAAAGTTTTACAAGAATATGAACTGGAACCTGGTAAAGACTTTCTCAATGATACAAAAACATTGGCTGAAAGGGTAACTAAAATTATCCTGGCTGAAATTTTTGATTTCCAAATTCATCCATATTTCATAGCAAAGCTGCCTTTTAAATCATATTCAAGACTCCATGCTGATGCTTTGATAAAGAGAGTTCATTATGCTATTAGTAAATGAAGACTCCGGAGACAGACTTATACATCATATACCACCATATTATCACATACACATTTGGAAAAAATCGTCACTCAGGTTTTATCTCAGATAAATCCATTGAACTGCAGTGCAGAAGACCCAGACATTTTGCAGTCAGACTTCCACAACACAGTTGTGAGGCTGATTGATGAGATCATGTCAATAATTTCTAAACATGCAATATGCATTATTAAACATGGAAATGAAAAACAAAATGCGATTTCAGAGAAAGATATCCAGGCTATAGTTGATGCCATTTATGCTGATATTTCTCATTCAAATCTATATCAGTCTGTTACAAAAGATAAAAAAGGCATAAGTAATATACCTGTTACAAAAATAGCAAGTTATATAATAAAAGAAATATTTAACCATCATCCTGAGTCATTTTTATCTGCAGATAAAATTCTTCCTTCAGGTACAGTGGGTCAAACTTATCAACAGAGAGCAACAGATCCTCAACAGAGAGAATTGTTGTTTATTGTGAATTAAGCGGTCTTTTTAGAGGATATAATTTCTGATCTTTTAGGCAGAATCCTCTATGTATTCTCACATAATGTCTTGGCTGCTGAAAACCCATGTAAAGCAAAAACCAATGTAACGAACATTGTTACAACATTAGTAAAATCAATTGTGCTGGAATTCACCACATCAGAAATTTTAGTTGCAGATCACTTGGATGAAAATCTGTATTTTTCAGAAGGATATAAAGAAATAGTCAAAAAAACTGTCAGCCTAATTTATGAAAAACTATTAGATGATTATAAATCTCTGATTCGTATTTATAGAGCTATACAAAGTGATGCTGTCAGTTTTGGGCAAAAAATATGTTATTTGCTATTAGGAGAAATTTATGATTATCAAGTGGAGTCATTAGTTTTGGGAGAATTATCAACTTCTTCCTATTCCACCCTCCAAGGTGAAAACATCATCAGAAATGTGCTTGACAGCATCAACGATGATAGCCATGTCTTGCCGTCATGCATCACTGTATTGCCGCGTTCCCTTTTAAAAGATATTACTTATAAGCTTCTAGCACATATATTCCCTTCATCTGAGACCGAAACTGAACTCAATGAGAAAGAGGTGCCACCAGATTATGAGTTTGTGAATACAGCTTCAAAACTGACAGATGAAATTATAACAAATTTCTGAACATGAAATTAGACTTGCCACAGCAGCGGAGCATGTGGAAAGTATGCAATTAGAGGCAAGTGAGAACTTTGTTAACTCCATATGTAATGGTATTATGAAAAAACTTAAATTAGAAAATGAAACACAGCGTGATACATACAAAAAGGGAGGCTTGTTCCTCAGGAAAATAGCTGGTTTCATTATGAAAGAAATTGTGGACCACCATCTGCAGCCATTTTTATATGACGAAGAATCACCTTCCTGTGACTTACCCAAAAATGCCCATATCATTGAACTCTTGAATCCTGAGAAAGAAAAAATACAGGCTTCCCACAGGCTTCTGTGTATTCTGCTATATTTTTGGAAGATGTCATAATTGACCTTGTTCGCAAATTTTATACTCTCCCAAGTATTGCTGAAAACCCTAAGAACAAAGAGATATCAGAAAAAGACCCCATGGGCATGGCTATAAAATTTGCAAATGCCCTGGTAGGAGAATTTAGGAAAAGTAAAATTAAAGTCCTAGCAAATTCTGGAGAAATGTTTCTTTTCCACCAATAGATAAAGAGACAGTCAATAACGTATCTGATTCTGTGTATGATGAGGTCACAGAAATGTATGGATCTAACAATGTTCAGAAAGATGATAGAAGTAACATTGTTATAGAGATGATAGCTGCTTTAGCCAAAAAGGCAATCTCTGCTTTCAAGATTCAACCACTTTTTTCAGGAGACTGGTCTTCTGCCTTCTTTTCATTTCTAAATGTGGATAATATCATCCAAAGAGTTCAACACCTACCATATAATACCTTTACAAAAATAAATAAAAGCTTGAAGGAGAACCCAGTTTCTTCACTAGAACAATTATCTACACTTACTCCTCTAACCTCAGGCCTGAAAGACATAATGGACACTTTGGAAATAGGTAGAGGAGCACTTCATGGAAAAGAGAATTCCAAAAAGGAGAAGACATTTATGAAGACAGGCAGCATCCAGGAGCCGATATGTACCTCTCTAACTAGCATTGTGAAGGGCGAATTAACTACCCTAGCATCAGGTGTAGTTGGAGGTGTGGCAGATAAGAAGAAAGGGGATGAAAAGAAAAAGGAAAGGTCAATTGGAAAAGAGAATGAGAAGGCATCAAAAGTTACTTCTCCAACAACTAATGTGGAAAGTGAAGATACTCGGGGACCAGATTTGAGTATGGCACCTAAAAAGAATGAAAGCAAGAAGAAAGACACTTTGGGTATAAAAGAGGAAAAAGGGCAAGGTGATGAGGTATACCAAGATCTTTCATCAGCTACTGATGATACAAAAAACAAGAAGCTTGTCCTGGAACCAGATTTAAAAATAGATAAAAAGAAGAGTGACAAGAAAAGAGGGAGTTCATTAGAAAAAGACAATAGAACTTCTGAATTACCATCTCTGAAATCCAAAGTGAGAAACAGAAAGATCCAAGAGAAGAGGAGAGATTCTCCAGCTTATGGAGTTACAGATGACAAAAAGACCTTGCGTCTTAAACGTATCCAGAATTTCACTGAAAGCATTTACAGAAATGTTTTAGAATTGTCTCCTTTCCAAGAACCAGTAGATGATTCAAAATCCCCAAATCCCCTAGGTGATAAAGCAGTATATGTAACTCAAGCAGATGGCAAGGGTTTTGCCCAGCCTGACTCAACAAATCCAGCTAAACACAATGCTCCTGCAAAAGAGGAAGAGAATAAAAAAAGTAAAGATAAAGAGATTAAAAGTAAACCTAGTAAACCAGACAATCCACCAGAAAATGACTGTGGGATTTTTCCTGCTAACTTTTTAGGAGATGTTCTCTCTGAAACAGTAAACAAATTGGTTTTTGATTCCTCACTGGGTACAGATGATGCATGTCAAAGTAACCAAAAATGTAAATCAAACTGAGCTCTGTGACACAGCTATGAAACTGATTGATTGCCTGTTAAAGGAGTTTTCAGATGCTCAAATTAAAGTATTGAACCTAGGTCAGGGAAGTCAGTTCTTCCCATCTATAGATAAAGTTTCATCAGTTCACAATGTACCTCTCAGGCAAAAAGAACCATCTGTGAATTTATAGCACCTCAAGAGAAAAAAATGGCAGCTGCAACTAAGATAGATTCTTTAGATGAGGCACCTTCTATGGCTAACATATCATCAAGCGATAAAATGTTGGTCAACAAGATTGTCCACTCCTCTATATGCAATATTTTGCAGGAATACTGATCTCAAGACTCCATTTATAAAGACATAAATAGTAATGGTGAAAATTTAGCAAGAAAGCTAGCTAATGCAGTAATAGAAGACATTTTTCAGCATCAGCTAAACTTGCTACTTTATGATGAGGTTCCGGCTGCAGCATGTTTGCCTCTAGAATCTAAGGAGGTTATGAAAAAGGTCCATAAGGTAGTCCAAACAGCCTGCAAAGAATGTCAAACATCATCACCATATACCATAATGCTACCTTATGAATTTTTAGAAAGTATAATTTCTTTTCTTTTATCAAAAACTTTCTCAACAGTAGCCAATGCTAAAACAGAAATATCTGAAGATAATTTGCACACAGAACTGGATTTCCTTCAAATGAAGTTAGTAAGTACAATTATGACAGAGATCTCCAAAGATGAAGATATGATTGAACAGTAGGTAGAATCCTTACATCCTAATGACGATGAAATTATTCAATTAGTGGCTCAGACTATTTATAATAATCTCTTGCCACAATTTGGATCTCAAGAGAGCATACAAAATTGTGTCAGCAGTGGTTGCAAAATCCTTTCAGAAACCATAGTTAATTTAGTTGTATAGGAAGTGACTGGCAACCAATTGCAGAACTATTTTTCTGGAGAGCTAACGTCACATGAGTATACAGAAGTTGACAGTGTTGTTGAAAGTATCCTTAAAGATGTCATCCAAACCACTGAAGTTCCCCAGCCTCAGCCATCATGGGCTTACAAACTGCCTTTTTACATAATAGAAGAAACTGCTGTAAATTTTTTGTCAAAGCTTTTATCTATGTTTCCAAAAGTGGATAAGAAACAAAACAATTCTCTAAATGCTGAAATGCAAACAATAATCTCAAAAATCCTAAATTCATTCCAAGAATATCTCTCTAAAAGTCTAATTATAGTAGTGCCACAGGCAAAGAATCACCCACTGTATCTTTAGGAGACAGTACAACTATTGAAAAAGTAGTTACTTCTGTTTATAACAGTGTTTTAAGGCGCTCTGGCCTCCCATATTTCAGTGTATAAAGATTTAATTGGTAAGAGCAATGTCCTTTCTGATATAATAGGATTTTTAATGGTGAAGGAAATTTCCAATTCAGAACTTCATCCTCAAGTAGAAGAGGAAGCATCAAGTTCAGAGTTAGTTCTGGAAGCTGTCAAAATTATGGAAAAAGTGGTTAAGATCATTGATGACCTTAAGTCAAAGAAAAAGCCTTCAACCAAAAAAGAGACTGTGTTAGATGCTAGATTTTTAGAGGAAATGCTGGCCTTGTTCTTGGCTAAACTAGTAAAGTTGCCAAGTGTCTCAAGCAGAGATGTGAAAAACTTATCAAAGTCTGAGGTAAATAAAATTGCATCTCAATTGACAAAATCTGTGACAGCTGAAATTTCCAGAAATAACATTAGTGTAGCTGCTAAGCCTGAAGAAACATTTTTAAGTCCAGAAAGTATAGAAATTATTTCTCAGATCATCGATTCTGTTTATAATCAGGTACTACAACAACCTGGAACTCATGAAGAACTTTATTATGACATGAAAGGTACAAACAATGTCTTCCCTAAAGAGGTAGCTTCTTTACTCATCAGTAAAATTTCCAATTGTCCATTAGAAACAATTAGCCCAAAAGATTCACAGGCTGATCTCTTTGGCGATTTGGATCTTAGTCGAATTGTTGAAAAGGTGCATGAGCATGCTGTTAAAAGAGGGCCTGAGCTAGAGCAAAAAGAATTAGGTCAAGATTTAAGTGAAGAGGAACTTCCAATTAAAATAATTCCTCACCGTGGGAAACAACCAATCAATATCGATCCAGACATTGTGGCAGATCACCTAGGAGTCATTTCTATAAAAACACCACCTCTTGAGAAACTGCAGTTGGAGTGTTTAACTAGAACCGGATGCAGCATCGAGGCACTGAGAAGAGTGTCAGTGAGTGGGAGGAGTCACTCAATGGGCACACCTGATGCAGGAAAGCAAAAGCGAGAAAGACGCATCTCATTGGATGAGGTGGGACAATTGAATGTAAAACCATTAGAGGTAAGCGCTAAACGCAATGGTGAAAAGAAATGAGTAGTTGATGAGTCCTGGTTGTCCTGTGATCTCCTTCCTCGGGGAGGTCTATGAGAATGCATTTATAAAATATGGTCAATTTCCTCTTGCCCAGCACTGTAGAATTGGGACACTATGATTCAGCCACTTCTCTGCTTTCCTGGGACTCACCCATCAGCAGTGTGGCTCAGCGTAAAAGTGGCAGGCTATCTTCCATTAGCCAGTCAGACTAAACTGCCATTTCTTGAAGAATGGAATACAGGGAAATACCCTTACCAGCAAACAGGACTGAATGGAACTGTAGTCCTCATTTGGCAACTCGAAAGAAATGCAATTTTTATAGTCCCCACAGTTCTTTTTAATGGATATACATTATCATAGTATTATATGGGTCCAAAAGGGCCAGTTAGAATAACAGGTCAACCTGTTAAAAATTGAAATCCTCAAACTTAAGGCTCCACAGTAGTATTGTTTTTACTTAGCAACATTCATCAACAAACATCAGACTGCAAGCTCTTTAGAGTTCATTTGCTTCTTATTTCACTTCCATTACATAATACTTTCCCAGTTTCCTATACTCTTACATACTGAGGAGGGACCCAGTTTCTTTCCTAGTCTACCCTTGTTCTAGACCCAGCTGTCTTCATACTTCTATTTTTATGAACTAGTTTTTCTGCAGTCTTATATTTGGGCTTTAAATATACTTTAAAGGGGCTCGAAATGCCAAAACACTGTCCTTGGTACAATATAACTATTGCAAAAGTAGTTCTGTTTACAGATTTTAGGGCACTAGGGCATAGGGATGGTCTTTCAGGGAGATGGAGTTACACTAATCCAGCCCCACATTCTCACATAATACCAAAGTCCATCTGCATAAATGAGCCTCTTGCAAGGATGATGGTATGCACTCACACTCAGGATAGAGTCTGTGATTTACAAACTGAGCAAAGTTCTATAGAACCAGCCTGCCTGGAGCACAAGCCTAGGAGGGTGTTTTCCTTAGCATTATTTTCCAGCCCATTGAACTAAGTCTCAGAGCTGGTGAATACATTACGGGTACTTTTTTTTTTTTTTTTTTTTAGTCTCAAATACTGAGATTGTCGTAGACACTGATGGAGTCTCCTTGGTCCTTAGTTTCTTGGACCAGTTAAAGGTCCTTTCCAGTTCTAAAATGTCCTTTTCTCTCTGGGTTCCTCAAAATTACATTATCATTTGCTTAGTAGCTTTCACTTATATATAAGTAATTCCTTGGGCACAAGATCTATGTGTTGAAACTATAGAACATTCCTCTAAGTGATTACCTCTTAATCACCTGTCAGTTTTGGCTACCTGCTTTCTTCTTTTACATCCTTTATCAGTACTTTAACTATCTCTTTATAGCCCACAGAAAGTTGGAAGAGAATAGCTAATCCAAAGAAACTACTGCTGCTACTTGTAAGGGAAGCAAAGGCTATCTCAGGGAAAGCAAATGGACCTAGCTAGCTCAGTTAAGACAGATGCTTTGCAGCTAGGTGGACAGTGGTGCCGTCCATCCCCAACGTGGGCATGGAGGTTTCAGAAAGAACAGGAGAGGGGTGCCTGGGTGGCTCAGTCAGTTAAGCGTCTGCCTTCGGCTCAAGTCATGCTCCCGGGATCCTGGGATCGAGCCCCACGTCGGGCTCCCTGCTCAGTGGGGAGTCTGCTTCTCCCTCTCCCTCTTGTGCTCTCTCTCTCAAATAAATGAAAGTAAAACCAAAAAAAAAAAGAACAGGAGATCAGTTTAAGGAACCCAGGCAACTCCCAGGCTAGTCCTCAGTTAGGAATCCATAAGCAATGCTTCATTTGCTATTCTGAGGTACCAGAACTTCCCAACACACCAGACAAATGCCTATCAGACTCCTACAGTGACACATCCTGGAGCCACAGAGACGACTTTGAGCTTTTGAACCACTATTTCCCTCCACCAGCACAGATCATCAAGACTGATTATGTTTCAGTTTCTTACAGGAGTTCTTCTTTCATTTTGTTTTGCACAAAAGATACTACGGTAAAGGCAGCATTTATCTGAAACTCTGGGTTGCAGTTTTACAGAGATCTAAGATTGATAACCCAAATTAATGTAAAGGTTCTGTGGCATCATCAAAGGCTACAGAAATGGAAAAGTCATTTATGACTGATCTGTCTTTACCATTGCAAAATGGAAAGTAACATTTGACCAGGGAGGTGAGGAGGAATGAAAAGTTACTCTCTGAAGCTGCCTTTGGAAAATATGTTCAAGGGTTAGAATGTGGAGGGTGAAAAGTGAACATGCAAAGTCTTTCACAATCATGTTTTAAAATCCAGGTCAGCCAATACCTTGTCTTTTGTTCATGAAAATATCTACATTTAGATTGCTCTTATGATTGGTTCTCTCACTAAAAGTTTAGAAAAACATGTCCTAAGTCTGTCACAGAACTTTCCAGGTAAATGATGAAAACAGAATGTAATTACAGTATTTGTGCATTTTGCATTTCTTGGCAAGTAAAAAGTAAAATTTGAAGCAAAAACAAAACTTACTAGGGTTCCCTTCTTTGGACTGGATAACATTATTCTTTTTTTTTAAGATTTTTTATTTTTTATTAGAGAGAGAGTACAAGCAGGGGGAGCAGCAGGCAGAGGGGGAGGGAGAAGCAGGCTCCCTGCTCAGCAGGGAGCCCGATGTAGGGCTCGATCCCAGGACCCCAGGATCATGACCTGAGCCGAAGGCAGACACTTAACCATCTGAGCCACCCAGGCGGCCCAAGAATAACATTCTTGAATGCAAAGAAAGGATTACTGAAATGAGCAAATATTGCTTATGATTTTTATTTATTTCTTCTTTTAAATATATCACTATTACATACACACACACACACACACACACTCTCTCTCTCTCTCTCTCTCTCTCTCTCTCTCTCTCTCTCTCTCTACCAGTAAGTGGCATTTGAGGATAATTTTACTAAATTGAAGCGGAAAACCATGTGAAAATTGCTTTATTACTACAGAACCATAGGAAAAATGACTGAGGCAATAGTTTTTAATATTTTCTCTTCAATTCCAGACTGCTAGTAGGAATTCATGCCTGACATCACCAAAGTGGAGCTTTTAAAAGATGTCCACAGCAAAAAAGATCTTATCATTCGTTTGGTAACTCATGATATTAATCAAGAAGTTTCAGAAAATAAAGTGGAAGAGGGCTTAACTTCCAATGAAGAGGAAGTTGTTTTACAAGACGTTGAGAAAGAAGAACTTCCAGAAGGCCCATTGGAAGATCAAGTAAAAGAAGACATGAAGCCCATTACAAGCACAGTGGCTTTTTCCAAGCCACTGAAGAGCAAGAGAAATCTGAAAAAAATTTTGTCACTAGGAAAATGTTATCATTGCAAATCCACTGAAACTACAACAAATACTGAAGCATCACCAAATCAATGGACAGAATCTGAGGAGACACAGCGAAGAATTGTTTCTAATGCTGATATGACTACCTCCAAATCCTCGACTGGCACAGATTCTTCCTTTTGGGAGAGAAAAACACAACTAAGTGTAAGTGACAAATGGGACTCTCAGTGACCGGGTTTCTATAGAGAAGGTACAGAGTTTCACAAACTTAGTCCAAGTAATTTACATTGGGTAGGAAGAAGAGGGCAAAAACTGAATCCGGACAGTCTCTCCCAACTTTGATGGTATTTACAACTACAGGGAAATGACTAACAGATGAAGTTAGAAGCCTCAATTGAAGAAAAATAGATCATGGAAAATGTTCTAGGTTAGTCAGAAGCACAAGAAAAACAGAAAAAGGAAACCAGTTAGGAGAAGAGCAGTCTAATTATTTAAAATCATATGTTTAATTTTTCTTTGTACTCTGACCTATAAAAAGTCACTGGAAGTTTTGTTTGCAGAAACTCCATGCCAGTGGGCAGGACCAGAAAATGGGCTGGAGGAGAGTAAAAAGATTCATGCAAATTCAGCCTATCTGGGTTTGAATTCTGGCTTTGCCACTTAGTAGCTATGTGACCTTTGGGCAAGTTACTCTCAAAAATTCCTTACCCAATTTGTTGAAACATAGCAAGTTATTCAAAGTATGTTGAATATTCCTCAGTCCATAAGCCCCACTATCACTCTGACACACAGCTCCTGTCCCTGGTTCTGTATCATTCTAGTGATTGATCACTTATCATCCTCTTGGGTTGGCCCTACCCAAAAAAAAAAAAAAAAAAAAAATTGCACTGTACATGCATTTGGAAGATACACATGATTTAGGATTTCCTGGTGAGACAGTCCCCCTGGATTATCCATTTGCAATGATTTCCAAATTAACCCAGAAACTGCAGTTAACCCAGAAACTACAAGAAAACACAGAGATACAACTCTGGCCAATTCAGAGGCTCACCAGGACAGTAGCCTCAACACAAACTCACATCTATTTATTAGGATCTATTTATTAGGAAGCCATGTGAGATTTTAGGGGCAAACACAGTGTGCCTGATCAGAATGCTGGCTACATAGATAACTAAGGAAACATTATAGTGTATTTTACTTAATACAAAATCTCCTTTTGTAATTACCTGACTTGTACTTTTCCAGAGAGAAGAAAGTAATGCTAGTACTGAACTGGCATATTACTTCTTACATAGAATTATGAGTTCATCCTCATACAATGAAGAGGGTCTGCCTTCATTTTCTAGGTACAGTCAATTAAAGCAATATGAGTTGGCTAAGAAAATAGAAATCCAAAATGAAAATTATGTTAATGCGAAGCACGGGCCCCTCAAGTAAACATGTGAGAAAGCCAGTGTCTCTCCCCTCAAACTCCCCTCACTCCTTCCCCTCGTTCTCTGTGGTTACTTCCTGGGCCTCCCTTTTCCATGTTCTCTCCTATTTCTATTTATCTGGTCTCTACTTCCTTCTTTCTAGTATAGTGGTCTAGTTAGTATAGTTAGATTAAGTCTTTAATGTGTTAGATTCTGGAACCTAAGAGACAGGCCCTGGGTCAACAGTAGTTCCTGCACTAATGGCCCACCTAAAGGGCTTCCTACTTAGTTTCCTTATGTACCTAAACACTCAACAGTGTGGCCCTGACTGTCACAGGGATCCCCAAAATGGAGAGGTTATGTAAGTTGGAGCATTCAGGGAAGAATCCTCAAAAGCAGTGGAGTTTGAGTTGGGCCTTGAAGGATGGATGAGCTTTAGACAAGACCATCCAAATTGGGGAAGACTGTAAGAGAAAGGATGGACTCTGCAGTATTTATAGGAGACAAAGAGGAATAATGTACACTGTAGACTTGAAGTCTGATTAACGCTTTTTCTAGAATAGCCTAAACATGCCTAAAATTGTTCCAGTGTTTATAAGAATATCCACAAACTGGGAAGGGTAGCATTTTGTATCATGGGAAAACTAGGGTATAAGGAGAAAAATCTACCTGATTATAACTATATTCTTTTCTACTTGGCACTATGAAATTAAGGTGTCTTTTTGACCTGATGCTGTTTTAGGACACCTGCCCCTAACCCACCATTGATCCTTTCTCCCTTCAAGATTGTTGTAACATACCTAAGTAGTAAAGCAGGCGATTCTCAATTATTTGTGTCACCAGAGAAGATAAGAGGGCATATATAAAACCAAATAAAAGTCAATGTAGCAGTCATTTTCACTTGATTTGAGAACTCAGAGACATACCATTCTAGATTTACTTCTATATGAGTAATGATTTTGACATTGTTCTTTTACTTAACCAGTATTCCTTCATATATTAAATACACAGTAAATAAAATGTCTTTTTCCTTTTTTTTTAGTGATGATGATGATCGTCCCTCAGATCCAAGTGCCAAAATAAAAGAAGGTTGGATTGATTTTTTTTCTTAGATACTATTTAAAGGAGACTTTGTTCTTTGCTTGAAATGATAAAATTGATAAAATTTCCTCTTATGAAACATGAAATTAACACTAAGTTTTCTAATAGGTTGACCTACTTTGGGGGAATAGTTAACATGAGCCAACGAATTTGCTTTTTCTGAATCACCAAAATTTCATTAATAATTTTGGTATAAAGTACATGGTGTGATATTATGGGTGTAAAATTGCCATGCTCCTGTAGGAAATATCCAGAAAATATGGGTTTATCACATCTAAATGTGGATGGAGCTCATGCTGTGAGGATTTAATCTCTCTTTAAGAGTGTATCCTTCCTTTGTAGGACTAGCTTAGCCCCAGTAAAATATATTTAAAAAGCTTTTATTTTTTTAAGATTTTACTTACTTATTTTTGAGAGAGAGCACTAGCATAGGGGAGAGGCAGAGGGAAAGGGAGAAGCAGACTCCCTGCTGAGCAAGAAGCCTGCCCTGGGGCTCAGTCCCAGAACCCTGGGATCACGACCTGAGCCAAAGGCAGACTCTTAACAAACTAAGCCACTCAGGTGCCCCCAAAAGCTTTTAAAGCTAAAAATTAAACCTAAATTTATTTATGTTAGAATCTGGCTAGGGTAGACTTCACTTTATCTTTTGTCTCTGTTAGAACTGGCTCATTAAAATATTTACAACTTGAGTTTTTAGTCCCCATTCTTTTATTTTTTTTCTGAGTGCAATGGACTTCACAATACAAATTTAAAGAATTTTTAAAGCATGAAATAATATACAGTTTTTTTTCAATTTTAAATCTTTTATTTCATTATATAGATGCAGTATCATCTACTTACAAATTTTCAAAGATTATCGGGTATTTTCCATTTAGATAAATAGATAGATATCCATGTTCGTATGTTTATATGCATATATTTATGTGTACTGAGTAGGCAGTGACGGATACTTTTCTATATCTCTGCAAATATGTCTGGAGGAAAAATTCTAGAAGACAAAGAGGAAGGACTTTTATAAAAGCTTTCAATGCATAATTTTAAATTATTTTAATTACCCTAATTAATTATTTTAATTAAATATTTAATTAATTAAAATAATTATTTTAATTACCCTAATTAATATCTCTCCAAACTGTGTAATATACAGTTTTCAAATATTTATTTTCCCACGTGATGTGGCCATCTCCCAGGTTTTTTTAAAGATTTTATTTATTTGGGCGCCTGGGTGGCTCAGTTGGTTAAGCGACTGCCTTCGGCTCAGGTCATGATCCTGGAGTCCCGGGATCGAGTCCCGCATCGGGCTCCCTGCTCAGCAGGGAGTCTGCTTCTCCCTCTGACCCTCTTCCCTCTCGTGCTCTCTATCTCTCATTCTCTCTCTCAAATAAATAAATAAAATCTTTAAAAAAAAAAAAGATTTTATTTATTTATTTATTTGAGAGAGACAGAGAGAGAGAGAGAGAGCATGAGAAGGGGGAGGGGCAGGGGGCGAGGGAGACGCAAACTCCCCACTAAGTGGGGAGCCCGACACGGGGCTGGATCCCAGGACCCTGGGATCATGACCTGAGCCAAAGGCCGAAGGTGGACGCTCAACGGACTGAGCCACCCAGGCGCCCCAGTCCCCTATTCTTTTAAACTGCAAAGGATCAATGTGGTTCTCACAGTGGCAGCACTGGCCTAAAGTTGGGGGTGTAATGTTTACTATAAAGGTGGCCTTGAAATACAAACTGCAGGACTGGAGTTGACCTTGATTATTTCAAGCCTGCAACCCACTCAAAAGGTTACTCAAGAAAGCTATCCTCTCCATTTGTAAGTGGAAACATTTATTAAAAGATGAACCATAGGGGCGCCTGGGTGGCTCAGTTGGTTAAGCGACTGCCTTCGGCTCAGGTCATGGTCCTGGAGTCCCGGGATCGAGTCCCACATCGGGCTCCCTGCTGAGCAGGGAGTCTGCTTCTCCCTCTGAACCTCTTGCCTCTCATGCTCTCTATCTCTCATTCTCTCTCTCTCTCAAATAAATAAATAAAATCTTAAAAAAAAAAAAAAAAGATGAACCATAGAGTATTGTTAAGTTTGCCAGAATTCCATGAACAGGTCATAGTCAGACGATGAGAGAACGTATCAATGGTGTGCAGCCTGCAGTATGGAATCATTATAGGCTGTCAGAGCCAGAAAGAAGCCATCTACTATAACCTCAATTTAAAGATGAAGAGCCTGAGGTTCAGAGTAGGGAAGTGACTTGTCCAAGGTCATACATTGAGTCAGAGTATAGATCCTAAGTCTCCTAAACCTGAATCCATTGTATTGTTTTCCTCAACTTCATTGCACTACATTATGCTTAGTTCCTGTATCCTTTGGTAATACTGCACCTGTTCAGTTGGTTCATTCAATCACGTTCAACAAAGATTCTCTGAGCATTTTCTCTGTGCTGGACACTGTCCTGAGTTCTGGAGATAAAGCCATGAGTAAGAGACAAAGTCCTTACCCTCATTCTAACTTGGGAGCCAGGGGCAACATAAACACAATAAATCTAGATAAAAATAAGTACCCCCCCATCTCACACAGGGTAAAAGCCAGTGGCTTACAAGGCTCCACATGGTCTGGGACAGCATTCCCCCCTCCCCATGACCTCTCTGGCCACCTCTCCTATGATCCCCTCTTAACCACTCCACCCCAGCCATACTCACCCTCAGACATGCCAGGCATTTTCCTTTCTCAGAACCTTTGCACTTACTGAGCTGCCGAAAACACTCTTCTCCCAGGTATCTGCAGAGCTCACTCCTCACCTTCTTCAGATCTTTGCTTAAGTATCATCTTCTAAGTAAAGCCACCTCTGAGCACCTTCTTTAAAATTGCAACCCCAGAACTCACTGCCACCCCAGCACTCCCTATCCTCCTGCCCTGCTTTAATTTGTTCCCTAGCATTTATACTATCTGATAGATTGTGTGTTTTTGTTTGTTTGTTGACTGTCTCCTTCCCCTAGAATTTAGCTCCATGCGGGGAGGGATTTTTGTCTGTCCGCCATACCCCCACATACCTAGAAAACAGGCACCCAGTAGGCACTCAGTAAGTATTTGTGGAATTCATGAGTGAGTAAGAAGAAAAGAAAGCTAGAGAGTGGCTGGCTAGATTAGGCTGATCCAAGAAGTCCAGCAACATCAGACCTTAATGACAAAAGAAAGCAGCCACAGGAAGATCTGGAAGCAGAGGATCCCAGGCACAGGGTACAGTAAGTGCAAAGACGCTAGGATGGGATGAGCTTGGCATGTTAGCGGAAAAGAATAAAGGCCTGCACCTAGAGCCCAGTGAGAAGGAAAGTGGTATGAGATGGGGTTAGAGAGATAGATAGCTAGGGGTCAGATCATGTTAGGGCCTGTTACAGACAGTGGAAATGAGTGTAGGTTACTTTTTGGGTTGCTGTAGGAATCCTGTGGGGGATTTTAAGCAGAGAAGTGATATAATCTAATTTATGAATTTTTTAAAATAAATCCCTCTGGCTACTATTTGGAGAGTGAGCTAAGTATAGATAGGATTAAAGCAGGGAGAACGGTTAGGAGGCTTTCATAATAATCCAGCCAAGAAATAATGGTGGCCTGGACTAGGGGTGTGGCCACGGAGGTGGTAAAAAGTGAACAGATACGGAATGTATTTTGAAGGTAGAATCAGCAGGAACTGCTAATGGAGTGGGTGTGGGAAGTGAGGAAAACAGAAAAATCTAGGATGAGTCCTACAATTTTGGCTTGAGCAACTAAGTGGCTTGTGGTACCATGTGGTGAGACAGGCAGGGGAGTGAAGGCGGAGGGAACAAGAATTCCATTTGGGCTGTGTGAGATTGAAGCCATTGGACACTCAAATGCACAGATCACACGAGCAGTTGGATAGTTAAGTCTAGAATTCAGTGGGGAGGTCAGGGCTGGCAATACGAATTCTTCGTTTCACAGAAGAGACAATAAAATCTCAACTTGACTCTGACCATCTGGAACTCTGGAATTTTTTCATTCCCTCTTTATCAAAACAACTTCTTAGATATATCTAGAAGGGATGCCATGCATTTAGCCTAGATGCTTAAAAATTATATTGGAATGATGGCCCAGATAAACCCAAATGGCCCCAATCACCAAAAAAAGTCAGTGCAAATATGTACAGTGTACAAGACTTCCTAAAATAGGAAAATACATTCAGACACTTTTGAACAACTAGCAACTGATAATAAAATTGAGTGGATATTCTGGTTAACCAATTTCATCACATAATTCAAGTAATGGGATCTCTCTCATTTTCAAGGTAACTGAGGTTTTACTGTATTTTTTTCTAGAATCCTTGGCTCAAAGGTTAATCCAGGATCTTCTCATCTTGGTCCTTTATGACTACACATGTATAAAATGTATATCAAATACACATTACTTCACCTGGCCCTCTTGTGAGAAAGTAGTCACATCCCCATTGTACATATGAGGAAACAGAGTCAGAGAAGTTAGAACTCACCGTATTCACAGAGCTTTAGAGAGTGAAGCTAAGATTCAAACACAGTTTTTCTGACTCCCAAACAAGTCCATTTCTCCTTTTACTGCTCGTTCCCTCCCTCGCTGTGGGTCTTTTGGAAACTTCCCTCTTGGTATCATTTCTACCTCCTTAGGCCAAATTTCAATCCCCAATGTCTCCTGGAATTCAGGATAATGCCTCAGCGCTCTGCTAATTTTCACAGGAAGTAACCATTTCCTAAGACCAGCCACCTTCCTTTCTAGCATTCCTTTAGCTGGCAGCCTCATTCAGTTCTTTTCAACTGTCTACAACCAGAGAGCTGTGGGGGTCCTTAGAAATCACCCACGGCCTAATTTCTCATTTTACAGATGAACAAAGAAGCCCACAGAGTTGTTGTGCAAGGATGCTAGTTGTACAGCCCCAGCCTTCCCTGATGTTCTGGCCGGTGCTCTTCCCACCACATCATGCCCCATCTTTCCCAGTTTGGGAGTAGAGTCAAGACCTGTGCCCAGAATTCTAGGGAATCTCACCTCTTTTCAGCTTTTTCTGTTTGCCTAACTTCTGCAGTTCTTTGATAAAACTCTTGAGGTAATTTTCGTGTCCAAATTTGTACATCTCTGAAATAACTAATTTCCAATATTGTATTTTGACCACAGAAAGTTTTGAATATCCAGATCTGGAGAATGCAAGCAGTATTAAGGTAAATATTTTTCACTGGCCCCTTATTGTGGCTAGTGAAGCCCCTACAGAAATAAGGGACTCCCTTCAAATAAGGGACTGCTTGTGTGTCATGCTTTGAGGGGCCTGAGGAACCATTCCCTTGTTCACACCTTCCCACACACAAATCTCTCCCAGCTGGGGCCAACCCCTGGTGCCTGAAAATCCCTTCATCGAAATCCTCGCATTTGGGTTATTGTCCTTATGCAAATGCACCAAGTAAGCCATGGCCCCCTTAGCACCTTAGCACAATGCCACTCAGTTTGGTTCCTGCAGCCTCTAGAGAAAAGCTGAACAGGAGTGAGTCATAGTACACTCCCAGGTAGGCCCAGGCAAGGGACCTGGTGAGGGCAGGGAGAGAACAGATGCTCTGAAGAGGAAGGGGCACTGCTTGAGGGAAATGAGTGCTGCTTCCAACTACTTCCAAATGTCCCTGAGCACTGACCCTTCGTAGGCAGCTTTCCAAATGTCTGGCCAACTCCTCAGTGTGATCCCAAGAAATTCCCCTTCCCTAAGGTGCTCTTAGGAAGTTTCCAGTAATGGCTGAAGCCACAGATCTGCCTGGACCCTCTTCTCTGTTTCATATCACTTTTGCTTTCCTCTAGGTTTACTCTAACCGCTCCCCAGTGAGCGTGTACACACACCCTCTCATACACCCCCCGTCGGTTTTCTAGACACTTCTCATTTAGCAACAGTAACATCTATTTGACAACCTCAGGCATCACTTAGAGGCGAGTCTGGAGGCCTGCTGACAGGCTTTTCCATTGCCAAGCTGATTCCCTGGCTCATTGTGACTCCTTGCTGACTGTCCTTCTTGCTTGCTGAGTTTTTTCCCATTGTAAATTGTAGTTAAAGGCCTGATCCACTAAGATATTCAGCATTCTTTATAGAGTAGCACAGAAATTTCTGCTTGCATTCAGCTCCAGGTAAACATTAGTCACTGTACACATGAATACATACACTCTCCAGCATCAAGACACAGAAAAAGAAGCCATCATGTTCCCCTTAATGCCAAAGGCCTTGCTGTAGTCTACAGGGCCCTAATATGAGCTGCCCACCCTCTCTCTTCCCAACCCCCATTACCCGTATGTCACTCTGTTACCCCTCTGTCCACTCACTGTCACTCCTCCAGCCACACTGGCCTCCTTACTGCTCCCCTAAACTGCCAAGCAAGCTTCACCTCAGGGCCTTTGCACTTGCTCTTCCTTTGCCAGGGACACAACTATCCCCAGATAGCTGTGTGTCTTCCTCCCCCATCTCCTGCCAGTCTTTGCTCAAGAGTCACCATCTCTGTGAGGCCTTCTGTGACCACCCCATGTAAGATGGAAACACACACACTATCTTCCCTCACCCTGCTTTATTTTTCTTCACAGCACTTAAGTCACTATTCAGTCAACCATTCATTCATTTAACAAGTTTTTTATCAAGTGCCTACTATGTGCCAAGCACCGGAGATTCAGCAGTAAAGAAAGCAGACAAATATTCCTGCTCTCATCCTCTGGTCGACTTCATAATAAGCTTCATGATGGCAAGGGCTTTGTTTTGTTCATAACTGTATGCCCAACACCTAACACAGGACTGAAATATAGTAGAAGGCCAACAAACATTTTTTTGAAAGAATAGCCTTAGCCATCAGAGCCAAATTTAATCTCTATGTTGGGAGTTCCCTAGCCCTCTCCCCATTAGTCAGATGTATAGCCATATTTGGGAACTACTACACAGAGGTTCTCGATCCTGGCTGCACATTGGAATCATCCGGCAAACTTTAAAAATGGATTCCCAGGCCTCAGCCCCAGAGATTCTGATTGGTCTGGGTCGCAGCCTGGGCCTGGGGAGTTCTAAAGGCTGCCCAGGTGATTTTAATGGATAGCCAACATTGCAAACCATTGACTCTACCTACTCATGTCAGGCCATTCAGAAGCACCCACCCCCCACCTTCCTTTAGACCAGGAGCGCTCAGCCTGGCTGCACATTAAGAGTCACCTGGATAGCTTAGAAAACAGATAAATGCTTGCCCCACCCTCAGGGGTTCCTGTTCAATTGGGGTGGGGCCAAAGCATGCCTATTTTTAATATTTATCCAGATGGTTCTCTTGTGCTGCTAGTGTTGAGAACCAGTTCTTTAGATTGTCCCTGTCCCGGCTGATCCCTTTAAATATCCTATTTTGCAATGTCTTAATCCATAAGCTGCCTTGAATCCTCTTAGAAGAATTAGAGTCAACTTTTACAATAATACTCCGCCCCATCGATATAAAACACAACTTCTCTCATCTTGCACGCATTTATTCCTCAGTTCATGGATCTGCTACTTCCTTTTTAACTGCCGCCACCATGGAGTGGCTACCCTGCAGCCTGTCCTTCTGGGATCAGGCCGCTTCTGCATCCTAGGTGGTGATAAAAGTCCATAGAGCAGAGCCAGCATCCGAGCCACTGTCCCTGCCCTACCGCCTCCATGTTCCTGCAGCCCCACACGGCCACTGACTTGCTCCACACCTCACAACTGTTAAGAACTATTTAAAGGAAGACTGAGGTAGTGAATTGGACATCCCTTTTCCCCCTTCTCCCCTAAAGACCCCCCCCCACCATTATCTTCTCTCAGAGAAGTATCTAAAACATGTCATTTATTCCAAGCCCCAGGAGGGGGCTGGGGCATGCATGGCTGGCATTTTTTGCAACCTGGGACACTTGAGCCCTTGAAATGATCCTATAGGGGCAGTGCATGTCCAAGCCTGGAGCCAATCCTGGGTATCATAATTGACAAAAATCGAGAAGTCATGCCTAGGAACAGCCAAAATCCCAGAGAATTATTCTTTTGAGACTGCAGAACACCAACACTGGGGTGTACAAATGCCACATGGTTGTGCTTTGTCCCTTGAGGGTTTCTAGGTACTTCTGGTGTTTGCTGTCCAATAAAGGACAGAGGCTTAAGCTAGTATTTCACCTCTGTCTTGGCAGTTTATCACCCTCTATCAACGCGAAAGTGCTCTGGCCAGCCTGTATTCTTCAAATGATGGCACTTCAGGTACAACATATTTATGATTTTCTAATAAAGCTTTCAATGATGTCATTCTAAATATATTCACTCCCCCTGCAGTGAGTGGCTCCTGCCTTGCACCCTCCCCCGCCACCAGTATGGGGTTGCAATAATATTACTACGTATATAGATTGTGATTTGCAAGTTGGTATGCAGTTCTCAGTTGAACCTCCCAGCAAAGGGGTGACAGTCCCTAGCAGTAACATTTATCAGGCATTCTGCTAAGTGCTTTTCTCACATCCACCCTGTGAAGCACCATGTCCCAGGGCAGTGTCCCAAAGTGTTGTTCAGTGACGGCTCGCTTGTGTCACGATCACCCAGGATGCTTATTAGCAATACAGAATCCTGGCCCCTCCCAGAGCGGCCCAGTTCGTATCTCTGGGAAATGGGATCCAGGCATCTGCATTCTTAACAAGATCTTCAGATTGCTAAAACAAATCTTCATTTTTTCCCCTCCAGTGAGATTTCCCAAATATGGCCTTGTAGCGCATGTCTCAAACCTGTAACTAAAAGTCGTTGGCTTGCTTTTTCAGACCGTAGATCTCTCCACTCAAGCCTTTATCTTTGCCTCTGCAGATTTTGACTTTTTCCTGACTAATTTCTAGGTGGTTCTTATTTTGTCAACTACTAGCACAATCCAGTACTGCATTATTACTTTGAAAAGCTAAATTTTCCCCCTTATTTGGGAGCAAATTTGCTGTCTCCTACCTTACTTTTAATCATAGATTCTTGAGATTCCCAAGGTTATATGGCTGGAGATTAAAAGCTAGGTAACTGCAAAAGCTAGAGGAGAACTTTGTCATTTACTGGAAACAAGAAAGTCTATGCTTTATTGCCCTGTGTCTTTTCATGACATCCTGTCATGATGCATCAGCAACACAGATAAATGCTCATTTCTGTCCTTATAGACAGAGTAATCATTCTGTTAACATAAACTATGATATGATTTGCACAAAACAAGTGGTGCAGAAGAAATGGGTCCAAATGGAGACTCTTATTGGCCACACAAGTCCTTTATAGCTCACACAACAAACAGATCATTTGGGGTCAGTCAACTGAAAATTTACCCAAAGCAAGTCAGAAACGATAACCTTTTTTAATGCACTGCTGCTTTTACCTGGACATTCTGAAACGGATGCTCACACTGTTGAGAACTGGAAGTTACCTTTTCTTGTGGAGTCAGCTCCTCAGGCTATTTTGGATGAGGGAGAAGGTACTGCTGAGCTGGCTTGAGAAGCATCACGTGCAGGGAGGACAGAGCTGCAAACCAGAGCCTGGGCTCTAGTGCCAAGTAAGGCCCTCTGACATGAGGCATCCAACCTCACTGAATGTCTCTGCTTTCCTTCCGAAGGGGGATCAGAAGGAGCAAATAAAGAGTGTGTTATCATGATGAGTACTGAGTAATATATAGAATTGTTGAATCACTATACTGTATCCCTGAAAGTCATATGCCACTGTGTATTAACTACCCAGGAATGATAATTAAAAACTTTTTAAAAAGGAGGGGGGGGGCGCCTGGGTGGCTCAGTCGGTTAAGTGTCTGCCTTCAGCTCAGGTCATGATGCTGGAGTCCCATGATCGAGTCCCGCATCGGGCTCCCTGCTCAGCAGGCAGTCTGCTTCTTCCTCTGACCCTGCCCCCCATCATGCTTTCACTCTCTCTCTCAAATATATAAATAAAATCTTTTTTAAAAAAAACTTTAAGAGTCTCTGTGAAAGCACTTTAAAACTCAAAAGTTATTATATAAATGCTTCTTTCTGAATCCTAAATCATCACCCCCAGCCTGACAGCCTTAATTGGAAAGCCCAATAATAAATGACCAGATTTCTCTTTTGGTTTGTTCACAGACGCTGATAAGCCCAGTACTTCCAAACAGGGGTCTGAAATGATGAAGAAGGTATCATCAGCTCTGTCCAAAGTATTTTCAAGATCTAATGCCAATGTTTCCAAATCTTCCTCACCCCCACACCCCCCAACCAGGACAGAAGCTGAGGCTGCGACAGCTAACATCAATAAAGTTTTTTTTGACCTTCCTCAAAAAAAAATGGTTTTTAAAACATGACATTGTGTCCTACACACTGATTCTTACAAATACTTTTAAATTCTTATAAATAAATAAGAACAAAGAATGTACAAAAAGGCAGCTGGAAAAAAGAAGGATTTGATAAATGCTTCTGATAGGCATTTGGCACAAAAAGAGGGACTGTGCCTCCCATCGAGATACATCTGCCAGTGGGACTCAATCTCTGCTCTTGAGGGCACTGAAGCCTTGCTGGGATGAGAAGACTAACTTAAAACCAAAAGGAACTGGAATTGAGGCAATCCTCAAAGGGCAGGTAGGTCTGGAAAGCACCAGGAAGGCTTTCACCTCTGGTGCCAGAGCTGCATATAAAGCCACCATGTCTGGATGATCTAATTCAGTGTTGTCCAGTGGAATCTTCTACAATGATGGAAATGGCGCACACACATGCAGAGGTACATCGATATATAGATATACTCCCTCTGGCCACATTTTCATTCCAATACAGTAGCCGCTAGCTCCACATGGCTATTTAGTCACTAGTATAAGTAAAGGAGAACTGAATTTTTCATTTTATCTCCATTTAAATAGCCATGTGGAGCTAGCGGCTCCTTCATTCGAGAGTGTCAGTCTAGTTAGTACATGGCTTCATGGGCAGTAGCCCATTCAGATCAGGAGAAGAATTCCCTGAAAGTTCAGTTCCAACGTCTATCCACAAATACCTAGGGCAAGGCAAGGCTCTGACTCCTCAGAGGGGTTTTGAAGCCTCCAGTTATCCTCTTGGCCCCTTCAAGACACATGAACCACCGAAGTGGCCAGAGGGAGCTCATGCTTTCCAGTCACATCTCTGCTCCTGCACTTGCCAAAATTCCATTGATGGGGACACCTGGGTGGCTCAGTGGGTTGAGCGTCTGCCTTTGGCTCAGGTCATGATCCCAGGGTCCTGGGATCGAGCCCCGCATCGGGCTCCCTGCTCAGTGAGGAGCCTGCTTCTCCCTCTGCCTGCCACTCCCCCTGCTTCTGCTCTCTGACAAATAAATAAAATCTTAAAAAAAAAAAAAAAACTCCATTGATGGAGAAAGGATAGGTCCCTTCTAGAACACCAAAGTCAAGGAATCACAAAGAGCAAATCAGAACCTGTACCTGCCACCTGGCTTCAAACACAGTGCTTGGCTAGAAACTGCTTCCATGAGACAGAAACACCACTCTGGTACTGAAACCACCACACCGGCCTCCCTCTATGCACTAACAGGAAGAGAATCACTCAACTAGTCATTCTCATACCCCAACTTCATCCAAAAAGTTAGAGGTCAGAGGAAGGTCCCAGCCTTATCCAAAACTCCCTGGGGAAATATTTCCAGGCAAGTACATTTCTTTTATGTTGTACCTATAGTCCATAAATGTTATGTTAACTGAACTTTTGCAAATAAAACGGCAGGCAGTTCTGCCCAAATATCACCTATTCCCAAGTTGGCCACCTTCATCTGCTCCCTCATTCCTTCCCCTACATACTGAAATTCATCACATGCAGCAGCCTAAGTTTTAAAGGCATTTTGTAATGGTTCACAATAATGACAAATACTAATCTTACATATGGATTTAATTTGTCTTTACTAATAAGTAATATGAATCCAGTTTGAAGTCAAAAGTACAAATGGTGCAATGAAAAGTAAGCCTCTTCACCTCTGCTCTTCTAGCTGCTACCTGGCTCTGCTCTCCAGAAGCAATCTCTTTTGGGCGCCTGGGTGGCTCAGTTGGTTAAGCGACTGCCTTCGGCTCAGGTCATGATCCTGGGGTCCCAGGATCGAGTCCCGCATCGGGCTCCCTGCTCAGCGGGGAGTCTGCTTCTCCCTCTGACCCTCTCCTCTCATTCTCTCTCTCTCTCAAATAAATAAATAAAATAATAAAAAAAAGAAGCAATCTCTTTTACCAATGGATCCCTCCTAAAAGCAGAAAACAGAGAAAGGAAGAGGTGGAGGGAGGTGAGAAAGGAAGGAGAGAGAGAGAATGCAACCATGCTATTTGACAGATACTATTGTCCCAAGCCACTGATTTGGTCTGTTTCTACGGTTGCATTTGTAGCTTCAAATAAAGTCGGACCTCATTTTAAACAAATGTTTTTTTGTCAAATGAGCTAAATGCCAAAAGGTGAGCCCCATAATGGGAGGAAAGATGCCTACCATAGCAATTCAAAGACTGCTGGTCAAAATACACTAAGCATGTTTGAGCTAGTAGCTACACTCCTTGGAGATGGAACCATCTAAATGTATAGGAATAGATGAAAGTACTAAAAGTAAAGATGCACAGCTTCACTTGCAATGGAAGAAAATGCAAATTAGAATAACCTGAAGTTATCACAATATACCTTCCAGAGAAGAAAAAAAGGAAATGATAAATTCCAGTGTTGTCCAGAATGTAGGGGAAAAATTATATTTGAACTCTACAGTGCTGATGGTGCCACAAATTTGATCTTTCTGGAAAGCAATCTAACAATAAGACAAGCTATGGTTCTGTCTGCACTTTTGGATCTGGTAACACCCCTTTGGGGGAATGTGGTCCAAGGGAATAATACAAAAGGAAAAATTTAAAAAGGACTCTGTATAAAAATTTTCATAACAGTAGTATTAATCATGATGAAAAATTAAAACAATCCAAGCGGGGGGAACTGGACAGCCTATTAACAAGAAAGAATGCTATATAGACACTGAAAATGACAAGGATTAGTGACAACCTAAACAAACAGAAATGCACATTTGAAAGAAGCAAAACCAGCCTGCAAAATAAGATGTGTGCTCTGACAACAACCAGAGTATACTTTATGATTTGGTAATCATATGGCATACTAATAAAAAATCTGGGGCACCTGGGTGGCTCAGTGGGTTGGGTGTCTGCCTTCGGCTCAGGTCATGATCTCAGGGTCTGGGATCAAGCCCCGCATCGGGCTCCCTGCTCGGTGGGGAGTCTGCTTCTCCCTCTCACTCTCCCTCTGTTCTCTCTCTCTCAAATAAATAAATAAAATCTTTAAAAAAAAATCTAAAGAAGTTAGAGGTTTAATTTAATAATCATGAGGGTTTTTTTCTGTTGTTAGCTACTTGCTAATAAATGCCTTTCTCTTGAAGAAACATCATCATACTCATTATCAACATCACCTCTTAAGCCACTTGTAACCCTCTTCTAAGCCAAATGGAATGGTATCTAATACCTCAGTTTCTTATGAGGCATGACGAAAAGGAAAACATCAGTTCACTTTTTAAAATGGCTTCTTTAATGAGGCTAGGTCATCTCCAATCATCCCCAAGGTACTCTTCTAAAGCCTAAGCTGGCAAAAGGTAGTCACGTTTTTGACTGAAGTTCATTGTAGAGAGTATACTGGCCTTAATTTAAATATACAATCACAACAGCCATATATCTGCATGATACATGTTTTATTTTAAAAAAATTTTTTTTCACATACACTTAAGAGTAACAATTAACATATGTCATACAGTTTTGCCCCTTTATAGGACCTGGCACATCATTTCTGTATTTTTAGTGATTTATCTAGAGACCAATGTATCTTTGATGACATACTATTGGTCATATTTAATTTATAGAATACCAAATGCTTATCATAAATGTAATTGTTGATTATTTCCTACTGAAAACTATGACCTGCTCTTATCTATTTTATGATGCAGCTTCCAGTAACACTTGCAGGAATCAGGAGCCACTTATTTAGTAAAGGAAGAATGCTAGGTTAAATCCTTCCAGTGCAAATAATCACACCCCAAATTATGTCTTCAAAGTTTACATTTTCAGATAAAATAAAAGACATCAGGAAGCATTTAACTTTATTCTTTGGTCCTAACAGCACAGGGAAGAGCATTTTACACTTCACTAGAATCCCACTTAGATGATGACCAGGTTATTCCTTTCAAAGAGCTTCAAAACATGTTTACAGGAGGCATGTCCTATACCAGATAAGGATTATCTCCAATTTCGGATTCAATGAGTCCATAAACTGCTGAGATAGATACTTATTAGGTACATGCCCCAGTAGGTTAGAGGAAGCAAAAAGGGACAGACAGACTAGGGTGTTAATTAGGCCACCATGGAAGAAAAGCTGATACGGCAAGAACCGAAAAACGTCCTTAAAGAGCACTTCATTCAACGTGGCTGTTTAGCCTTGAGATCACTGGGAATTTGCCCACCAATGAATTCCAACTGTCCTCTGTGAAGTGGATCCATGAAAGGAACAAGGAAACATTCACTGTTCCCAGGGATCAGTTAAACCAGTTGCTGGCTGGTTGTGTCAGGCTTGGCCTGGTGCGGCGTGTACGTGCACCTCTCAGATTTCTGACTGCACGGGGCGCGGGTGACGAGCGGTGGCGGCTGCGGCCGCGGCAATCCGTTATCCCTGCATTTCCACGAAGGCCAAGCTTCCGTCAGTGCCCGAATGTGGCAGGGACACTGAGACAGGCCATTCCTGTGAGACATGGGGCTCCCTTCACAGGCGACTTGGGAGTCAGAGATGCTACCAGGGAAGAAGTCCAGCCTCACAAAGGACAGCAAGGACTAGACCTGTCACCACGTCACAGGGCGGGAGGTAGACAGTGAGACTTACTGGCTTAGAACAAGAGGGTGTATTACGGCACAGCAAATAGCATCAGCAGGAGTACTGGCGTAGTTGTGCCGGCCCCCCTGTCCCAAGTCCCACAGGACAATGTAATGGGCTCAGGTGGGTGCCGCCCATGCACTGGGTTGCATGGCAGCTGAGGAACCCGGGCTCAAGGGCCTGGGACTTTTTGAGCAATGAGCAAACAAACCAGTGCCCCTCCCCTGGGAAGCAAGCAGTTAAATGGTAGTCACACTGTGGTCACCTTGCCCTACAGAAATGGCTCAGTATTTGGAGACCAATAAGCCTGGCTTTAAAAACCCTCACCAAGAACGTGCAAGGATGCTCACGACCCACAGTGGACCGCCTCTCCCAACAGACGCATTTGCTTTGCCAGATGTTCTTAGAACTGCACCGCACAGTCCAAGGTCTTTCCTACCCACCGCTCCGCCCTTCCCGCTCTCCCCCACAGGATTTAGACCTGCACCTAGTCTGTCCGGCAGCTCTCCTTGACCTCCTCTGACATCAGGCATTGCCTGCTGGACAGAATGGACACTGTCCTGATGGAGGTGTGGGGCACCGATGGTCCCAGGCACAGGGCGGCAGTCCAACTGCTCAGGATTTCTCCGGAGATGACCTGGGAACACTGGGAGAATGGCCTGGCAGATGTGGTGACTCAGATCTTCGAAATACACGAGAAGAATAACGCCTAGAGAGACGGTGGAGATGGCTGGACACTGTGAAGTTGTACTGGACGCCCTGCAGCCGGGGAATGGAAATGGAGGATAGTTAATAAGGAGCTAAAGACCAAGAGTGGGGGCCAGAGGGCTTCTGCCGGAGCTCACAAAGCCCCTTTCTCCTGCAGTGAAGGAGCAGACCAACGGAGAACATAATGGAGTGGCCGGAACTCAAACAAAGGAGATTAAATACTCAGTATTTAACAATGTGGCCTGTCTGCTTTGTGCAAGTCAGGGCCACATGATTCCATGTGGTTGGGAAATCCTGGGACCCTGAGACATGGAGTGGGAGCATGTGGCCAGACACTCCTCAGGGTGTTGGCTCTGTGGACACCCCCACCCAGGCTTCAGTTTGCAGAGGGGACCACTCTTCCCTCCTAACAGCTAGCATTTCCTCTGTGCTGGAAGATACTGCAGAGCCTGTTCCCCCAACAAAGCCACTCGCGTCCCCCTCCGAGTTGTGCCCGGCCCCTTTCCTGGTTACTAAGCTGATAACTAGGATTAAATCCCAGCATAACCTGGCCACGTTAGTCCTGAGCCTAATTAAGAGAAGAAAGTATACACCAAAGAGCTGCAAGAATTAGCTGATGGGTACTGACAGGAGCTACGGAAGCACTGGGGTTGGATTTCAAGGGTGATATATCAAGAGGGCAGAAAAGCAAAAATTCAGAGACTTGGGAGCACATCCTCAAAATACAGATTTAATCCCCTGGCAAGGACCCACAGGGGATACAAAGTCTCTACTAAGTGGTTCTTAGAGGCCTAGAGAAAGTGATGGCTACCACTGAGCAAAGTAGAAACGCCTGAGCTGCCCTGACCAACGGCAAAAGAAAGAATGAAAAGGCAGAGGGAAGCAGACATGATGCAGTGGATAAATTGCACGAGGTAAAAAACCCCATGAGAGGGCAGTGTTCCACAGTGAGGGCGAGGGGGGGGCAACAGTGGGAGGCAGAGGGTACCTCATTTACCAAGGCCATCAGGAAGGCTGTGGTAAAAGGGGCACCAGCATCACTATATTCAGAGGTGACCTCCTCTGTAGGCCAGGGATGGCGGTAAGAGACCATCACAGAGCTGGGGCCCAGAGTAATAGAGACCAGGTGGAGGTGCTACCCACCAGAAGCCAGGAGGCCACAAATACCAAAACAAACCACAAGGCCTGAGGGGCAGCCAAGGGAGCTTTCCCCTCAAGGAGCTGCAGAGATGGCAAATGGACTAAGTGTCCCTAGGAATAATACAGATGGACAGCCAGCAAGGGTATCGAGATCTACAAGCTGAAAAAGACAACAGTGGAGGAGCAGGGGTGTGAGGGAGCTTTCCCAATAAAAAGTCCTCTAATTCCTTGCTCAGTTTCCAGACTTCAGCTGTTTTCTGACCTGGAAGAGGTAGCTGGGTCCCTAGAAGGAAGGACAATGACAAATATCCCCCCCAAGTACTTCCCCTAACGGGACCTACAGCCACTAACTTCAGTGTATATACACAGTGTACATAGCCGGACATTTGAGGAATACTGGACTCAAGATCAAAGTTGACATTGATACCTAGAGACCTGAAGCATGACCACGGCCCAGTTAGACTGGGGGCTTCAGGGTTGAGTAATCACTAAAGTCCTGGCCTGAAACGAGACTCACAGGGGGCCGGCAAACCTACCTAGTGGTCATTTCCTACTCCTCAGAGGTGTAACTGGGATTGAGGTGGTGCTTGAGAGTAATGCCCACAGGGGCCCTGGGCCAATAGGGCGAGAGCTGTCACGGTGAGGAAAGTCAAGTGGGAACCTCTGAAACTGATCCCCTCCCCCAGGGACAACAATAAATTGAGATGGTTACTTTTTCTGTGTCAACTTGGCTCAGGCTAAGTACTCAACTAGTCAATCAAACATCAATCTAGGTTTTGCTATGAAAGTATTTCACAGTTGTGATTAACATCTACCATTGGTTGATTTTAAGTAAAGGAGATTATCCTTGATAATCAGGGTGGGCCTTATGCAATCAGTTGAAGAACTTAATAGCAAAACTGCAATTTCCCTGAAGAAATTCTGCCTGTGGACCGCAGTTTCAGCTCCTGCCCAAGTGTTTCCAGCCTGCCGGCCTGCCCTATATATTTCAGACTGGCCTAATCAGTCCCCACAACTGCATAATTCAATTCCTTGCCATACACACACACACACACACACCCCTACCTCAGAGCTACACACACACACACACACACACACACACACACACCCCTACCTCAGAGCTACACACACACACACACACACACCCCTACCTCAGAGCTACACACACACACACACACACCCCTACCTCAGAGCTACACACACACACACACACACACACACACACACACACACACACACACACACACACACACACACACACACACACACCCCTACCTCAGAGCTACTGGGGATTCAGTTCCAGACCGCAATAAAACAAGTCACTTGTATCTTTTTATTTCCCAGTGCATATAAAACTTATGTTTACACCCTACTGTAGTCTATTAAGTGCAATAACATCATGTGTAAAAAAAAAACAATGTGCATACCTTAATTTAAAAATACTTTATTGCTAAAAAATACTAACCATCATCTGGGCTTTCAGTGAATCATAACCACTCATCACAGATCACCATAACAAATGTAATCATAATGAAAACGTTTGAAATGTTGTGATTACCAAAATCTGACAGAGAAACGAAGTGAGAAAATGCTGTTGGAAAAATGACACCAAGACTTGTTCGACACAGGGTTGCCACAAACCCTTAATTTGTATAAAAATAACCACAACAGTTATCTGTGAAGCACAGTTAAGCAAAGCACAATAAAACGAGGTACGCCTGTAGGCTTTCTCATTAGGAATTGGCTTACAGCAGGATACATATATCCTGGTTGTTTTCCTGGAAAAACCCTAATTGATACATAAATCAAAACAGTATTACATCTCAGGGGAGACAGTAGAACAGTGCAACTTCCCTAAAAGACACAGAGAATGGCAGCCCCTATATCTTTGCTCCTATAGCCAAATGGGGGTTCCTCTGTGACCAGCAGAGACAGAAAACAACTTGAGCTTGGTTTATAGGTGGGTCAGCTCAGTATGTGGGTACAAAATGAAGATGAATGGTATCTGCATTACACCCACATGCAGGGGTACAGAAGTAAAACTTTTCCAATGGACAGGACCTCAAGCAGTGCACCTGACTTGGTATAAAAGAAGCGGCCTAAAGTAAGAATATTTATCAGATATGCAGACTCCTGGGCAGTGGCCAATAGCCTGGCCGTCTCGTTGGGGGACTGGAAGGACCAAGGCTGAAGATCAGAGACAAGGAGAGCTGGTGTGAAGACTGGGGACTGACATGTGGGAGGAGCAAAGTGTGACTAGTTCTGTATCCCATGCTAACAGCCATCAGAGCATCCACCATGGAAGAGGCACTAAACTGCCAAGCAGACACAGTGGCTAAGCCAGGTGCACGGGCCTTTGGTCAGCGGCCACCACACAACTGGCACAAAGGACACATAAACACAGGGCCACACGGCTGACAAAGGCCCAAGAGCAAGGACTCCTGCTTCCCAAGGCTGATCTAGTGGGACTCCTCGTGACAGGTGCTCTGCCTCAAGGACTTACTGCATCATTGATCTGGCTGACACATTCTCAGAACTCCACAGCAGTGTGAGACTTTTCCTACCCAACCTTCCTTCTTGCCTTCCCTCTTCTCCAGAGGTTAGACCTCTATCAGAGTCTGACTGCTTTCCCAGACTCCTCCAACCTCCTTTCCCATTTTCTTTCATGGGCATTTTCCCCTAAAAAAAAAAAAATCTCTCGCACATCTAATCTTGGACCCAAACAAACATACCAGGTAAACTAATTAAATGTGCTCACTATCAAAGCTCTATTCCTTTGTTTTGCAGGGTCAGAAGTTCAATTTTAGTGATTCAGCAGCAGTATTAAGGTCCTATGAACTAATTCCTACCTAACTCATAAGGGACTGATTGACAAAATAAAAGGACAAGATTCTCCAAATGAGAAAAAACTGCCAAGGAGACCAGAGAGATACGCAATGAAGCTGACAAAGTATTCCCATCTCAGCAAGAACAGCTACTTGAAAAGGAAATTCAGCCCATAAGTAGCCTGGTTAGGTCTGAAACTCGGAAAGGGAGCTGGCTAGCCAAAAGGTAGAAACAACCCACATGTCCATCCACTGAGGAATGGACAAACAAAATGTGGTCTATCCACACAATGGGATATTATTCAGCCATAAAAAGGAACGAAGTCCTGGGATGCCTGGGTGGCTCAGTTGGTGAAGCGTCTGCCTTCGGCTCAGGTCATGATCTCAGGGTCCTGGGATGGAGTCCCGCATTGGGCTCCTTGCTCAGCAGGGAGCCTGCTTCTCCCTCTGCCTGCCGCTCCCCCTGCTTGTGCTCTCTCGCTCTGACAAATAAATTTTTAAAAATCTTAAAAAGTAACAAAGTGCTGATCCACGCTACAACACGGATGAAGCTCAACAACATACTAAGTGGAAGACCCCAGACACAGAAGGGCCATATGGTGTATGATTCCACTTATATAAAATGTCCAGAATAGGTAGGTCCACAGAAATGGAAAGCAGACTGGTAGTCAACAGGGATGAGGAGGAGGGAATGGAGAGTAACTGCCTCATGGGCACAGGGTTTCATTCTGGGGTGATGGAAATGTTTTTGAACTACACAGGAGCGGTAGTTTGGCACACTATGAATGTACCAAATGCCACTGAATTGTTCCCTTCAAAATGGTTAATCTGATGTTATGTGAATTTCACCTCAATAGAAATAAATAAATAAATAAATAGCAAGGAGGTGCGTGGATGTTAAAAAAGAGACGTTTAAAAAATTTTTTAAAAAGAGGGTGGGGTGCAGAGGGAGCAGCCTGGCATTGAGAATCACTATCCCATTCACATCGAGCTGTCTAGACCTAGTTAAACCACCCTTCTTTATGCACGGCTGTACCTGCCAACTGGAAAGGTCACCTACACCTCTAGCACAAAGACCAGAATTCTAGAATTGCCTGCTATTTCCCCTTTCCTGGCAATTTCATCATACACTGGGGTCATAAATTCAAGGGCCACATTTATGAAACCAAATTTAGAATACCTCCTCTGGTAAGTACTGAGCATATTCCCAGGAACAATGGATTTTGCTCAAAAATCCAGGCCTATGGGGCTGTTAAAACCACAGCTCTTAATGACTCTAATACTCAAGGGATTGGAAGAATCCGGCCTCCGAGATTTTACTTACAGTAACAGTAAAAGCATAACTAAGCACAATTGCATTTTAAAGACCAAGTGCATTTCCAGTTCCAGTTCTATTGGGAAGAGAGAGAGGCCGCAGCTTCAGTGGTGCCTGCGGTCACCGGGGTTAGAGGACTCCTGGTCCCGTGAGCGCCGGGCCCTCTTCGGCCCGTGGGACCTCTCCCGGCTCCTGCTTCTACTCCGCTGACTACGCCCCTCAGAACGCCCACTGGGCCGGCTGGAGTGTGTGTCTGAGCTTCGGCCTCGGTCTCTATCTCGGCTCTTTTCTTCTCTGGTTGAGGACTTATGTTCATGCTTCGGCCTCTCTTTCTTCAGCTCCCTCTCTCTGTCCCCTTCTCCACCGCGGCAGGTCGCCCTGACCTCGGGAGAGCTGGGCTGGTGCTTCCGCACCTCCCTGGGCTCTGACTTCTGACCCCACTCTGAGTTCCTGCCGCTGTGCTTTTTAGAGCCAGGGTCGTCCTTTTCCCTTACCACCTTGTTTCTGGGTGGCGACCAGGGGGCCGGCTGCTCCGCCTGGACCTCCCGGTCAGTCTTCTCTTTGTCTTTCTTTCTTCTCTTTTTCTCCTTTTTGTCTGGAGGACAAAAGGGGCACAACCAATGAGGAAAGGAAGATGGAGGAGGGGAAGGTATGCAAAAGGAAAGCACTGCTGGCGGCAGTGGGAAGCAGTCATAATCGACACTTCCAGAAAGTGTCTCCGAGAAGCCAACTTGGATGTCTGGCCCCCTTGAGAGGTCAAGTTGCTGTATAAGGCAATTCTCACCCTTAATTACCTTTCTGAAGACACTGCCTCCAAATACAGTCACATTCTGAGGCACTGCAGGATTAGGACTTCAACATATGAATTTGGAGGAGACAGAATTCAGCCCTTAATATTAGTCTTCCACTGACACCTCTCCTTTCCCAGTTAAAGTAAGGTTCCCCACACCTTTCCCCTTCATACATAAGAAATGATTATCAGCTCTCAGGGAATGCTAGGAAGAGCAAACAATAAGACTACCCAGAATCTTCTCTTGGGTCTTAACGCTTTACCTTTTTTGTGTTTTTTTGTGGGTTTGTCATCTTCAGAACCCTCTGATGAACTCACTGAGGGGGTGTGAGCCCCACAGCCCCTCTCCTGGAGTTCTTTGGTCACATCATCTATTTCTTCGGAGTCCTTGGGAGCTCGATAGTTGGACACATGATCCACTCGAATAGTTCTTCCTTTGATCTAAGACAGACAGGCAGTGCTTCAGCAGAGATGGCCCTCCCATTGAACTATTTGAACCCAGCTGCAAAATGCCATGGTTTGAACCACACCCTTTACCTTCCTGCTAATTCTGTTTCTGGGGAAATTACTCTAAAGGAGACCTGCCCAGTTGATGTGTCACAGCACATATACCTAGATAATAATTTGCTCAGCCCTTGGGGCGGCCAGGTAGGGCCTGGGGCAGCTGGAGTCCCTGAGGCACTTGTACCAGACAGCCTCCTCAGTTTACCCCAGTGTGCGACACAATAACCTCATGTTCTACGTGTGCCATTAAGTGAAGAAAGGCTGGGCAGTACTGCCCCAAAGCACAAGCAGCAGGGAAAAATGAGAATTTACATGCATAAACAATGAATTACCCTCAATCTGTAACATTTATTCACAGTAAAACATACTGTGGCCTGGCAGCTAAAAAGAATTCCTGAAATCAAGTGCAGTGCCGAGCTGTTTTCTTGATACAGCAGTTAGGATGAGGCCAAGGAAGACCAATAGCTAAAAAGGGGGAAGGAAGCTTTTTTCTTAAGCCCTCACACCTTGCTCTACCCCCACCATAATGGACAACTGGCTCACACTGGTATTTTTGCTGTGAATCACAACTCTCCGGGTGAACAACAAAAATTAACCCCTCACTTAGAAACATTCAGGCAGGGCACCTGGGTGGCTCAGTCAGTTGAGCGTCTGCCTTTGGCTCAGGTCACGATCCCAGACTCCTGGGATCAAGCCTCAGGGATCGAGCCCCAAGGATTGAGCCCCATGTCGGGCTCCTTGCTCAGCGGAAGCCTGCTTCTCCCTCTCCCTCTGCCCCTCCCCCTGCTCCTTCTGTCTCTCTCTCTCAAATAAATAAAATCTTAAAAAAATTCAGGCAGGTACAGACCTATTCTACAGGCAAAATCATCCAAAATTTTAAAAGTCTGGCTTTTATATTCCCACACAAGAGCAGATTTTTATTCTTACCTTTAAGCCTGAGCAGTTGGTCATCTTTCCTATTCCCCTTTTGAAAACATTTTTGAAAACCTCCCTTTTATGGTAACTCCACTTGACTGCTGGCTCTCTTAAAAATCAAGCCTAGTACCTTGTTCCACCCTGTCCTATAGTTGCCAGCTATTCCATACTGGTGCAATCAGTGACAAACTCTCCAAATCAAAAGTCACCCCCCCCAAGCTATGACAATGCTTATCCAACTGCAGTGCTTTTCCTAAATAAGCATCGGAACCAGGTAGAGCATAGATAAGCCTGACTTGCCCATCACCTTCTCTCAGGCCAAGGCTGGAGTGAGAGCGAACAGAGGAGAAACAACTTCAGAATGAGTTACTTTTGTAGAATTTGTCATCAGACTTTTAACTAGAGAATTTCCAGGGCCGAGCAATGCTATGTCAGTGGAGATATATGACAGACCCACAAAGCTATGTCTTAGAGCATGAAGCCACGAAAAAGCCCCAAATCCCCTGACAGAGCATAGCATGGAAGTCTCTTTGCTGCCCAATACATCAGAAATGAGAGTGGAATGTGAGAATGGAAAGATGAGAAACCAGAGGCGTGGGTGGGAGTGGGGGGCATGGTACCTCTGCTCCTGGGAAGATGAACATGAGGAAAAGGAACAAGTGTTAGCAGGGTCATACGCCAATGAAATTATTTCCTGGGATCATTTCCTGGTCAGTATGTCCCCACACCTCTGCAACTCTCTCAATGCACCCAGGTGACCAGTACTGCCCTTGAACCTGTGGCAATCAGGTGGGAAATTAAACCTAACCCTTACATACAGGGAAAGTCCAGCCAAATCCTGCTTAGTGAACACACTCACCTTGATTCCATTAAAATTGTCAACAGCCAGAATTGTGCTCCTCTGGTCTTCATAGCAAAGGAAACAGAATCCTTTGGATTTCCCAGTCTTCTTGTCCCGCACCAGATTAATGTTAACAATCTCCCCATATCTATTTATTTTATAAAAGAGTAAGACACTATTGATTTAAAATGCAAAAACTTTCAGACTGAATGACAAAACAAAATTCAAGTAATATAATCTGTACAGGAGACACATCTAGAACAAGATAACATAAAAAGGTTAAGAATAAAAATTAGACAAGGACAGAGCAGGAACACCCAATTACAAAATGGGTGGTAATATTAAGATCAAAGATGAATTCAAGGCCAAAAAAGATATTTAAATGGGACTAAGAGAGCTCTGTTACACTGAAAAAGGTCCTAATACATTACAAAGAAATGTCATGAACCTTTATGCATAAGCTCACAAATCAAAAATTTAAAGAAACTATTAAAAATACAAAGAGAAACTGGCAACAAAGGTTATGAGATATTTTAACATACCACTTAAGTTTATAACACATAAAATTGATAAAACTAAGGTCAGATGAATTAATATCAATATATAATTATATAACATAAATATAAATAAATAACAATTATGTTGTTAAGAAATATTAATGTCAAACCAGTGGATATATAGATATATTTGAATCTTACAAAAAGAGGACAATTTCTTCTCAAGAATCCATGAAATATGTATTAAAATTGACTACAAAATAAACCTCAATAACTTCCAAAAACAGAGAATATGTTCTCCAATCACAATGCTATCCAGCTGGAAATAATATTTTAAATAAAAAATACCCTACTAGCTAGAACTTGAAACCTACTCTCCTAGCTAACAATTGGATGAAAGTAAAATAAAAAAAAAAAATCAACAGATTACTTAAAAAATAACAAAAATGAGAAGAATATATACCAAAACATAATTATGGGATGCAGCTAAAACCACATTAAGAAAAATCTGTAACCTTAGAGAATTTTACTGTTAAAAAGGCAGAATGAATATAAAAGAAAACAAATCGAAGGAAAGCAGATGGGAGTTAATAAAGATAAAAGCAGAAATTAAGAGAAAATAGAAAAAAATTCAACCTTACTCCTTATACAAAGTTAAATTCCAGGTAAGTTAAAGATTCATAAATTAAAAAGTAAAGTCATAAAAATAAAACAGGAATTGGTGGATACTTAATAACATGATCACATACATACATTCCAGCCAGATATTTAGCATCTTACCTAACAGAAAATACAGGTTTCTCCCGCTACCCAAATGTTCATTTTATGCCACTTCGCTTTTACAAAAGACCTACATTAGTACCTGTTTTCACTAACCGAAAGAAAGCTGAAGAGGATTTTCACTCTTATGACATGGTAACTGCTTCATCACTTTATGCCGTTTTAGTTTAGAAAGCTTTCACAGAACACTCTACCTCCGGATAGCAGGGGAAACCTGTACTGGAGCTGATTCAACTAAGGTCAGGAACTATTTAACACTGTTTAACAGTGTAGGTATAGGCCAGTGCAATCAGACAGGAGAAAACAGATGTAAAAAAATGAAAAAGTAAAACTATCTCTATTTGAAGATTTATATATAATAGTATGCATAGAAAACCCAAGAGAATTAATGATAAACAATGATAAAAACAAACAGTAGGATAATTCAGTAAGGTAAGAGGATATAAAGTTAAAAAAATAAAACACTCTCTTACAAAAACAATAATCAGAAGATGTAACCAAGGAGAAACCCCATTTGTATTAGCAACAAAAAACTTAAAATACTTAGAAATAAACTTAGCAACAAGCAATGTACAAAGTCTATATAGAGAAAATTTTTTAAAACTGAAAGACACACACATAGATTTGAACAAATATAAAGACATCCCTTGTTTTTGGATAGGATGACTCAACATCATAAAGACAGCAACATCTTCCCCCAAGTTAATACTTAAATTTAATGTAGTACAAGTTGTGTTTTATTTTCCTGGAGCTGGATAAGTTGATTCTAAAGTTCTCATGGATAAATGAACATGTTAAGAGTAGATGGAGAAACTTTAAAAAAGAACAATGAGGGAGAGTAACTCTCCCAGATACTAAACACACTGAAAACACTGTGATTAATTAGTGTGGTACTGGCACATGAAGAGACAGACAGACCAACAGAACAGAATAGAAAGGCAAGAAAGAGACTCAAGTATATATGGAAAAATTAGTAAGATGATATGGGTGACATCCCAGTTTGCTGGGGGAAAATGACTTTTTTATAAATGTTGGGACAACTGGATAGCCACTGAAAAAACATGAAATTGCATCCGTGTCTCACACTATAATCAGAATAACTCTAAATGGATCAGAGATTTCAGTGCATAAAATTGAAACCATACAAGTACTAGAAGGGAACACAGATGGGTGGGTGGGGAGAAATACTATCTAATTATGACTCAAAATCCAGAAGCAACAAAAAAAGACTGATAAATCTGACCATATAAAACACTAGAGTGTGAGATATACAGGGTCTGCACAAAGGAGTTTTTGGGGTGATGGAATTGTTCTTCATCCTAACTGTGGGGGTGACTACACAAATCTATACACACATTAAAGCTCACAGGGCTGTACACTCCCTAAAGTCAATTTTACCATATAATTTAAACACATGAATGAATAAATTTTTTTAAATTTTGCACAGCAAAAAAAAAAACAACCCACAACAAAGTCAAAAGACAAATGACAAAACAGGAGAAAATATTTACAACTCATATTACAGATAAAGGACCGGAAAGTAATTTTTTTCCTTTTTGCTATAAAGAACATCATCAGGACAACTGGTAAAGCTGAATAAAGTCTATGAATTAGATCAGTGTTAACTTCCTGAATTTAATCACCATACCGAGGTTAAACAGAGAATGTCCTTGTTTTGGGGGGAAACAAATATTGAAGAATTTAGGGATAAATGGGCATCATGCCTGCAACTGACTCTCAAATGGTTCAGAAAAAAATAATAGGTATACGTGGGGAGAAATGACAAAGCAAATGTAGTAGTAAAATGTTAACATCTGGGGATTCTAAGCGAAGGGGAAACAGGTATTCTTTACAGTACTTTATAACTTTCCTATTTTAAGTCTGAAATTATTTCCAAATAAAATGTAAAGAGAATATAGGAACTCGTTTAAACGGGTCTGACTCCTACAGACCAAATTGGGACAATCTGAGCATCAAGAAATAATAATGATGGCAATGTAGTAAAACACATCAAATTAAGTAAAATAAGTCCACAGTAACACAATACATGACAAAGTGGTAAAACAGAGTTGAAACCATTAAGAGCTTTTGTAAAATCACTAAGAAAATGAGGAACACATCAACAGAAGAAAACAAGCAAAGGCTATGAAACTTAAAAAAAACAAGAAATAATGGCATGTAAATCTATGAAAAGGTGTTCTACCTCACTGATGATTAAATAAAGGCAAAGTAAACTCATAATGAGAAACCATACAACAAATATTTTTTTAAAATAATCACTGCCAATTAGGATTCAGAAAAATGGGCATTCTAGTGAGAGTAGAAACTGATACAACCTTCTCAGAGAGCAATCTGGCCATATTTATAAAACATCTTAAAAATGCTGATCTAGTAATTTCACTAAGGAAACTATCAGGAATGCATACAAAGGATGTATATACTACAATGTATATACTAAACATGCACACACATATGCTACAATGTATATACTATATATATGTATACATATAGTGTGTGTATATACATATATATACTAAAATGCAATACAATTTATAACAGCAAATAATGCCCAACATTTAAAAAAAAAAGATAATAAAGAAATACACCAAAATGTTAACAGTTTTTCCTTAAAGTACATTCTGTTTTGTTCTCTATGCTTTTCCTTTTTGCCAAATGTCCTAAAGGGATTATACATTACCTTGATAATCAGAAAACAACATTTTTTGAAAACCACTGCTACCAATGGCAAAGGCAATCTTCATGGAGAGCAATGTGTACAGCCAGAAGAGAGAATGAAAATAAACAAACACACTAGCTGATCATCACTCAATGCAAATAAGACAAAAACAGCCTCTAGATGGAAGGCTGGACCAGGCAGAGGTATCATAAGGGGTGGAAATTACAGGCTGCACCCCCTGTGACCTTCCAGCTCCCCAGAAGTTGGAGGAAACAGCCTCTGTCCCTCTCTGGGCGCTTTGCAGTGTGGGCTGCAGAGGCCCGCTCCCATGGCCTTCAATGTGTATTGCCCAATCGCTTTCCCATGGCCCTCTCCCCCATATGCTGCCCAACCACTCAGCGAGGGTCCTCCTCCCATCGGACAGCCCAACCATCCCCTGCCATGGCTGGCTGTGTTTGCTTCCCCAAACCCTTCTGCTGCGGTCCTCTGCCTGTACAGGCTGTCCAACTTCTCTGCAACAGTCCTCTGCCCTCGGGGCCCCTCTGGCCTTACCGACTGTCTAACCACTCTGTGTAGCTCTGGGTTGGGACCAGCCCCTCTCTACCAGCTGCCAAGACGCTCTCCCACCCAATGCTGCTGCTTTCATCTCATAGTGGAATGAAGAATATATGGCTGATCTATTCATTCTTGTTCCTCAACAGCCTATAAGTCTCAGCTTCTGGGTAAAGAGACTGGCTCTAGCTCAATAACCTTATGCTCATCTAGAAACAAAGAAAACAAACTACTGCCTAAACCTTTTGCTTTTTCTCCCATTCCTCTGTGCTTTGCCCTAATCCTACAACACCACACAGGTGTAAGCCGGAAGGGCTCTGTGATCATGGATAACCCTTAGTTTGCAGGAGCCCAAAGAGCCCAACATGGTAGCTTCCTGTGAGTTCCCGTCTGTTCCAGTGTTGGCCCAGGCTGAACAAGCCTCACTGAAGAAGCAATAAAAACAGACCAGAATCCCCAAGACAGCCTCCTAAATCATCCAACTTCTTGGACTGTCCATATTGGAAGAGTTCTACAACCATGTCCTGGTGCTGATCTAGACTAGAACAGAAGCTCCAGCCCTCCCCATGCAGGGAGGCCAGTCAGCCTACAATAAAATAAACGGATTTTGTGATGCCATAAAATGCATTATGGAAGCATACTCTGATGACCCAGAAGGCAGGAAATGAAAAAGGACTTACTGTGAGAACACACAGATGATGTCCCCTTCAGTCAGTTCATAAGGAAGCCCTCCTAGAAGAGAAAACCACATTTCAGTTCCACAAACATTTACCAAGCGTCTACTACATACCATGCACTAGGCCCGGCACTGGGGGTGCAAAGAAGAGTAAGCCACAGAGCCTGCCCTCAAAGAACTCACAGTCCGATGACAAAAGAGAAGCATATATAAGGTGCAGCATTAGTGCAGCAAAAGGAGTGATTAACTTTGTGGAAAGGTTGGTGTCCCCACTAACCAAATACTCCTTACACCCAAAATCTTATGGACAAAGCAGATAGTTTCTGGCATAAAACTCTGCTTCGACAAACATATCTTGAACTCACCTGCTCTTTACCCACAAATTCACAGCTAAGATCCAAAAATCAGTTTAAATATGAAAATATTAACCCGACCTCACATAGACTAAGGATTTTATAATCCTTAGTTGTCTTCATAAACAACTGTTCAGCACTTCATAGGAAATAAATTCCCCTGCAAATCTTTCCTTCCTCATCTGTAAAATGGGGACTTTGGTACTTACTTCACAGAATTTTAAGAATTAAATAAAACAATGGATAGAAAGTGCTTAGCACAATAAAACAGAACAGACTGTCAAATTACTGGAAGTGACAAAAGTGAATAGAGAGATGACAATATGGCCATGGGCAGAAGGCAGGAGCTAATTAGATGAGGAAAATGAATTCTGAGGGAAGGGGAAAGGGCAGGGGACTAGCAGTAATACAGGATCGTGCCTGAGACCATGAGTTCTAGAATCCCATAGTTCTGGTTGTCCCACTTACTAGCTATGTGACCTTACGTAAGTCCATTAACTTCCCTGCACCTCAGTTTCCTCAGCTGTGTAATAGAGAGACGAGGTGTAACAATGGTCTCTGAAACCAAGTGGCAAGACTCTTACCACAGTGAATGGCAAAGGGTAACTATCATGGACACTGGTTTGGCAGGGGGAGCAAACTAAAAATGGGAGAGAAAAGAGATACGGAAAACGGATTTACGGGGCAGCCAGCAGAAGGAAATAAAAGTGCGTGATGAATGCCGGGAGAAATGAACGGCCGGAATACTGAAAGGTTAGGAAGCAGGCCAGGAGAGGAGGAGGAGCCGTGCAGGGGAAAGATGTGGACCTTACCCAGGAAGATCCAGGCGCTGTCTTTGTACTCGGAGTGCCAGGACACCTTATCTGCCACCCCAAGCTGGACCTCACGCTCATTCAGCTCGTTGATCAGCTTCACTTTAGTTAAAGGGCTGCAAAAAGGGCGGAAAAGCGGACCTTAAGTGCGGCCTGGCCAGAGTTAAGGGTGAGCAAAACTAGGGGACTAGTTTTCCAGTCTCTGCGCCTCTGCCGCCCCTAGGCCCGGCAGACGCTCTACCACCCCAGTCCTGGTGGACCACCTCCCGCGGCCCATCCCTACTTCTTCAGAGGTAAACTGCGGCCTTACTTCATCTTCTCAGGTTCGCGCTCAGCACCGAGACACTTACTTCCGGACGAGTCTGCACCGCGCGTGCGCAGCCCCGACGCAGCGCTCCCATTGGACTCCGCGGAGCTCGCGTCGCGCCGGAAGAGCTGGGTCGCGCCGGGGTGTGGCGCTTGCGCACTAGCGCAGACAGGAACTCCTCGCTCTGTCAGTTATCGCTGCACCAGAGAATTTTTGTCTAGGCCCTCGGTCCGTCCCTGTATGGAACGGGGACATGGGTGTGAGCCGGGTTTATTATAGGACCCTCAGCCCCTGCACGACGCCTGGCATTGATTGGGCTAGCTATAAATGTTTGCTGAATAAAGACTGAAAAATGTGGGGCGCCTGGGTGGCTCAGTCGTTCAGCGTCTGCCTTCTGCTCAGGTCATGATCCCAGAGTCCTGGGATCAAGCCCCGCTTCTCCCTCTCCCACTCCCCCTGCTTGTGTTCCTGCTCTCGCTAACTCTCTCTGTCAGATAAATAAATAAAATCTTAAAAAAAAAAAAAGACTGGAAAATGTGCCCGTTATGGCGACTTTAGTCCCAGCCTTTGCTTGCTCTCAGTGCAAATCCCTACTGGGGCTTCATTTCCAGCCAATTACTCACGCACACGCACACCCATCAAAGCATCCCTGTTCAGGAATTACAGCAAAGTGAAGAAGATATGTGAGAGGGTAAATTTTTTTCTTCCTCAAATTCAAATGCATAGGCAACTGACCAGTGTGCCTCCATAGGCTGAATTGAATACCCAGATTTGTGTTAAGAGCTGTTACCCTCACCCACCCTTTTCCATTGTCTCGCTCCTACTTAAGCAGGATGCAGAAAGAAATAGTGAAAAAGCTAATAACTGAGCAGATGCTAGGTTGTGTGCTAAGAAATTCACATGTACTGGCCCTCCATCCTCACAACCACCCCCATAGAGTCTATACATACAATTACCCTCCTCATTTTACAGAGGAAGAAACTGAGATTCAAAGGAGTTAATTAGTTAATTCAAAAGAGGTACTCTTCCTCTACCTATCAGGTCTGGTTGATTTAATCAGTTCTTACTGAGCATCTATATTTGTCGTATAAGGCATGTCTGTAGACAGGAATGTAAGGTGAGGTTCTCTGCCCGAAGGAGCTAATATCATTAAGGAGACAAGATAAATTTGCTTGGTAGATTTCACTCCAGAAATAACAAGGAACCCATAGAAGAGATGGTGGCATATAATGTGTGATTTAAGCCATACTGAAGCTTTGAATCCATCTTGCATGTGTCCTCATCAATAACTGGTATCAGACCATGCATGGTCTAAAAGTGAAGTTCCAGAGCTGTGTAGTTCTCTCTGTAAGCCTAGCTCAGAGCCCCAGAAATTAGGCACTTCACCAAGTACTTTGATGATGATGATGACAACTCTACCCTCAATGACTCACCATCTACCCATGTCCTGCCAAAAAGCAGGAAACTCCCCACCAATGACAGTTTCTCTTCATTCATTCTGTGTTTGTGCCCCTCCCCCAGTCCAAACCAGCTATTCATTAACTTTGTGAAATTATCTTGGCAATGAAAACTAAACGGTGACAGATTGCATACAGGTTTTATCTGCTCCTGGGAATCATAGGTTGCTTAGTTGTAGGGTTGAAGTAGCCACTGCAAAGTGGTAAACTAGCATGCAGCATTATCTGGCTGGATTCCTCAGGCAACTGTGAAATGAGAGAAATAGGGCTAAACCTGTGTCTTGGTCATCAGGAGGGTTCAAAAGGAAGCTGAAGTGAAAGAGGAGATTAAGACCAACCAAAGGGAAGGACAATTTAGTTGGAGGAGGGTGTGGGAAGACTGCTACTATCTAGCTAGTGGGTTCAGCAGAGATATTCTGAACCTGGGAGAACTTAAAACCATCCCAGGTTACCTGGGACATCTCCATCAACATGCTTCCAATTGGTAGGAATTGGTAGGTAAGATGATGCCTAGAGATATCCACAAGTCTAAGTGGAAAGGGGATGAGGATCAAGGGGACCCTCTGATCTTAGTATCTGAGAGGAGGACCAGGATTTGCTATTCAAGGTGGCTACTAGTGATCTCCACCAGTAACATTGATTTAGCACCCACTGGATGGACAGCTCAGGTCTAGGTCCTCTAGGCAATGCTAAGGAAGCCAAAGGCAATCCTCACATTCAAGGCAAGGCCAAGTAATAATGTCCAGCCAATTTCATCTCTTCGCTTCCCACCACACCACATCCCAAAACAGCTTTCCCTCCTGACTTCCCTGTTTCAAGCAATGCTATCACCATTTTCCTGGTTGCCCAGGTACAAAACAGGGGTTTCATATTTCAGTCATCCTTATTCCTCACCCAAAGATATCTATCCAATCACTAAGTCCTAATCATTGTGCTACTGCAGTGTCTATAAAATTCATCTCATCCAGTCACAGTTCTGTTTCTTTTTTTAAAAAGATTTTATTTATTTGAGAGAGAGTGAGAGACAGAGCACGAGTGGAAGGGGAGGGGTGGAGGGAGAAGCAGGCTCCCTGCTGAGCAGGGAGCCAGACACGGGGCTCAATCCCAGTACCCCGGGATCATGACATGAGCCAAAGGCAGATGCCTAACCGACTGAGCCACCCAGGCGCCCCAACAGTTCTGTTTCATTATCACATGCCTTCTAGTTCTTTCCCTACTCGTAGAACTGCCTTGGCCCCTATTCTCCTGTCTTTCCTCCCACTGCTCCCCAACACAAAGCCTCAACTTCAGTCAGGTTTCACTTCTATCCATTTCCTCAGGGGCTCCTTTCATTTCCAACCTAGACACCCTGCTGGGAGAGCCCCACACCCCTGGACGGCTCTTCTCTCTCTGAAACCTGCCCAAGCTCCAAACCCCCATCCAGGCACCCCTTAAGCAGGAAACATTTCCTGACCTCATCAGTACACAGTGATGGTTCCCACTTCTGAACTCTGCAGCACATCATAACATTTTCATGTTATCTCCCCAGAAAGAGTGTGAGATCCTGGAAAAGAAAGGTTCTTTCTTTTTAAGCCCTCAGCACCTCAAACATTTCTCTGCACACATAGCAAGTAACCAATACAACTATTGGTTAATGAAATTGAAAACACGCAGAGCTATGGTTACCTTTGGGGAAGCAGATGAGGAAAGGAGGAGAGAGGCTTTTACTTACCCTTTGTTTCTTTCTATACTGTTAGAATTTTCTTCCCTTTATCCAGATTATCACTTACATTTTTTATTTTTATTTTTTAAAAGATTACCCTTAGCCACTATGCACAGGCTAAGTGGGGTTAAGAGGAACAGATCAGGCAGGGACATGTTGGGTATCAACTTTAGATTTGACTCAATGTGAGGTGAGAAGCCAACAAAGGATTCTGATCTGGCTTACAATTTAGCAGGATGACCTTGGCTGCAAACTGTGGGTTGGAGAGAGTGCCTAAGGTAGAGTCAGGGAGACTAGGAAGCTTTGCAATAATTCAGGCAGGAGATGATGGTGGTTTGCCTCAGGGAGCAGCTAAGGAGAGGGTGGCCCATGTTGGTATTTTTTAAACTAAAAAATATATTTAAAAAAATAAAGAACACACATGACATCAACAGAAAGGTATATTATGTTTATGAGTGCTCGGGTGCTGGGTTAGATGCTGAGGATACTACAGTAAGCAAGATCACAAGACCCAGTCCCTGCCCTTGAACAGCTCACAAAGTTGCCAGACAGTTGTATATGTGAATAAACATAATACAAAGAGATGAGGGTCAAAATGAAGGTGTGAGTGAAATGTCACTGGAACCAGTTGAGGAATCAATTAATTCTGACTACTGGGGGTCAGAGGGAGGTGGGGGTGGAAAGCAAGTGTCAGGGAAAGCTACAGTGCAGCAGGGGACAGTTGAAAAGCAGGGAGGAGGGCTGGGGTGGGAGAAAACAGATGGATTTGGTTGGCAAATTGTTGAGTTTAAAGCACCCAAGGAGCCAACAAAGGAGACCAAGGAGGAGGAGGACAGATAAAGATGAAGCAGCAGGAGAAAGTAGGATTCAAGAAGAGAGCAAAAAGGGCCGCCTGGGTGGCTCAGTCGTTAAGCGTCTGCCTTCGGCTCAGGTCATGGTCCCAGGGTCCGGGGATCGAGCCCCGCATCGGGCTCCCTGCTCCGCGGGAGGCCTGCTTCTCCCTCTCCCACTCCCCCTGCTTGTGTTCCCTCTCTCCCTGTGTCTCCCTCTCTCTCTGTCAAATGAATGAATAAAATCTTAAAAAAAAAAAAGAAGAGAGCAAAAGGTCATCAGTGCTATCAAACACCACATAAAAGTTCTCGTGGTAGAAGCACCTCTAAGTTTTCAGTGTTTCTGCCTACTTATTTTAATTGGTCCAAAACAATGTCTGGTCCTTAATTATAGGTTGTCTGGAGGAATAGAGAATAAGAAATGATGGGTTGTGTTAATAGCATCTTACCATCTCTTCTGGGGATATTAACCTGAATCCATACATGGGCTTCAGTGAGTCTATAAGGTCCCTGCTTTGTTGGTATGATGTCTATGTTACATGAACATGTGCATTTTTAAGGAGAAGGTCCATAGCTTCTAACAGACTCCAAAATGGTTCCGTGGTTGGGAAAACAATAGCTAAGGACCACTGCCTTAGAGCATCTAAGCATTATCTGTGAATATCGTCATGTGCAGATAATTCAGAGCACTTTGCAAAGCTTAGCAAGAACTGTTGCAGGAGAACTGGCATGAGCTGTGAGTCAGATATTGACCAAATGGAAGCACACCACACCCCCGCTGGCTCCCCCAAGGCTCAGCACAGCTGCTTGCTGCCAACAATCTGACTCTTAGGTATAATCTTGAGGAGCTGGACAGAGAATCCCAAAATCTTGAGGAGGAAGAGACCAAATCACTTCCAGGGGTGAACATGCCTTCTAGAAGATACACGGCAGATGTCCTTTTATCACCTGCTTGTCGTTGTTCAACTTTTCTCCAGTGCCCAGGCCAAAGCAGTAGCTTTCCAAACCTCAAGCAACACAAATTTCAGAAGTGGCTAAGAATTCTGACGAACTGACTTTAAAAACAGAATCCGGTTTCTAAAGAAGAAATTGCTGGGGCAGTAGATGGCTCTGATTCAAGTGGAGCCCACCTGTAATCACAAATTTTCTCTCAATTCATGATGTGAAGTCCCCATTGACATACAGGCCTAAGGACCATGCGAGCAGAATTGAACTGAATGGGATCATCGGACCGGGTGGGATGAGGAGTAGAGGTGGGCCAATCGGACTGGAGCTGAATAGAAAAGTATTTTTGAGGGATGGCAGGAGCCTGCCTAGAGCAGGAGTTCCTAAAAGGTCTTGGCACTGAAGCAGGTCAATCTCCAAGCCAATGACTAGTGAGTGCCCTACCCTCTAGTCTTCAAAATATTCCTTGCATTACCAGCTTTTATCGCCCTCTCCGTGATTCTCACTGTTTTGAGCCAGACTTCTTCTAGGGTGTTCTGTTGCTGAGCCACATCAGAGGATAGCATACTGAGACCAAGGGGGAAGAAGCCAGTTAGCAGAGGTGCCAGGTGAAACGCTGATCCAGAGGGTAGGAGACAGTCTGTATATTAGGAAAAGGGGTAGGTGGCCACGTGGCAGAGAAGCCAGACAACTGAGACACATGCTTATAGAGACTAGAGCAGATGGGTGATCGGAGGGACAAACTGAGAAGCAGGCAAAGCCCTCAGAGATGAGACACGGGACAGGCCTCTGTCTTGGCTCAAAGCCCAGTGACATTGCAGGCAGGCTGGCTGCATTCCTCTTCTGCACGGTGGACGCTGGCATCTGTCACGAGGCTGGGCACAAGCTTTCAAAGCCAAAGGGTGATGCCACACGGCTTTCACTCTGCCTCTGGTCAGGAACTTACACTTCTGTAACAACATTGCAATTCTGGAGAGACCGGCTGGCATAGTTAGACTCTGAGACTCGGCAGGCCTGGGTTCAAATCCCAGTTCTAGCACATGCTAGCCATGGAACTTCGGGGGATTTAATTAGCTTCGATTAACTTCTATGTGCACTGGTGATAGTATCACCTCACGGGCATATTGTGAGGATTAAATGAGTTCATGCATGGAAAGTGTGTGTGATAAGAGGTATTATTAATATTAATAATAATCTTATTCTCAGATTCCAAATACCTCCGGCCATTGTTACAATCCCTCCCCCCCTTCTGCAACCCCTAAATCTTACCCCCAGATCTTCCTCGGTAGGAAGCTGGAAATGGCCGTCTGAGAGCCAGAGGGCTGCAATATAAAACTAGGCTAGAATGGCCCCTTGAGTGCAGTCTTTCTTGAAACATACCCTGAAAAGCCTTCAAGAAAGACTTTCAATGAGAAAAAGCAAGAAGTGTTAATTGAATGTATACTTTCTCCCCTCACCCCACCCCCACTGCACAAGCCATGGGAATGAACCAAAAGTATTTGTACCTCATTACCCAACTCCTAATCTGCAGGAGAGGGAAGGCTTTCCATGCTCTAGTCCCAACAATAAAAATAAATAAAAGGAGCAAGAAACTTCTGAGCCCTGGGTGGCAAATGAAAACATCGCTGTACTCGCCGTGCCCCTCTGGCCTGCATGAAGGTATAGCTAAGATGCAAAACAATCAGAGCAACCCAGAAGTGCCTAGAAGGATCTTTCTTCCTTTCAAAGACCCCTCCTATGTATATAGCTAGATGGGAGCAAAGCTTTCCAAGGATCGCTTTCTTCCTGCAGAGTGCCTGCCCTCTGCTGGGCTTCATGGTCATTGGCATTTGGCACCTCAGTCCCGCAAGCTGCTCTTTCCTGGTAAGTAGAAACAGTATAACCAAAACCCAGTTTTTGAACTGTCTCCTCATATTAACCCTTTAGTTCGATGTATGAGTTTCCTATTGCCAATGTAACAAATCACCACAAACCTACTGCTTAAAACAACATGAATTTATTACCTTACAGTTCTTGAGGTCAGGAGTCCAAAATCGGTTTCACGTCAAAGCATCAGCAGGGGGGCACCTGGGTGGCTCAGTGGGTTAAGCGTCTGCCTTTGCTCCAGGTCATGATCCCAGGGCCCTGGGATTGAACCTCTTGTGTCGGGATCCTTGCTCAGCAGGGAGCCTGCTTCTCCTCCCCCTGCCTGCCACTCCCCCTGTGTGTGCACTCTGTGTGTGTGTGTGTCAAGTAAATAAATAAAATCTTAGGGGCACCTGGTGGCTCAGATGGTTAAGCGTCTGCCTTTGGCTTGGGTCATGATCCCAGGGTCCTGGGATCGAGCCCCACATCAGGCTCCTGGCTCAGCAGGGAGCCTGCTTCTCCCTCTCCCTCTGCCTCTCTCCCTGCTCATGCTCTCTCTCTCTCTCTCTCTCTCTCTCTCTCTCTCTCTCTGTATCTCTGTGTCTCAAATGAATAAATAAAAAAAATCTTTAAATAAAATCTTTAAAAAAAAGCATCAGCAGGCCCAGTTCCTTCTGGAGACTCTAGGGGAGACTCTGTCCCCTTGCCTTCTCCAGCTTCTAGAGGCCTCTCGCAATTTTTGGCTTGTGACCCCTTTCTGGCATCACTCCAATCTCTTGCTTCCATCTTCCCCAATATTACTCACTGATCTCCTGCCTTCTTCTTATAAGGACCCTTGGGATTATAACATTGGGCCCACCCAGAAACTCAGGATAATCACCCCATCTCAAGATCCTTACTTAATCACACCGGCAAGTCCCTTTTGCCATGTAAGGCAAGATATTCACAGGTTCCAGGGACTCGGACACAGACATCTTTGGGGGTCATTCTTCAGCCTACCATACCCAGGCTTCCGCAGCTTGGAGGAGCAAAAAGCTAGTGGACAAAGAGTGATGAGAACTGGATGCCGCTCCCAGCTCTGCAGCCACTTTCTGGCTGGGTAACCTCAGGCAGGTCCCTTGGCCTTTCCAAGCCTCAGCTTCTTCACTTGTAAGCTGGGGAGAATAATACCACCCAGCTCACAAGGTGTCAGACACTTGAATGTATGAAAAGCTCTAAGCATAGTGGTGAGCACAGAGCAGGCACTCCATAAACATGCTGGAAGGGGAAGTTAACATGGGGAAAGACAGGACGAGCATTTAGAAGGCTATGACCACAACGCAGATGAAAGATAATAAAGTACTAGGGGCACCTGGGTGGCTCGGTGGGTTAAGCGTCTGCCTTTGGCTCAGGTCATGATCCCAGGGTCCTGGGATGGAGCCCCGCATCAGGCTCCCTGCTCAGCAGAGAACATGCTTCTTCCTCTCCCTCTGCCCCTCCCCCCACTCATGCTTGCACGCTCTCTCTCTGTCAAATAAATAAATAAAATCTTTTTAAAAAAGAAAGACAATAAAGTGCTAAATGAGAGAGGCACTAGCCAGAACGGAAAGCAGGAGTGGGAAGATAAATGGAGAGGTATAAGTGAGTCCAGAATCCTATATTTCCTTGGGCTCAGGGTAAAAAATAATCCTCATTTTCCACAATCACTGGGCTTTAGTGACCAAAAAAGAGGGGAGGGTCTTCTACTTAAGTTCAGCTCAAGCACCCGTGAGAAAACCCAAAGCATAGATGTGTCAGCTTGAAGGCCGGAAGTCGTAGGATGGGCAAAGGCACAGAGGCACAAACTGGAAGGAAAGGGGACAACGTGTAGTCTCTATGGTTGATAAGAGCCAAGACAAACTCTCGGTGGCTGTTCCACACAGGTTTCCAACCTGACTGTTTCCAACACCTGCTGCTTATGAGCTATGTGGCCTTGGGCAAATAAGTCAGCCTCTGCATGACTGGGTTTTCCCATCTGTAAAATTGAGGTATTACTAATACCTACCTTATAGAATTTTTGTGATGATAAAAGGAGAAGATGCTGTATATTTAGCACAGTACTCGGCATTTAAAGGCCCCATAAGGGATACCTGGGTGGCTACCTGGGTGGCTCAGTCAGTTGAACGTCCGACTCTTGATTTTGGCTCCGGTCATGATCTCAGCATCATGGGATCGAGCCCTGCATTGGGCTCCACGCTGGGCGCAGAGTCTGCTTGTCCTTGTCCCTCTGCTTCTCCCCCTGCTCTCTCTCTCTCTCGCTCTCTCGTAAATAAATAAATAAAATCTTAAGAAGAAAAATAAAGGTCCGGGGCACCTGGGTGGCTCAGTTGGTTAAGTATCTCTCTGCCTTCGGCTCAGGTCATGATCCCAGGATCATGCTCAGCGGGGAGCCTGCTTCTCCCTCTGCTCCTCCCCTTGCTCATGCTTTCTCTGTCTCTCTCTCAAATAAATAGGAAAAATATTTTTAAAAAATAAAAAATAAAGGTCCCATAAATGTTAGCTTGTATCACTGCTACAAGGAGGCTCAGAAGCCCCAGAAACCTAGGGCAGTTTCCTTAAAGTGCCTCCCACCCCACGAAGAGACTAAAGCCTCAAATACTGATTGATTTCTCCCCTGTTTTGCCCTGCCACTTCTCCCAATCCACACACACACCTCCTTCTACAACTACAGCACAGGCAGGTAACAACAATATAAGCAAAATAAATACATTACTATATATATTCATATATAAAATGTGTGTGTGTGTGCCACATACATTTTTGTGTGGTCTGCAAAGGGCCTTGGCAAAGCGGTGCTTGAGCTGGAATGGGGAGGGGCTTGAGGGGTTTTTTCCTTCTGATATTATATGAATACATCCTTGCTGTGAAAATATATAAAAAGTCAGAAGTAGTCAAAGTAAATTGTGACAGTTACTCTCCTCAGTTATTCTCTGTTAACATGCATTTATTGTGATTTCTATGCATTTTTCACGTACACAAAGCTGGGGTTTGGGGCTTTATTTTCCTAAGTGGGTCCAGACTCTACATACTGATGTGTGACTTGATTTATCAATCAACAATATGCCTTGGAGGTCTGTGTCAGGACATATACACCTATCCCATTCTTTTAATACCACTGCATAATATCTAATAGCAATGGAGGTACCAGTCTAGTCATTCACGAAGAGATATTAAATGTCACTGCTGCCTTTGTCCTTGGGCAAGATGCAGCTAAACTATAGAAGCAGATGGCTGGTCTAGACACCACAAGGAATCAGGCATGACTTGTCTTGGATAGCTTCCTAGAGCTCCTCTCCCAGAGGCCCCACTCTGAAGGTGGTCTCTACTGAAGCCTGGCTTCTCCACTCCCATTCCAGGTGAAGCCTCTGGTCCTCGGTCCCATGCCCTCAGGGTGGACAAAGCACCCTATTGCATCCTTGGTGACAACCTGCTATGACCAGCATTTGATGCATTGGTTACAGGATAGTTTGACCAGAGAATAAGCCTTCTCATCCTTTACCTTCCTCCCCTTTGTCAACCCCAGCTTGTTTACCTTGTCAGTGCTCCACTCTAGAGACTCTGAGAACCCTCAGCCTCAGGATCGTGAGGACCAACCACCGACCTTCCAGGAAGGAACCATGTTCTCTGTGGTTTTGATCCCCCAGCCTGGGCACAGCCATAGGACATACAGCTGAGTCCATGTGGTAGTGTGAGAAAGGGGACAGAAAAGCCCAAGGAGGACACAGAGGTGGGGATAGCTAAGAAGGAAGGGAGGGGGCTAAGGGAGGGAAAAGACTACCAGGGGCCCATCAGATACAGGTTGTATAGAGACTGAAAGCCAACTCAATGGGAATAACAGTGTTTTGCAGATGTTTTGCACTGCCGCAGGAATTCCCTCTAAGGCCCTCCCGACAGGTGAGCATTCAGGTTCTGCTTGCATACTTCCAATGACAGGGAGTTCACTATTTTACAAAGCTGCTGAGATTAGTTTAAATCAGCTTGTGGATGCCTGAGAGGACAAGACAGAAAACAAGAGAGTGTTGATGGCTAAAAGAAATAAATGCCTAGGACACGAGCAAAGGAAGATTACACTGAGAAGAGCATCTTTCGGGGATGGAGGGAGAAGACGTGAGCAGCAGAGAAGACTTGGTGTGGTGGGCAGAAAAATGCCCCCCCAAAGATGTGCCCCCTAATCCCCAGAACCTGTGAATATTTTTTTTTTTGCCTTACCCAGCAAAAGTCACTTTGCAAATGTGATTGAGTTAAGGATCTTGACATGTGGAGGATATCATGGATTACCCAGGTAGACTCAATATAATCAAAAGGGTCCTTAAAAGAGGGAGGCAGGAGGGTCAGAGTCGGAGAAGATGTGACTATGGAAACAGAGGTTGGAGTGAAGTGCCATGAGCCAAGGCAGGCAGGCAGCCTCTAAAAGCTGAAAAAGGTGGGGCGCCTGGGTGGCTCAGTCGTTAAGCGTCTGCCTTCGGCTCAGGTCATGATCCCAGGGTCCTGGGATCGAGTCCCACATCGGGCTCCCTGCTCCGCCAGAAGTCTGCTTCTCCCGCTCCCACTCCCCCGGCTTGTGTTCCTGCTCTCACTCTCTCTCTGTCAAATAAATAAATAAAATCTTTAAAAAAATAAATAAAAGCTGAAAAAGGCAAGGAAACTGTTCTCCCCTGGAGCCTCCCAAAGGAATCCAGCCCTGCCAGCACCTTGATTTGAGTCCTGTAAGACCTGTTTTGGACTTCTGACCTCGAGAATGGTTAAGATAGTACATTTATACCCAACCTAAGTTTGTGGCGGTTTGTTACAGCAGCAAAAGTTAACTAATATAACCAGGCACCTGAGAGTGGGAGGGAAGAAAGGACAACTTGGATGTGCATACAGATCACCTGGGGATCTTGCTCCAAGGCAGACTCGGCTTCAGTAGGTCTTGGGCAGGGCTTAAGAATCTGCATTTCTCCCAAGCTCACAGGTCATACCAATGCTCCTGATCTGAAACACACCTTGATTAACAAGAGACTAGAAGGCACTCCATAAAAATACCTGTGTAGCATTTTACAGTTCATTAAGCCTTTTAATATCCATCATACCTCAGGGGCACCCGGATGGCTCAGTCCATGGAGCATGTGACTCTTGGTCTCAGGGTCGTGAGTTCAAGCCCCACGTTGAGTATTGAGATTACTTACAAATTATCCATCATACCTCATTTTGTCACCCCGCAACCCTGTGACATCAAAATTATTGTCCCCATGTTACCACATGAGGAAGCCAGAGCTAAGTCAGAGAGGTGAAGTCATTTGTCCAAGTAAAATATCAGAATCTCTTGGTGTACAACCCAAACATCCGTATTTTTGGAACCCCCAAGTAATTCCACAGCACAGCTAAGGTTAAGAAACATTTCATTAGAGTAGTGGTTCTCAAATGGGGTCCCCGAGTCGGCATCAGCATCACCTGGGAACTTGTTAGAAATGCAGATTCTCAGGCCCACCCCAGCCATAAAGAATCCAAAACTCCGAGTGAGGCCCAAGAATCTGGGCACAAACACGCACATCCCCCTTCAGGGGATTCTGGTGCACTCTCCAGTTTGAGAATGGGCTTCAAAAGGACCATCTTGACACCATGCATGTACTCAAGAGCTAGGGAAACAAGAGCACAACCTTCAATCCAGGCATAAAATCAGGCCAGGTACCAAGCAACTGAAGTCAGTTTCCTAACAGGGGTACCAAAGAATAAGAATAAGAACTGTTCTCAGACTGGCAACTGGGATACCGAGCCCCCATGCCATGGCCCTTCTGCTCCTTGTAGAAGAGACATCTGTCAGAGGCCCTCTCAGACTGTCAAAACATCCCGGAATATAATATTTGCCTCCAACACTGTACCTTGCTCTCTGCTCCCTCACTTAAAACACTAACCTTGCCCATTTGTGCTCTCACCTGAACTGAGTAAATACACTTCAAACCACTCTTCTCCCCACCCCTCTCTTCTTGGTATCCGAGAGTAGCAGGCAAAAGGTTAGTTCTAATGTACCCGAACAAATGGATATACGACCTAAACTAGGAGTGACCAACACAGCTGCCTTGCTTGAGCACATCTCCCTTACCTCAGCAACACTGTCACCCTTCAGCCTAACGCTATTCCGCAATGGAAAATGGAAAATTCCACAACCAAACATGAGAACAGATACTTTCCAGAATGCAGCCCACCTCCTCTTCTCATGTCTCAAACCCTGGGTCTACAGGATCAAGAAGGGCAAGGTTGGCAGCCACTACTTATGATCAGAGACATGTTTTCATTGAGTATACCCAACAGACAGCAGCTTTAAAAAAAAAAAAGATTTTATTTATTTATTTGTCAGAGAGAGAGCACACAAGCAGGGGTAGCTGCAGGCAGAGGAGAAGCAGGCTCCCGGCTGAGCAGAGAGCCCGATGTGGGACTCGATCCTGGGACCCAGGGATCATGACCTGAGCCGAAGGCAGATGCTTAACTGAATGAGCCACCCAGGTGTCCCCAGACAGCAGCTTTAGACAGGGACTGGGCTCTCTTCCAAACAGAATAACAACCATTAACAATTCTCTCCTTTCATTTTCCTGCCCTTCTGAATCAGCTGAGTTATGAGGGATGAGAATGAGGGGAACAGCACAACCTATTTGAGAGAATTAGAATCCGAGGTGTTAGGAAACAAAAGATAAAAAAAAAAAAAAACAGCTTAAATGTGTGGTGACTCCCCTTAAGGTATGCTGGGCCCTGAAATTGCCTGCCTGCCCTCACTTCCCACTTCAACTGATGATGATCATCCTGCTGGATTGAAGGCAGTAATAGTAGTGACTGAGAATTCGTTAGTAAGTAAATGCTTCATTAAGCCAAGATTAGCTGTTAAGCTAGTCCTTGAGGCTTAGGAAAAGAAGAAGTGGAAGTTTAATATCAAGCTGTGGAGAAAGAAAAAGTGTGATTAGAGTCAAATCTATCTGCTGCCAGACAGGAAACCCGATGAATGCCCCAGTCCCTCCAGAGAAAGTCCTTGAAGCACCCATGAAGGAAGAAAGCCTGGGGAGACAGAGTACATCAGGTACTCGGGAGTTGTCTAGCAACTGGAGTGTTGGAGGGGGAGGGCCTAGCTCGGGGCCCAGGGGGAGGTCCGAACTGGGACTGCCGCCTTCAGAGAGTGGGAGAGGCCAGAGGCTGAGGACTGAGCGAGAGCGGGAGATTCGTGGGGACCGGCAAGATCTCCAGATGGCAAGCTGCCGGCCTGTACTGCCAGTGGCGGCCAGAGCTGTGCTGCGGCTCTGAACTCCGCTCTTTCTCCCCCAGCCCATGACCATTTGAGCTGGAGAGCCGGCATGCCCCGGTAAGTGGAAATCCTGCCACTTCAAGACATGGAGTCATCTTTCCCATTTGGAGCCATCCTTGCTGTCCTGGCCTCCCTCATTATTGCTGTTAATGTGCTAGTGGCCGTGGCTGTGCTGTTGTTGATCCACAAGAATGATGGTGTCGGTCTCTGCTTCACCTTGAACCTGGCTGTGGCTGACACCTTGCTTGGTGTGGCCATCTCTGGCCTAGTCACAGACCAGCTCTCCAGCCCGGCTCGGCCCACACAGAAGACCCTGTGCAGCCTTCGGATGGCATTTGTTACTTCTTCCGCCGCTGCCTCTGTCCTCACGGTCATGCTGATTGCCTTTGACAGGTACCTTGCCATCAAGCAGCCCCTCCGCTACTTCCAGATCATGAATGGGTTCGTGGCTGGGGCCTGCATTGCCGGGCTGTGGTTGGTGTCTTACCTCATTGGCTTCCTCCCACTTGGAGTCCCCATATTCCAGCAGACTACCTACCACGGTACCTGCAGCTTCTTCGCTGTGTTTCACCCACGCTTTGTGCTGACCCTCTCCTGCGTTGGCTTCTTCCCAGCCCTGCTCCTCTTTGTCTTCTTCTACTGCGACATGCTCAAGATTGCCTCCATGCACAGCCAGCAGATCCGAAAGATGGAACAAGCAGGAGCCATGACCGGGGCATACCGGTCTCCACGGACTCCCAGCGACTTCAAGGCTCTCCGCACTGTGGCTGTTCTCATTGGGAGCTTCACTCTGTCCTGGACCCCCTTCCTTATCACTGGCATTGTGCAGGTGGCCTGCCAGAAGTGCTACCTCTACCTGGTGCTGGAACGGTACCTGTGGCTGCTCGGTGTGGGCAACTCCCTGCTCAACCCACTCATCTATGCCTATTGGCAGAAGGAGGTGCGGCAGCAGCTCTACCAGATGGCCCTGGGAGTGAAGAAGGGGCTCACCTCGTGCCTCCTCCTTCTCTCAGCCAGGGAGAGGGGCCCCTCAGAGGGGCCCAGGGAAAATTCCTATCCTATTGCCATTATCTCCCACTCACATCTTGATGGCTAAGACGGTAAGGGCAGAGACGTTTCAAAGTGTCTTCTCCCTCCCCTCTCTGGGCCCCAACTAGGAAATCAGATGGAGCTAGGGGAATGAGAGTCCTTGCTTCAGGCAGCTGACCACCCCTCACCTCAGACTGAGAGGAACTGAGGTAGGGTGCTGACTTTCTTCTATAATCCATTTCCTTCTCTGCAAAGCTCCGTTCCTCCCTATCTTTCTTTTGCAATGAGTCTGTTTCTCCTGTACAGGTATACTTACCTAAGGAAATGTACTACTGAAATGATCATAAAAAATCAAATCCTATTTTTGAATGCCCTACAGCAGCACTATCCGACAGAAATATCACGCAAGTCACATATAATTTTAAATGTTCTAGTAACCACATTAAAAAGGTAAAGAAAAAGAGCCAGGCAAAATTTATGTTACTGTTTCATTTAACCCAACATATCTAAAACATTCTTTCAATATGTAATCGATATAAAAATTACTGCACTGTGTTTTTCATGCTAAATCTCTGAATCGGGTGTGTATTTTACCTTTACAGAACGTCTCCATCCAAACTAGCCTGATTTCTAATGCTTAGTAGCCACATACGGCTAAGTAGCTACTATATTGGACAGCACAGTACTAGAGAAATGAGGTGGTTCCTTGTAACTGTTGACTAGTGACTGGCTATAATAAAGTAAGGAGTCCTGCCCTCCCTGATGTAAATCGGACTTTTTAGGCAGTGAGTTTGCCTAAAATGTAGGGACCTGAATTAGATTCTACAGCTTGTCTTCTTTTACATTTCATGGTGTTCAAAACACTGTTTCTTTGGAAATAGCGAATCTTGTGGTTATTTCTGCTACTACCCCTCCCAATCCACCACTTTTCTAACTAACTCTGTGGTGCCCTTATCCCCTCAGTTGGCTTCTTATGTCACGTGTAGCTACTTGCTGATAACAATGCTGAACCACCAATTCTGAGACACTGGAAAGGGAAGAAAGAGGGAAAAGGGGTAGGTACCAAGAAAGGCACTGCCAAGCTCTCCACACTGGACCCACTTTTTCCCTTTGAGCTTGACCTTCTTAAATCTGCATTTTCCTAAGAAACTCAGTGGCATAAGAGGATGCCTCTGACATGTCCCAGGAGACCAGCTGAGGAAGCGGTGTCTCCTCCTGCTTTCGGTGGGTACAGAAAATGGCTGTTGGCAGCCAGGAATTGTGGCCAGGCTCCCTCAGGGCACCCCTGGCAGCAGAAATTCAAGAACTGAGTGGGGAAGAAACCCGGGAAATAAGCTCAATCTTCCTGAGCTTCCCTGTAATCCCTTCCTCAATCTCCTGGGCTCCACAGTGGATTGCAGGGAAGTTTGCCTCTTAAGGCCCTCAACTAGATTATCTCCCTAGAAAGCTGCTGAGTGGACAACCAAAGAAGGCAAGAAGAAACCAATACAGAATGGATTAAATGTGTCTGGGATTTGGTGCCAAAACAACCTTGGAAGGTTAACCCCTTGACATGTCTAAACTGATGGCCTGAGGATGCATGTGAATCCCATGTGTAAAGGCTAATGCCAAGAGGCCCATGAAATTTTTCATTCAAATCTGAAACTATAATGTTCGGAACCAGGAGGGAATCTGGCCATCCTCCTCTCCACAGGATGGCACCACACCATGATGTTTTGCACTTGGGTTTTAATTCCCCTTCAGTCTTAGATTAATGCCCCGCTGGCTTCCCTCAGTTGTTTGGAGGTTAATGATCATCCCTTTCCATTTCCATACTCTGGAAAATTCCCTTCTCTCTATTTTCACCCTCTTCCTTCAGCACAAATGGTCTGTTGCTCACTGATCTATTCTAATACACACCAACCCTCCTTTGGTAGACTTTTTTTTTTTTTGCAGTTGCTTTGCTTGCCACTCTGGCCCAGAGGAGGACTGTGTGTGCCTTCACCGCAGCAGGCTTTATGTTCCTACAACTGAAGAACTTTTTGGCTTTCAAGTGGATGATGGAACCCAATGTGCTTTGAAGTGCTGAGCGCCCAGCAAGTACCACTTATGCTACCAATAAGGCACCCTCTTGGACTGGGTTAGGAGTTACTGGGAACTATGTAAAACACAAACAGTAACTGGGTTTGGGGACAAGATGGGAAGCTGGCTCAAATCCATGCCCTCTTTATTGGTGGTTCAAAGCTTAATTTCCTGGCCTTGCTGCAAAGGACTGATCCTGCCAAGGTAACACCAGCAAAGTGGAATGGAAATTAGTCAGTTACAGGAGAAAGGCAGGAGCTGAGGGGAAGCTAAGTGACTGCTGTGTTGTTAGGTTCAGTGTAAGAAACCTTGCTATCCCTGGGAGGCAGTATGTTGAGTAGAAAAATCACAGGCTTTGAAGTCCGATAGACCAGTGTTCAAATTATGATTCATTTGTTTAAACTGTCAAAGCTACAGTTTCCTCATTTGTAACACTGGGGTAATAATGCCTACCTTATATGATTATAGAGAAGATTAGCTCAGATAATGTATGGGAAAATGCCTAGTAAACTACAGCAGATGGTTAGTACTCAGAAAATGTTCTCTTCCTCATCCTTAAAAATCCTGAAGAATAAAATATTCAGCTGACCAATTTAGGGAGTCTGTCATATCTGTAGATATTATGGCCTCCAGGACAAGGACAATTAGGCTCCAAACTGTGAATTCCTCAACCCCTGAATGTTTTTGAAAATGAGTGATGAGAGAGGACTCAGGTTGAAAAAGACAAACAGTAAATCTAATAGCTTAGCAGGATCAAGAGACAGCAGATACAAACAAGGTACACTTGGGTTTAAGAGTAACTGCAATTATGGACACGGTATCTAATAAGCCACCAAGAGCAGAGATACAGAATGCTATGCAAAAGTCTAATGGCTCTTTGATGTAGGCTCCAGCACAGGTAAGGGAATGCACTGGAGAGGAAACATTTAGATTTCATTCATACATCCGATGCTGTCTCCTGGTGGACTTGCAAAGAAGCCAGATCCTGTTCAGCAATTTGATCAAAATGGCCAAAAGATATTACGACCCTGTAGGACAGAATGTAGGTCAATCGGTTCCATTTATATTTACCATAAAGAGCTTGTGAGTTTGTTATAAAAAATGTGACATGACTAAGTTTTCTACTACTTCTTTGGGTAGCTAACATTATGCATAGCACACCTGTTTCAGAGGACTACTCTCAAGAACATAAGAACACACAAACCCTCTGTCTGGGGGCATTTTGAGTGGTCTCACAAGTGTTAGAGGCAGGTTGCCCTGATCTACCAAACTCTCCTGCTTGTCTAATAAGTCTAAAACTCTGAGAGTTGGCCAGCCAGAGTTAGCCTTGGGGTATCTTCTCCCCATAAGGAAAAGCATTTACTGATTCAAATGGAAAATGAACTTGTGACTTTGATTTCATTCACACTTGCTCAATCAGTGGCCAAACTGAATAGAGACCAATGAAAATAGCAAGCACAAGATATATTTCAAGGACACACAGAGAACAAGAAGAAACATGGTGTTGATAGCTGGGCAACAAGAGCAACAATGGACCCAAGGCCAGACCACAACTCCTTCGCTGCCATCAGCCACTCATTTTGTGACTCCTTCAGTACCTCCCATGCCATCCTTCAAACTGCTGGCTGGTCTGGAATCTTCTCCTTTTAACTAACAAATCATTTGTTATTTCTGCAGTCATATAAACTTGATAATGGTACCTACAAGTGTCAACTGTTATTCATTCATTCATCTGTCCATCTATCTATCTACTTACTCCACAAACATTTTTTGAGAGCTAGGTGCTAAAATTGCCCCAGCTTTGCTGGGATTTCTTTCAGAAATATATAATGATGTATATATGAGGTTCATTATTCTTTTCTGATTATAAAAATAATCTTTGTTCATTTCAGAAATTTTTAAAAATACAGAAAATCATAAAGGTCCCTGTAATTGTACCATGCAGAGATGATCACTGTTATTCTCCATGTGTTTTCTTCACTTAACATTATACTGTGCATATTTTCCTATGTAATTAACTTTTCTTCAAAAACATGACTTGTGGGACCCCTGGGTGGTGCAGTTGGTTAAGCATCCAACTCCTGGTTTTGGCTCAGGTGGTGCTCTCAGAGTCTTGAGATTGAGCCCCATGTCCCTCTCTGAGCTCAGAGAGGAGTCTGCTGGAGTTTCTCTCTCCCTCTGCCCCTCCCTGCGCTCGCTTGCTCTCTCTAAAATAAATAAATAAATAAAATTTTAAAAACCATGACTGGTAATGGTTGCATGTTATTTCAACATATGAGTATATAATATTCTAACCATTTCCCTATAGTTGTACATTTGTTATTTCCCATATCTCACTGTTATAATACCACTATAAATATCTTTGTGTACAAATCTTTGACACATCTTTTTAATTCCTTAGGATAAATTCTACAAAGAAGTATTACCAGGTCAAGAAGCATTAAACATATATAAGAATTTTGATTCATATTTTTGCTGGCATTTCGTAAAGTGTAACATTTGCCTAAGATATTTGTTAAGAGAAGTCAAGAGCAAGCCATAAATGAAAAGACCACACTGATATGAATATCTCAAAGATATAAAAGTACATGGCTTCTGAAGGCATAAACCATGCCAAGGGTTTAACCAGTTGTTTGTTGTTGTTTGTTTATTTGTTTACAAAAGGAAGCCTATTGATACACCCTACTGCTAGAGTTAATCTGCAGATTTAGAAATCTGGATTAATGGGACACCGCAGTTTAAGAACACCTCTTACAACTGCATCATCAATATGGCACTGTGTAATATTCAGGTATCAATTTCAGTGTGTTTTCACTCTTCAAATTTTCTGAGTTAGTTGCTTTGTGCAACACCATAAAATGCTAAGTAGGCATGAGAATATGAACACATAATCACATGGAGCCAGGAGGCCGGTCGTGATGCACATGAGGTCTTGAGGCCATAGTTTTGCTGAGTTGCTGAAAGAGAAAGGTGTGCTCCACCTAATGGATCAACCATGCAGGCTAAAGTGCATGAGCTTAACATGCTACTACCCAGCCATATGTTCACTGGATTTACAAGCTGTTGGACCATAATCAGCCACTGGGCTCAAAGAGCCCTCTCATGAGGAGTCCTAGAAACAACCAATGCAGCTGTCAAGGGTCTCAGAGTCTGTTTTAATGATAAAGCAGTTCCTGGTTCTTTAAAATGCCTTCCACACAATAGGGCAGGCAGGATCCATTTGCTCCAGCACACAGGAGGGGACTAAAGTCATGTAAGACCAAGAGCCTGAGGAGGGTCTCTTTATTTGTTTAGGTTTATTTTTATTTGGTGTATGTTGCCCAACAATCCCATGATTGAATCATATTTCCTATTTACTATAATGAATCCGTATCAGTTCCAGTTCTGTCTCGGTTGTGTTGACATTAAAGCACTAAAAAGCTGATAAACATGCTGAGATAACAGTCGTTGGCCCAATAAAATACCACACTGTCGGGCGCCTGGGTGGCTCAGTTGGTTAAGCGACTGCCTTCGGCTCAGGTCATGATCCTGGAGTCCCGGGATCGAGTCCCGCATCGAGTCCTGCATCGAGTCCCGCATCGAGTCCCGCATCGAGTCCCGCATCGGGCTCCCTGCTCGGCAGGGAGTCTGCTTCTCCCTCTGACCCTCTTCCCTCTCGTGCTCTCTATCTCTCATTCTCTCTCTCTCAAATAAATAAATAAAATCTTAAAAAAAAATGCCACACTGTCTTATAAAGCTGTTCATTGTGCTTTTACCACTCATAATATTTTTGCAGATTTGCCCACCGAGCCATTCAACAAATACTAAAGCACTTTCTATAGAAAAGCAAACTGGTGTCATGTCATCTCAGAAGTGGCTTAAAAAGTAAGACAACTAGGGGCAGCTGGGTGGCTCAGACAATTGAGCATCCGACTCTTCATTCTGGCTCAGGTCATGAGATCGAGCCTCGTGTCGGGCTCTGCGCTGGGTGTGGAGCCTGCTTCACATTCTCTCTCTCCTTCTCCCTCTGCCCCCCACCTCCCTTGCTGGCATGCTCTCTCAAAAAAAAAAAAAAAGAAAGAAAGAAAGAAAACTAAACCAAGAAATTATAGCCAAATGGCTATGAGGTTATTTCAAGTGTGGAAAAGATTCATAATCCAAAATTCCAACCACCACTTTAAGATTACCAGGTCCCTTAGTAATCTTTTGTTTAAGGTTTTATTTTTATTTATTTGAGAGAGAGAGAGGACAAGCACCACTTTAAGATTACCAGGTCCCTTAGTAATCTTTTGTTTAAGGTTTTATTTTTATTTATTTGAGAGAGAGAGAGGACAAGCAGGGGGGAGCGGCAGAGGGAGAGGGAGAAGCAGGCTCGCCACTGAGCAGGGAGCCTGATGCGGGGCTCGGTCCCAGGACCCTGGGATCATGACCTGAGCCAAAGGTAGACACTTAACTGACTGAGCCACCCAGGCGCCCATCTCTTAGTAATGTTAAGCAATTATGCATTAAATTGTTTTTCTAATTTGCTAAATAAACAGGAAAGACAAGAATGCATAGAGTGTTTATAGTGAGTTAGGCACAGCCCAAAATACAACTGAATTCTGATGCTGAGAAAGTTATTAGAGAGAAGAAACATCCTCTAGTGAAATCTCAGGAATTAATACAGAGTAGCTACTATGAGAAGATATTTGTGGGATTTTTGTTTGTTTGTTTTTTAAGAATTTATTTATTTGACAGAGAGATACACACAGCAAGAGAGGGAACACAAGCAGGGGGAGTGGGAGAGGGAGAAGCAGGCTTCCCGCTGCGCAGGGAGC